>NC_141162.1:88797897-89122897 GCF_053477565.2 Lygodium microphyllum
TGTGTGCGTGTGTGTATGTGTTTGTGTGTGTGTGTGTTTCATAGTTGCATAGATAAAACTCCTTGATGTGGGACACTTGGCAAGAGAGACAAAATTAATAAGTCCTCTCTTGCACTCTCTCTCAGAGTACAACTTGGATATCACAAGTTACAACCCAACAAACTTTATTCAAAACACATTGGGACCTACCTCTATGTGTGTGTGTGTTTTTTTTTTCTCTCTCTCACAAGATTAGTTTGACCCAAAGTTTACTAGCATACTACTTTCCCTCTCTTCTACATTTTGGTGAATTTTCATTTTCATTGAAGCTCTTTCGTGAGAGAAATTAGGGTTTTGAGTGTTTTGCTTACCTCTCCTCTTTCTTCTCCTTGTAGCTTTAAAATTTGGGTAAAATCTTAGGTAAACTACTCATTAATATATGTGTGAATCACATGGGTTCAAAATAAGGTATTTTTGAAATACCATTTTTATATATTTTTTACATATAGAAGGGTGTAATATAAAGGGTTTATTTATATATTGAATGAAAAAGGATTATGTTTAATTCATGTAAAAATCACAAATAAGGATATTTATAAATAAGCCTTGAATACATGTGATGTAGAGAATATACATATAGTAACTTCCCCGTGGGTAAAATACAGGTGCCCATTTCTCTTTGTGTTTTCTCTTGTTTGTTATTTTTTCAATAGGGTTTGATATCGTTTCATGTGATTAAGTGTTATTCTATTATAGATTTTATTTTAGGTAGAAGGAGTAAGTGTTCGTACACACACACACACACACACACACACACACATACATACATACATACATACATACATACATACATACATATATTCCCTTGTGTTTTCAATAGACCGTGATGTTGGTTCTAATTTTTGTTGTTTTCTTGTAGAGTTTATTTGGAGGAAGAGGTGAAGGTGTTGATCACTCACTCACTCACACACACACTCTCACACACACACACACACACACTCTCTCTCTCTCTCTCTCTCTCTCTCTCTCTCTCTCTCTCTCTCTCTCTCTCTTTGTGTCATTTTTCTTTGTTGCTATCTTTTCAATATAGCATAATGTTGGTTCTAACCCTTGTTATTGTTTTATTGCAGATATAATTTTGGGTGAGTTTGCATAACTGCTTATCTCTCTCTCTTTTTCTCTCTCTACATTTTTCTATTTCTATTGTGTTTTAATATACCTTCATGTAAATACTAACTCTTGCAATTTTCTTTTTGTAGAGATCAATTTGGACAAGATTGGATAGGTACTCATTGCTTTCTCTCTCCCACACACTCTCTTTCTTCATATATGCATTTTTTCCTTTTTTGCTATCTTTATAGTAGGGCTTGATGCTAGTTCTAACTTTTGAATTGATTATTGTTGTAGCATTTAACATAAGGTAGAGTAGAGATTTTGTAGCTCTAGGTTTTGATTATCAATGATTCACTCAAAGCCAAGGTTTGGATTAGTCTCAATAAATTGGCTTCCTTGCTTCAAAAGATGGTGTTTGATAATGAAGATAAGCAAGATCTTATTGATGCTATTCATAAGTTCTACAAAAACATGGTAGAAGTGTGGAAAAAAAGTTCTATCACACATTATATGGTGCGTACTAAGTCAATATTTTAAAAGTGTACGAATTGTATAAATTATTGACTATATTTTTACTCATGTGTAATATATACCTTTATAGCATATCCTTGAGGCACATGGACCATACTTTGTAGAAAAGGGACACATCAAAGTTTGGTCCATGCAAGGGATGGAAAATTCACATTGGATAGCACGTGGTACATATCAAAGAAAAACCAATCATGGTGAAGTAGTGAATGGTGGTAATCAAATCATCCAATTGCTATTTTGGTGGTACAAAATCATAGTAGCAAATGAAGCTCAACTCTTGTAGAAGAGAGCAAATGAAAGTGCTAAGACGAATCAGTTGTAGATGTGATTAAATCACTTCATGTCACTGAAAAAGTGCATTATGATACCTCAAAAGTGCCAAAAAAAGCCATTCCAACTAGCTAGAAAGAAGGCTTTGAGAAGGCAAAAAAAGAGTCTGAAAAGAGCTAAGATAGGAAGATGAAGAACATATTTAGTGTGAATGCAACTCATTGCTTAAGAGAGAAAGAGAGAGTTTATCTATGCGAATAAGTCTTAAAGTTTAGGCACTATATAAGAGGGTTTCACTTTCTATCTTGTTCATTGAGATTTCAAATCTCTTGCTAGGTAGGAAAGATGGCTAGATCTAAGATAACCATGAAGAAGCTTTCCCTTTGAGCTCCATATCATATTCAGCTCCATGTAGTATCTACTAGCTCAAATACATTCTTGGAAAACAAGACTTCACAACAGCCTATGAATGGACCATCCCCTTCTCAACCTAACCTAGCTTTCTCAAGCTACCATGAGAGGGGTTCTTCTTAACTTACACACAAGAAACATAAGTGAAAGCTAGGTACAGTAGTAGAAATCAAGAAGTATCATTACTCTTTTTATCTCATCATTTTGAAGGCGAGTTTCTCAAGACTTGTTCACGAGATTGTGCAAGATATCTACTACACAAAATGTAGGAGGTGGTTTTTGGCACAAGGTTGGGATAGACAGGATCACTTTACAAAAAAATATCTTCATGCTCTATAGTGTGCTGTAGAGGCCTTTTTGATAGACTTGATAATTTATGCTCAATGTTGTGCAACAATACATGCAAAGCATATCACTATAACTCTCAAGGACTTCCAACTTGTAAGAAATCTTCAAGCAATGAAGGATGTGTTTGTTCCAATGGAATGAATATAGTTTATAATGTTATCATTATTGGAATAGTGTTCTCCTTGTATATTGGACACATGACTATGTCCCATATCATTTTTGGAATAGTTATCTCCTTGTATATTGGACACATTACTGTCCCAATGTGATCTAGATAGATGATAAGAAAAAAGCTTAAGACTAGTTAAAAGAACTCTAACTAGGTGAAATATAGATTGATGATGGGTTTGGAGGGGTCTTCCTTTTATCACCTGAGAAGGTAGTCTAGTTAGCTAGTCTAATCATATTATGAACCTTTCCTTATTGACCACGAAGTATTCCAAGAAATATTCCCTTTACCATCGATACCTCCATCTAGAGGTTTCTCACCCCTATCTACGGCCCTTGGACCCAAAATAGGGATCCCTGATAATTCCCACACCCCACAACTTGATGCATTCTGCCTTATTGTACTTACCTAAAAATATGAATTAACTTTTTCTCTTGTCCTTTACTCTCAACTTTAATGTACATCTTCACTACAGTTTTTGCTAACATTGTCAATTTCAATAGGAAAAACATATGATATTTTGTATAGACTTTACTCTTGATACCTTTGTATAGTCTGTATGGTGCAATGTTTCTAAGAGTTAAAAATTGCAACGTTTATTTCTCGATTATTGATCCATCCATAATTTTTATGTAAGATAATTTTAAAAATACTAAACTATAACAAAATGCAACAAAACTTCACACATACATCACTTAGGTGGCCAAGAGCCCTTTATGGATTCATGATCACACAATGGATAGTGTGTATGAAGCTATATTAACCCAATTTTTAGGTTTAAATGGGTAAACTATTTATTCTTCTTCTCATTTTTATATATTTCTTTCATCACTTCCTTCGTGTATTTTTCATTTAGCATATATGTATATCAAAAGTAGTAATAGTAATAGGTACAGATACGAGTTACATTATCATCTATGCACGATGCAAGTATGCATACTAACACAATTAAATCAATGCGTCATTAATGTACCACACATTATCCTCACACCTACACAAACCACATATTTATTTAATGAATAGTTATTTATAAGAAAAATGTGAAATAAATTATATTCATTAAGAAAAATACATATGATGGTTGATAATTTATGAAAAATACAAAAAGTCGATAGCCAACAAAAACTCTCATTCAATCCTTGGCTTTTGCAACGACAAAGAGGAGGGGCCAGGTTCCAGTGAAAATAGAAGTTCCTTCTTTGCTTCAAAATAATACACTTTCCCTTCAGATCTTTCTCTAGGAGAAGCGAATCTCACTTTTATGAGCTCGGTCAATGTAGTAAGCACATACATTGATCCACCACATGCTTAGTCAAACACATGAAGAAGCATTGATCACATCAATATCATTACCTTTCCAAGCTAGATGTCAAAGGTATTGCTCAAAAAGGTCCCAGGGCCTAAATTTTCATGATTGTTTCATCTCCTTGTGGTGAACACTTTTTTTGGAAGACCACTAAGTTGGCCAACAATATTGCCAATGTATTTCTTTAGAGGTGAATCCTTCCATTGATCAACATGCTTAGATCCTTCTTATCTCCTTGCAAACTCATCTATATACATTATATCTTGAATGATACAATCGAATCAAATAACATGATTAGTATCTACCCTAGAGTTATCAGAATGTGATGAAACTTGATAGTAGGGTGCATTAGGTCCCTTGAAGTCCATCACTAAAATCTTGGCAAAAAATAATATCTATAATTTCCCTATCCAAAGTTTGTTGTCTAGGACCACTTTCTTGATGTCACACTTTGGATAGGACAGCTACACATGCTAGAAAAGTGACCCTAAATGCCAAATTTTGGAAAGGGTGATAATTGCAGGTATCATTTTTGGCCAATGGTGGACTTCAAGGGACCCAATGCACTCTACAGCCAAGCTTCAATCCATAAAAATATATGATAGTTAGAAATCTCACCTTTTCTGAATTATCTTGTATCTTTGTTTTCTTGTGCATTAATGAGGTATCTCTCTAGGCAAAGGGATCCACAAACTCCTTGGTAGAAAGCTAGGGTCTCGTTGAAGATATCATACTATAGTGCTTCAAACTTAGCATCCAACACAAGGTAATATTCTTCAATCAAGGTAATCTTCTCTTGTGCTGCTATGATGTCACTCATTGTATATAAGCTTGTACCATCATATCTTTTAGCCTCTACCATCATCGGATGCACATCCACGTAATCATAATCAATGAGGTCTTCCATTGAATCCCTCACTAGGATGAAGAACAATTCTTCATCCTTCATATCCAATTATTGTAGCACATATGATAGAAGTAAGCATTGTACACCATCTATTTCAATATCCATAAAACAAGGAGGCAAGGTTGGGTTTATCAACTTATGGATCTTTTAAAGAGGATGGAACCATGAGAGCCAACCCTTGCTCCACCATCACATGTTTCTCTTGAACATTTATTAGCTCTTCAATCGGCTCTATCTCCCTTGTATGTGATAGCAACAACCTCTGGAGTTATATCTTCATCACTTTCCTCCTCTATGGGTGTATCCAATGTGAGGAGATAAATCACCAATACACAATCACACTCCATGAGCTCCAAAGGTGTTGTACCTAGTGCATTGTCCATGGGAATAGTGCATACACCATGCGAAGGATCCATGTGTCCCAAACACCTATTCAACACTTTTTGGTGGTCCTTTCCTGCTTGAAATACCATGAGCTATTCCAAAGACACCCAAGTTTTTTTTACCTCCATTCCTTCGATCAAGAACTGTATAATGCAACTTTTTTCACCCATCATAATCTTATAGCCTATGAATTATGACATTTCCTTTCTCGTTGACTGGTGCTAAAAGAAACCTCCTTGCCTTTGATCATCCAAAGCAAGGCTTTTTTGGCAAGTTACCAATTTTTTTATTTTTTCTCATCTTTTTAAATCATTATTTGATGCATATGTAGCGCAATTTCTAATAACACTTGCTTCATACTCCTACACGTTTAATGGCATCTTTTTTTTGTTACATCCTATAAGTAAAATACATATACTAATACACAAATTTTCCGTGATTCTAACAAAAGTATATAATGAACAAATATGAACATGATTTAATGAAATATTGAAGATGGGCTTCCAAGTGGGATCTTCTTTATTATGCATATGTGCAACACTTGTCACCCTTTGCTAATTCTTCTTCATGTCCTTTCCTTCCATCCTCTCTATTAAGAAATGTAGGCATGGATGCTTTGCACTTGCACCATTGGAGATTTTACACATACATTTTAAAGTTTTTAAGGCTCTACAAGATACTTTTGACCAAGTATTGACCATACTCTTCAACTAAGAGTGTCTCACCATGTTCCTAGATGATGAATGATGTTTGGAATGCTTATGTGGATAAAGAATAGCTATAGCATCTTAAATGTTTCCTTAGGAACTTCAAATGTAGAGAGTTATCACACATGATGCTCTAACTGAATACTAAAGTTTCATATGTTATTCTTGTCAAATTTTCAAGCTATGCTAATCAAAATTACACTAGCTCTTTCAAGCTTTACTCCTTTGACGATCTCAGTTTCATCTAATTTTATGACAATAGGCAATTTACCATTACATTCCTCAACAAACATATTATAGTACATTACCATTACCATTTCATCTTGTGTAGATCTAGATAATAGTTTTTGAGTTTAATACGTCACTTCCACTAGCCATTATTTACAATTAACTCATTGATTAGCTTCTTCTTTTGTTTGTGCTTCTGTATTAGCTTGCTATTGATCTTTCTAAATTCATCCAATTGTGCATTTTCCTCCTTGTATAAGATACCAATTGTTGATATTTATGCAATCACACTCCTAAGATAACCTCTTTGTAAGGAGTAGTAGGGCAAGGGACATGCAATAACATAGGAGAAGCTGCATGTATCCCATAGGCACTACGTGGAAAAGTGCTACCATCATAGAGCTATAAAGCAATGTCCTTGACAATCATTTGAAGGAGAATGCTATTGTATTTTGTACTTTCAATCTTATCTCTCTCTACTTAAGATTGTGTTTATGAGTCCAAGCTAATCTATCTTGGAACCTAATTCACTTAAGTAATAGTCCCATTGTATCTAGTCTCAATCATCATGCTTCTTGTCATTGAATTTCGTCCTCCATAGTTAAACCTTGCTCAAGAATCCATGTTTCTCAACATGGTATTAGAGCCATGGTGAGCTTGGTTTAGCTCCA
Organism: Lygodium microphyllum; assembly: GCF_053477565.2. NCBI lineage: Eukaryota > Viridiplantae > Streptophyta > Polypodiopsida > Schizaeales > Lygodiaceae > Lygodium > Lygodium microphyllum. Next base: position 88,804,922 of record NC_141162.1, read on the forward strand.
CTACTCTTTCAACTCTCCACAACCTCTGGTTAGCTCAGCTTCATTAGATTTCTTCATCTCCTCACTCTATCTTCACTCTACCTCTCTTAAATGCCATAGCCAACAATACCTACTTGTCTTGTAGCTCATGGGTCTCTTGATAGAAGCTATATCTTTGCATGATTCCTTTTGGATACTTCTTCCATTCTTTTGGCACAGCTCTCTGTCACATCTCAACCTAACATTAGGCTACATTCACTCCAGCATTACACCTATTTTAGCTCACTATTAGAACTACATAGTCTATTGATCATACAACTCCTGCCATCTACATGCAACAAAATTCATCTAGCTACCTTAGGGCTTTTCAAGATAATGCTATGGAATCTCTTGAAAAATTTTGAGTTCAAATAGTCCATTATGGGAGCTGCTACATAAAAAAACCCAGTTAGGCCCAAGAAGCCATAATTTTAATAAAGGGAAACCATAGCCATTTTCACCCATGCTCATTTTTCACTCCAATTTCTCACTCTTCTCAGCTCACTCAATTGTCTACCACTTTAAACCAATGTACATTGAAGTTCAAGCAAGATTACCACATCAAATTAGCAAGGAGGGGAAGATTCAACCATCAAAGTTCAACATTAAGCTTAACAAGCGTAGTATCTTTTGATACTCATTAATGCTTCTTGGCACTTGTGTCTCTTGACACATCCAAGAAACTCATTTGCTAGCTTGATTTGAGATTTTTAGTGTTGATTTGTTGCTGCTCCTGCCATCCAATATGGAAAAAGATTCACTGTCATGCCACTTCAAAGGAACATGCTTCTACACTTGGCAGACAAGGATCAAGTTGATCTTGATGAAGGTCTTTGGTCAATAACCAGTGTCCAAGAGAAGAAACCCAAAGATGTTGCTCTTGTAGTAGTATGACAAGAGAATGATGGCAAAGCCCAAGCAATCATCAAGCTTGAGCTTTATGACAGTTATATCCACCATATAAGCACATGTGATACATCTCATGCTACTTGGGAATAGTTGGACACACTATTTGGTATCCAATATAAATCCTCAAAATATGGATTGTTGATTGAGTTTTTCAAGTTGGATATGAAGGCTAATACGTCCCTTACAACCTTAGTTATATGGAAAGTTTGCTAACTCAACTTGTAAGGATTAACTTAAAGATGGAAAAAGACATATGCATTGGAGTCTTGATCAAGAGTCTTCCTCCAGAATTTTGTAATGTCTCCACCACACTAATCAATGTACAAAATCCAAAGTTGCTAGACATAAAAGCATCACTCCTTGAGGAAGAGAAGGAGCTCAAAGGTAAAGAGAAAGAAATCACTTTTCATCACTCAATCCCAACAATCACTCGTGTTGGAATGATAGATCAGTCACTCGCCCCATAACTCACATCTCAAAAAGAAGGATGGGAACCTATATCACATACCTGATTTAGAAATTAACAAGAGGGATGGTTCAAAAGGAGTATGCTAGCGTGCACAATTGATGGTGCATTAGTGCATCCCAACCCATCTAGCATAGGTGCAAGAAGGAAGTCCGAGGAGCCTTGTAGTATAGTGGGCCAAACAAAGTGATGTTTGTGTATTGATAGTGGAGGCATGTCCCATGTGTGTGTAGAGGAAAATGAGAATGTACCTAATACCAATTGTCGTAACTTCCCTCAATCCTCACCTCTCTCAGTTAATGAAAGGGAAATCAATCGCTCTCAGTCCCCCCCTCTATCTCACACTTTGTTGATAGATACAAGAGGGCAACTGAGTTCCTCATGTCCATTGATATAATCCTCATTGCCACTTGTGCAAAGGTGGTATGCCTTTTGTGCATAATTGATGGTGCAGTAGTGCACCCCGCCTTGTGCCTACATACCTGTAAGAAGAAAGGACAGGGAGCCTTATGATGTCATGTTTAGGAACATATCATGGTTTGCGTATTGAGAGGCCCAACCCATGCGTGCAACACTCCATTCACATAGCTCACCTCTCTATTGGATTTAAAGGGAAAAGTTAGTCAGTCACCCCACTCTCTGTCGTCTCACACTCTTCTGATAAATACAAAGGGCAGCTCATTCTCACATCCCCATTTGGCTAAGATGAAAGCTCACATCGCTCAAAGAATTTTTGATCAAGAGCATCTTTATCTAGTTGATGATGTCAACTTGTATCTGTTGATGAAGAGGCGTACCCAGGGAGGTAGCCAACAAATCTTGAACTTCAATTGCAGTGAAAGACATCATCTTTTATAAGAGTCAGATGCACTAATGGGGTTACAAGATACAACGCACCAAGGGAGGTGACTTCAAAACTACATCCTAGAAAGGTTGACTAATGATTCAATTGATTTGGACTATGGGGTGTCGCCATCTTTTCCACAACTAGCTTCCTATCTAAGGGTGTTTTGCCACCTTTTTTTGGAACGAGGCCTGTTATCACTGGGAATTTTTTCATTTTCTCCCATAAAAGTTTTGATTTTTTTTCTCTTTTTTTCTTCTTGTTTTTTTTTTCCGCCCTACTCCTAAGGGTATTTTGACATTTTCAATGAGGGGCTAGAAGAACAAGGCCACCTCATCAAGATAAGAAGGAAGGTTGTCAAGAGTAATAGACAAAGCCTTACCAATCCACATGCAAGGGATGAAGGGGCTATCAGCGGTGATTGTCAGAATCCCCAGGGAGCATAATACTTCTCTAAGAAATAGCCACCATTGATTAAGAAGGGATCATCAGAAATATCAATGGCTTGTATCTGAATAGAGCCGTTAGGATCAACAGTAAGTACCTTATAGGGGCCCAACCAGTGTTGTTGGAGCTTTCTTGGAAACTTTCCAAATAATGAGTCATAGGCCAGGACTAAGCCACCTTCCTAAAATTCCTTATGCTTGATGAAGCTGTCATGATAGGCCTTTCATTGCACCTTTATGGCTTCCATACACTGTAGGCCCACTTGCAAGTCTCGTCCAGATATTCCAATTGCAGGAGATGGCATTGTAAGGACTCATGATCGCCTAGGTGTTCTTTAATAGCCACACACAGAGAGGGTAGCTCTAACTCAACAAGGAAGCTGATCACTTCTGTAACATACACCAACTAGAAAGGTGTTTGTTAGCAGCCTTATGGGAGATTCTATACACCTAGAGGGTTTCCATAAGTTGATTGTCCCAGTCACGACGATGTGTAGCAATCATCCTTATTAGAAGAATCAAACAAAGGATGCAATTGGTAACTTTGACTTGGTCGTTGGCTCTAGGGTAGTAAGGTATGGACTTGTGATGGGGCAGATCTTGCACAACTCTCTGAATTCTTCCATAATGTTGTTGAGAAAGTGAGGACCTGCCACTAAATTGATTGCTTATTACGCATTCTCTATTTAATAAATTCATGTCAATAAATTAATGACTCACTTTTATTTAAGTGTTGATGATGATCTAGCATGGCCATGAGACCATTTAGAGACCAGTATTCCTAGTGCATCACTTAATGGGGTGATTAGAGCATTGTGATGGGGATATCCGATACAGGCAGTAAAAGTTATGAAGGGGGAAAGAAGTGTCTATCAAGTGTAAGAGTGTACACAAGAACCAAGGAGTTACACATAAATGAAGATGGATTGAGTTCTAAGAAGAGGAAGTGCATTAGCATTGTGTATATTTATTTATGTGTGCATCCAGGGACCCCTCGGAATGTTTACTTGTGTATAATGAGCATTGCATTCATTTGGGGTCATCATCTCCCCTACAAGTCAAGGTTTAAGGTCTTTTCTTTCATTAAGAGAGACGAGAGAGGGAATTCTCTCACTAAGAAAGACGAGAGACGTGATCCTCTGGAAGTGAGGAGAGAAGTGATTTTCTCTTTCTAAGATCTAAAATGACACAAGCTTTTGTGTGGAATTTAATCTTAAGGTTGAGGCCCAAGGAAATCTAATGAACTCTCCTTATCCATTTTTAAAATATCTCGCAATAGAAAAACAATCTCTAAAAACGGACCACGTGGGTTATCGGAGATCTACAACTTTTGTGTTGGATGTTTTTTCATCCAAACAATGCACAAAGAGATATCTCAAAATTAGTGTTGCACAGTAGAACAACCACATCTTGCATGAAGAACAACTCAACTCTCTCTCCAAGAAGAGAAGCTCTTGAAAGCCTATAAAAGAGGAGGCTCTTCTTGGGTGTAGGGGAGGGGAGCATCATTTTGCATGTATCCAAGAGGAGAACATAAGGTGCAAGTGCTGCGGAAGCCCTGCTGAAATCAAGTGCTGCGGAAATCAAGTTCCAAGAGGAGAAGAGAAGGTGCAAGTGCTGTGGAAGCTCTGCTGAAATCAAGCACTAAGAGGAGAGCCCTACACATATTGTGTAGGAGAGAAGGAGACTCAAGAAGGACCAGAAGGTGCCAACTTCCAAGTTGTGCAAGTGTTAGCCATTTGTATACCATGCAAGGAGCCATGATCTTGTTTCCAAGATCTACAAGTGAGAACTAGCTTATGTGTAATGGAGGAGCTTACTCCTTGTCAATAATATAACTCCACAAGGGGGGGGGGACTGGCCCATCTTCCAGTCCCTAGTGTGTTGCCAATTTCTCTACCTCTCTCTCTACATCTTTCTTTTATCTCATCTATTTTCCCTCTATGCCAACATAATATTTTCCATATATATTTTAAGCATATAAGAAAGTCGAGCGTGTATCTCGGACTCTATAACAGTGCCTCTATCACTTACTAGCTCTAGAGGACTACCAAAATGGGTGATAATGTTCTTCTACAAGAAGAGGACCACATTTTTGCCATCATTCCACTTGAGAGCTTTGGCTTCACATCACTTTGTCACATAGTCTGTACATACCAAAATGCATATATTCTGCTTCCTTCTAGTTGGCAGATCAATGGGGCCAACAAAGTCAATTTCCCCTTTCTGGAATGACTTTAGGAAAAGGATGGTTGTAGGGGCATATCTCTAGTTTTGGTAGGCTTTACCATCCACTGACAAGCATCATAATGTTTACAGTAGTCATGGGCATCCTTGTGGAGGGTTGGCTACCAATATCCTACAAGTAGAGCCTTTTTGGCTACTATCACTTTTCCTGCAAAAGTATCCTCCACAGGGCTCGTCATGGCATGCTTTTAGAACTATCCCGATTTCATCTCCTACAACACATTTGTGCAGTATATCATCCTTGCCTCTCTTGTACAAAGCGCCACCTAACAGGGTGTAGGGTGCTAATTTCACTAGAAGCTTCTTTTTTTCATGGCTAGAGATACTTGTCAGGTGCCTACCCATTGGTTTTCCAAGCACTCTTTTAGCAGTCTATCGAGAAACGAATCTAAGCGTCGTTGCCCAGCACTCCCAAGGAATGTTTAGAGTTTTGTCACCTAGGGTTTCTCGAATCTGCCTTGCAATGGAACGTTCACGACTGAACCCACTAGGATCGACCTGAAATTCAGGTTCCTAGTTGTCAAGGTCTCCTATTAGCATTCTAGCGTCAGGTTTTAGACATCCTACTTTATGCAGAGATACCCAATCGGAAGCAGACCCATGCCGCACTTGGTTCAAAGAGAATGGGAAACGAGAGGGATGTGCTGCTCAACCTCTCTACCCATAGGGCATAGTCCCATTCCGGTCCCCTAAAATGGCATGAATCGGGTTCTAACCTAACAATACCTAAAGGTCGAATGACGACAAAAACTTGTGAGAAGCATCCTAGTTCTCTGGGACCACCCTACCGTAGGATGGACCCGTCGGGGGTTCCGCCCACCCGCTTCCCTTAATAGCTTTAGTTTTCTAATTAGGTCCTACCACATTTATGCGTGACACTTAAAGTCAGCTTCATTAATTAAGCCTTTTAAGGAACAAGGTTCGTTCGCATAACTTATAGCACAGACACGAAAACAAAGTAAAGAAATCTATTGACAAACAAGTTCCTTAACTTATCTTCAAGTTAATCTTTGTCTCCTACCCATACACGAGAAATTATGTATTGCTTTTGTCTAACAAAAGTATCCCTTCTGCCCTACAAAAGTAATTGGTCCAATTCACATGGCATCACAAACTCAATCCTTTATCTAGAATAAGATCTCCCAATATGCCCAGATGTTGGGGGCCACGGAGGTCTTCAACTCCATTTTAGACCTAGCAAGGGTTGTCCAGAGCTCCAACTAACCCGAAAGCTATCTAGGAGCGAAACATCATTCCCGTGGTTGGCCTTTTCATCACTCGACCTTTGGCCCATGAATCCAGCAGTGCCCTCTCAGGTTAATCTGCGGTGCGATCATTGAGGTGATTCACCCGTGCAATATATCCTTCCTTAATTAAATCCTTTAAGAATCAAGCACAAACAAGGCATTCAGCCCTAGTATCATTTTTCAAGAAAGCATTCATTTATTCCCATGGCGACTTGTCATCACAGACCCTTGCCATGCATTTACCATAAATCACAAGCACTTGGAATAATCATCCAAACAACAACTAACAACCAGTTGAATGTAAAAACATTTAGGATGTTGTTCGATCAACCAACAAAACCAATTGCATTCTTTCCAACCAATGCAAGAATAGACAATATAACATTTCCATCGTATATTTGCTCTCCCCCTTGGGATCTAAGAGCAATACTATGCAAAAATCTTTCTTAACACTTCCTTCCTTTGGCTAGGGCATATGTTAAGGGTTCAAGCACTATTCATAATGTAAATTCTATAGGTCACTTACCTTGATTGATAACCCAACCCTGAATTTGGATTGGCAAGAGTCATCATTATCCAAAGGATCTCAAGACATCTTAGTTTTAACCCTTATGATTAATTTCTTGTACTAGCTCTTAGTCAAGTCATGAGGCAAATAGGAAATTATACTCATATATCAAAATATGTTATAGGCATAACGTGTAAATACTTGATAAGATAAGTGCGAGATGATCTCGAGTAATAAGACTCCAACAGGCCTTGCATTGAGCTAGAATCTAGTTTTTCTTAATATTTGGGCTCTTAGGCTAAGTACTTTTGAAGTATTTAAACTTTAAACTAGTACTTTCTATTCATGATTCTCAATGTCATATTCTTTTCGTAAATATGCTATTTGTAACCCTTAATTATACTTTAATCTAGCACTTGCATGCACAATCTTTTAATGTCATTCTTTTGACGACTATGCCATTCATAACCCTTGACTAATTCTTCCTTGTAATTGCTCTATCAACGAATAAGCCACATGCAACTAGGTGCAATTAACTTTCCTTGATATATGCACTTCGCAAGCTCCATCTTACAAATATATGAGATGAAATGATCTATAATCGTGTATCATAGTTGTTGAGATATCGAGCTCCACTCGTGATGCCAGGATGACCGTTGTGCATTTATGTCACCAACTTGTTAGCTGCAGATGCGGTTGGTACACTGCCCATGAATAATAGCTAGATGACAGCTATCCTTATTTACTCTAGTTCGTGGCTCAGTTAGTTTGCCACGTTAGTTAGTTGAGTTTGGTTTGAGACCCATATATAGGGTTCTTCTATTTCTTTGTACTAGAGTTTTTTTTGGCTTACACAACTAAGAAGAGGAAAACTATTTTCAGCCTCCACCTTTGTGTGTATTCCCCCATTGTGTAAGTGAGAAAGCTACAAGTGAGACTCCTTCCTTCTCTCCCACAATCTTGACATGGTATCAGAGACTGGTTCGTGGTGTTCTGGTAAGAGGACCAGTGTTGCTTTCATTTTTCAAGTTTGGGAGCAAGTCTCTGCAGGTAGCACAGCCGGAAAGAGCAAGAGTGCATTGTCTCAGATTGAGACGCTTTTCGTGGTGTAGCAAGAGGCCAGTATATGCTGCGGGAGAAGGCTGTAGCCCCTGGTTGCCCTGTTTTTTTGATTCAAGGCCATTTCGGGGCCTGTTTTGGAGGCGAAAGTTTTCCCCATGCACTCAGGAAAAGGCCCTGTCTTTTGCTGTGCGACCATTGTTCTACATGTCGGTGAAAAATTACCGCAGAAATTGCATCGTATGCCTATGAACAGAGACATTGGGAGTTACAAAATCATCATTGTTGCCTGTTGATGCAAAATCGTCACTAGGAAGTGATTGTGTGGTCAAATACCACTTTCATTAGTTTTGCAGATTTGCCCTTGTGAGGCTGAAGTTGTGTTTTTTTGCAGTGATAGAATATTTTGCAGTGTACTGTAATGGCATCTGATTCTCTTTCACAGATTGTCACTGAAAAGCTTGACAAGAACAACTTCCAAGCATGGAAGTTTAGAATGATGAATTTTCTTATGGAAAAATGATATTGGGAATTCGTTACAGGAAATGAAGAAGAACTAGTTCTTCCTGATGTTCCCAATCAACAGCAATGCATGCATTTAAAGGATGGCATGAGAGCCAGAAAAGTTATGTACTGGCTGTCTATCAGTATTTCAGACTCTATGATTGTGCGTATTCAGGATGCAAGTAAGCCAAAGGAGGCATGGGATACTTTGTCAAAAATGTATAGCACAAATATATAAGCCAGAAAAATGCAACTCAAGCAAGAGTTGCACAATGTGCAAAGAGAAAGTATAAGTATCAATGACTACCACATGAAGGTGAAGAAGATGTATAGCACAAATACGCAAGCTAGAAAAATGCAACTCAAGCAAGAGTTGCACAATGTGCAAAGAGAAAGTATGAGCATCAATGACTACCACATGAAGGTGAAGAAGATTGCAGATGCACTTGCTTCCATTGGGTCGCTAGTGGAAGATGATGATTTAGTGTCTGTGACCTTGAATGGTCTAGGAAAGGATTATGTACAGTTCCGAACATCCATTTCTGTCCGTGAAAATTTTTCTGATTTTGAGGAGTTGATTGCTCTTCTAATTTCTGAGGAGCAGAGAAATGGTGGTGCATCTTCTTCAAGAGGAACTTCAAAAGAAACTGTCTTCTACTCAAATCCTGGAAGAGGTAGAGGCAGAGGTAGAGGAGGCCGATCTGGAGGCCGTGGTAGAAATCAGAATATACAGCAAACTCAAGAAAACCAATCCTATGGAGGAGGATGTGGTAACTCTAGAGGCAGGGGGAGCCAAAGAGGTCGTGGTGGATGGCAAAGAGGCCAAAATGCAAACAACAATGTTGAATGCTACTACTGTGGTAAAATGGATCATATGGCTAAAGATTGCTATAAAAAGAAGAATGACATCATGAATGGAAAATTGCAACAACGGAATTATGCATCTTCTAGTAGACAGGGTGATGACAAAAATGAGCATTTGTTTATGGTGCAGCACATGAACAATTCTGCGACAAGTGTAGAAGAAAGCAACGAAGTGTGGTATGTTGACTCAGGTGCGTCAAACCACATGACAGGTCATGCAGAATGGATGCAGGATGCAAGGAAAATGGAAAAACTAGGATTTGTGGAGACTGGTGATGATACTGCACATCCTATTGTGCAGATTGAAAAATTTCCTTTGTCTATGCTGGATGGGAAAAAGAAATACCTGTTAGATGTATTTCATGTCCTGGATATCACCAAGAATTTGGTTTCTATTGGTCAAATGGTTGAGCAGGGCTTGCATGTCAGATTTAATCCTCATGGATGCTTTGTTGAGGATATGAAAAATAAAGGTTACTTGATAGCAAAAGGAAAAAAGAATGGCAGAATGTTTACGTTGGATGCAGACATGCCTGAATTGAGTGCAGCAATGTTTGCACATTGGACCGGTGTAGTTGCAGATATTGATATCTGGCATAAATGCATTGGTCATGTTAATGTACAACGACTTAAATCAATGCAGGCCCAAAATATTGTTGAAGGATTACCTAAATTCAAGGTTGCAGAAATGCATAAGTTATGTGAAGCCTATCAATTTGGAAAACAGGCAAGGAAACCATTTCCTAGACATGTTCAAGAGAGTAAGAAGCCATTGGAATTAATCCACTCTGATGTGTGGACTACTAAAATTGCATCTATTGGAGGGTGTCATTATTTTGTCACTTTTATTTATGACTATAGCAGAAAAGATTGGGTGTATTTTATGAAAAAGAAAAGTGAAGTATTTGGGCATTTCAAAACTCTTAAAGCTATGGTTGAAAAAGAAACAGGCCTACAAATAAAATACCTAAGGTCAGATGGAGGGGGAGAGTACCTCTCAAATGAGTTTGCAAGGTTCCTACAGGAGCATGGCATAAAGCAGCAATATTCATGCAGTCATACCCCACAACAAAATGGAATTGCAGAAAGGAAAAACATGCATATTGGAGAGGTATCTCATGCCATGCTCAACGAAAAAGACTTGCCAGATTTTTACTGGGCTGAAGCAGTTGCTACAGCAGTCTACATAATGAACAGGACTCCCACTGTAGCAATACATGGGATGACTCTAGAGGAGAGGTATACTGGTATTTCTCATTTGAAAATTTTTTGTTGCATTGCCTATGTTCATGTGCCAGATGAGTTGAGATCCAAGTTGGATCCAAAAGCTGAGAAGTGCATCTTTATTGGTTACTCTCTGCAGAGCAGAAAGGGTATAGATGCTATAACGCTTCTACTCATAAGTTTACAGTGAGCAGAGATATTGTTTTTGATGAGATGAGTAGCTGGTATAAACCAATAATGATGATGTAGATGCACAAAATGGTAATGCTGTACAGAATTCACAGCAGCAGTCACAAAATATTAGTGGACATGGAGTGTCCTCTAGCAGTGGTTCACATTCTTCGCCATGGATAGGAATATTGAGATCAGGAGAATCTCCTCAAATCAATGATAGTGGTATGCAGGTTTCATAAAAAGGAAAAGAGAAGGTAGATCAGTCCATGTTTGATGTGAATGCAGGTCACTCTTATGTGGATGATGAATCCAGTGGCTCAGAACATAGCATTGATGATGAGTTGGGTATTCCTTCTATTGTTACACCTGGAGCGAGGAAGACCATGGATGTTTTGAGAGCACCTGGGAGTGAACCTACTTTGCGCATGTCTATCAGAGCTAGGTATCCTGTGGATAAGCTGAAATATGATGGATTTACAGCCATCACTATGCCTATATGGTCAAAGTGATACAGGAACCAGAACCCACTTCTTTTGAGCAAGCCATGGGAAAAGAAAAATGGGAGAAAGCCATGGATGAAGAAATGGATGCCTTAGAAGCAAATGCTACATGGGAATTGGTACCTTTGCCTAAAGATAAGAATGCAATTGGTTGTAAGTGGGTTTATAAGGTGAAGCACAATGGAGATGGTTTTGTGAACAGATACAAGGCAAGATTAGTAGTCAAGGGGTATGCACAAATATATGGCATTGATTATGAAGGAACATTCAGTCCGGTTACAAGGATGGCAACCGTAAGAGCAGTCATTGCTATGGCTACATCAAAGGGATGGTCTTTACATCAGATGGATGTAAAGAATGCCTTCTTGCATGGTGATTTGCAAGAAGAGGACTATATGGAGCAGCCACCAGGTTATGTGCATGCTCTTCATCCTGAGTTTGTTTGCAGGTTGAAGAAAGCCTTGTATGGCTTGAAGCAAGCACCTAGAGTATGGTCTGACAAGATAGGACAGTATCTTGTCGCTATTGGCTTTCAGATTTCCAAAGCAGATTTCTCACTTTATGTGAGAAAAACAGAGAAAGATATTATGCTACTTGTCATTTATGTTGATGATTTGATTATGACAGGTGATAGTGATGAAGATATCCCTCATGTGAAAATGCTATTGAAGCATAAGTTTGAGATGAAGGATTTGGGAGATTTGCGTTATTTCTTGGGCATTGAGGTGATTAGATCACCAAGTGGGATACGACTCTTGCAGAGGCAGTATGGATTGGACATGCTGTCCAAATATGGGATGAGAGGCTGTAAGCCTATTTCAGTTCCTTTGGAGTAGAATGTGAAGCAGAGCACAGATGCAGGTGAGCTTCTGGAAGACCCTACTATGTATAGACGCATAGTAGGAAGTTTGATTTATATGACTATTACCAGGCCAGATTTGAGCTATGCTGTTGGATTGGTAAGTCAGTTTATGCACGCTCCAAGGAAACCGCATTTGGATGCGGCTAGATGCATACTCAGGTATGTGAAGTCCACATTGCAGTATGGACTATTTTATGAGACTGGGGTTCAGATACAGTTGCATGGATATATTGATGCTGATTGGGCTGGTAGTATTTCTGATAGACGATCTACCAGTGGATATGTGTTCTCTTTTGGGAGTGCTTTAGTCACTTGGAGCAGCAAGAAACAGCCTACAGTTGCCTTGTCGAGCACAGAGGCTGAGTACAGGGGTGCAGCAATGGCTGCATGTGAGGTAGCTTGGTTGCATAAGCTACTTTATGATATGCATCAGCCTACAGATGGGCCAGTTGTCATTTATTATGATAACATGAGTAGTATACACTTGGCAAATAACCCAGTCTATCATGCTAGAACAAAGCACGTTGAGGTGTATTATCACTATGTGCGGGAGAGGGTTTTACTAGGTCTTATTGATCTAGTTTATGTCAGCACAGAGGATCAGGTAGCTGATATATTTATGAAGGCATTGGGCACAGAGAAGCTACACAAGTTCAGAGACCTGCTTAGTGTGCAAGAATTGGGATTGAGCTCGAGGGGGAGTGTTGAGATATCGAGCTCCACTAGTGATATGCCAGGGTGACCATTGTGCATTTATGTCACCGACTTGTTAGCTGCAAATGCGGTTGGTACACCGCCCATGAGTAATAGCTAGATGACAGCTATCCTTATCTAGTCTAATTCGTGGCTCAGTTAGTATGCCACCTTAGTTAGTTGAGTTTGGTTTGAGACCCATATATAGGGTTCTTTTATTTCTCTGTACTAGAGTTCTTTTTGACTTACACAACTAATAAGAGGAAAACTATTTTCAGCCTCCATCTTTGTGTGTATTCCCCCATTGTGTAAGTGAGAAAGCTACAAGTGAGACTCCTTCCTTCTCTCTCACAATCTTGACAATAGTATGGGAGCTAACGTATCTCATACAAGAATCAAGGCAAGCATCTATCAATTTGAAAATATATTACTTACAACCGGAATTTCAGTTGGATTGACAGTGATGCCTTTGCCCAAAGCCTTGTTGCTAGTTGCAAGATTGTCATCTGTAGGCGACATTGTTCGCTTGGAGGCCATCACGTCCGCAAGTAGTCTCAAGAGATTAAGAAGGTGGAATAGATTCAAGATGAGAGAGCGTAAGAGAAGATGGTTAAGTCGAGGATCGAGATAGAGGAAATTGAGCTAATTCTCTTCCTTGCAGCCTTTCGGGGTGACTCTTCTCTCTCTCTCTCTCTCTCTCTCAAGCTCTCTTTCAAGCTCTTCCTCACAATATCTTGGAGGGGTATCCTTCTCTCTACCTCTCTCCTGCAGCCTCTCGGGGTCTCCTTATGCTTTTTTATGCCTCTCCCATGCCTCATATTTATAGTGAATTAGAGAAGAGGGCTTATGGTTGAGAAGTGGAGCTCTCTGTGGAGGGGGATCTTGGAAAGATCAGTGATCTGATGCTCAGATCATAAATCTGATGGTTCCATTGGCTCCGAAAGGGGGATAATACTCCAAGACACTTGCTTGGAAAGCTCTTAGTTCACTTCTTCTTCTTTTCTCTGTTCAAAGTGCTGTCCACTGCCTGTTGATTGCGATTGCGGCGCATGCGATTTCACAAATCCTCTCTTTATTTTTTTCTTTTTATAAAATCTCCAAACTAACTAAAATATAACTTGTCTTTTCTTTTAAATGACATCCAGTTCTAAAAATCTCCATATCTTTTTTTAGGATAATATCTAAAATATCTAAAATATACTAGTTTTTCCCAAAATCTAATATTTTTGGACCATCCAAACTATACACATTAACCTAATGATTAATATAACTCATAAGTCTCGTTCACATTGTAATTTACGTGAAGGGTGGCTACGGTCCTTATCAATCCGAGAAAAATATCAGATTTACAACTCTCAATTTTTCTATATAAAATATTTTTAATTAAATATAAATCCTTAATTATTAATGTTAACTAGTTTTTACCTTAATTAGTATTTAGTTAGGAACCTTACTAACTTATTAACTGACTAACTAACTTTCAAACCAACCAACTAACTTTTATTGTGCGGAGATATTACAATACCAGGAGGATATTGTTGAGTCATCAAGAGGTTGGCTATGTTTGTATACCATGGAGTTATAGTTTTGACTAGAAGGAGGGAAGCATCAAGGAGTTTTGGGTCATCATGCTTCTCTTCATCACTCTCTGAGGGATTTGTGATGATGACAAATGATCAATCTAGGACATGGGAGTGACCAAGTTTGGTAACCACAAACTCCTAAAACAAAAGGAGCCATCTCATCATTCTCTCCTTCACATCTACTTTGTTCTTCAAGAAGGCTAGGGCCTCATGGTCCACATAGAATTTGAAGTGTGCCAACATTAGGTAGTGTTGAAACTTCTCCAAGGCAAATGCTATTGTGAGGCATTCAAGCTCTCACTGTGTAGTTTCTTTCATGAGCAATTACTTTTCGGCTTGCATAATAGATAGGTTGATCTAACTTTGAGGAGCCCTTTTGACATAGGATTGTATCTAACCCTTCTATAGATGCATCAATGTGCACATGAAATTCCTTCGACCCCAATCAAGAGGTTGCAAGATAGGGGCTTCAATTAGATATTGCTTTAGGATATTGAATGCTTCATCACAATCAGTGGTCCACATAAACTCTGTATCTTTTCTCATGAGCTTATGCAAGGGGGCTCCCTTGTATTGCGAAGTGTACAATGAACCTCCAATAATAGCCCATATGGCCAAGAAATCCCCTCAATTGTTTAAGGTTGCTTCGCAATGTTAAAGCTACAATCTTCTCAATCTTGGTGGGGTCTGTTGCTATCCCTTATGCAGAGACAATGTGGCCCAGAAGAAGAGACTCTAGAGATGCATTTGTCGAGGTTGAGAGAGATCACATACTCTCAACATCTATCAAAGCACTACTCTAGGTATCCCTAATGCTCACAGATTAGGCTATAAACATAGAAGTCATCTAGGTATATCTCAATGAAATCATGCAGATGGTTTTAGAATGCAGCCATCATCACTCATTGGAAGGTAGCATGAGCGTTATAGAGAGCCCAAAAAATGGCTTCACTCTCTAAGCATAGGTTTCCCATTCTGTTATGAAGGTTGTTTTGGATTAATCTTCTTCTACGATCTGGACTTTGTTGTATCCACTAAATCCTTCCAAGAGGGAATAAATCACATGGTCTACCAATGTGTCCAATAGTTAGTTTGTGAAAGAGATAGGGAAATGATCATTCTTTGTCTTGGAGTTCAGCATACACAAGTCCACACATATTTACAGCTTTCCATTCTTCTTGGGTGCTACCACAATGGGCAAAACCCATTCACTATTGGTCACTAGGTAGATAAACTCAGCTTCAGGGAGCTTCAACAATTTGGATTTCACAAAGGCAGAGTAATTTGGATTCATGCATCACTATCTTTGCCTCACAAGCTTGGCATTAGGCTCTAGGTCGATGTGATGTTGACATACCGTGGGATCAATACCCTTCAGATCTTCATAGGACCATGCAAACACGTCTAAGTTCTCTTTCAAAAGGTCATGTAGGACTGACAGCTCCTCTTTTGGAAGACTAATACCCACCTTCACGTGACGTTCAATACCATCCATATCCACAAACATTAATTACTTTTCACCTTCCACTTCGCAGATGAAGGTTCCACTGACTACTTCTAGGTATAGATCTGACTCCTTCAAGGAGTGGTCTCCTCTTCTTTTGATGCTCTACTAGAATCGACTTCCTTTGTCAATGAGGATCCTAATTGCTCCTTCAAATCTTGAAAGGGTATTAGGGCTATTTTGGATCTGATGGGAGGGTTATTTATCTCTTGACTCGAGGACTCATCTTCCAAGGATGCCTCCAAGAACATCACACAACAGGACCCCCTTTGGAGTTCTATTTGAGCTATAGGACTGGTAGTTGTTGGAAAGGTGCATCATCATCATCCTCTCTTAAGAAGGCTAACTTCGAGCGACAATAGCCACTACTAAAGGAAGGATTATTCTTCTTAATCCATTTCTTATGGATATTTTTTATATGATGTGGCTCATTAGCTAGTCCAAAGGGTATCAAAGTCATTCTGTCTAACAACATGGGATCGTCGACTTCTGTAGCCTTTGGAACTTCTTCCTCATTTGCATCCTCTTCAGCCTGGATGGATCCTTCCAATGCGCTTTCATAATCATCTTCTACATTGTCATAATTGTCCTCTTTAGACTCTATCTCTTTGCCTCTATAGGGGCTCTATAAGAAATTAACAGATTCTCTATTGTATCCTATGTCTCTGCTTTTGCGTCTAGCTCTACTTATGTTTCTATCTCTGTCTCTAGATCTATTTCTATCTCTATCTCTAGATCTATTTCTATCTATGTTTCTATCTCTGTCTATGTCTATGTCTCTGTCTTTGTTGTGTTACGACCATGTAATAGGGAGAACAATAAATCCATGCGTCTATCTCACTGTCAGAGGTGACTTCCAAATTCATTTCAAGGTTAGGAAGAGGTATTCACCCATTGATAAAGACTTTGCTTCTTTTAGGAGTTCGCTTACATTGCTCATTGTCAGGGATTGTGCCTCTATTTTCTTGGGAGTGATTTGTATGACAACTTCTTCATCTCCTGATGTGGCCTTGCAAGCCTAGATCCTTCATTTTCACATATGTCAGTATGTTCATTGATGAATCTCTATCAATCAATGCATCTACTATAAAGCAACCTTCAATCCAAATGTTGATCTCTGGAGTACTCAGATCTAGGGAGGCATTAGTCGCATCCACTTCTTTGATAGATTCTCAGACTCTATTTGACTTAGGGACAATAGTAGGAGAAAACCTTAGGCCTTATTCTTGTCAATATGCTTTTGAAAATTTTTTGACAGCTAGGAGATAATATCAACAACTATCGGAATGTTAGGTTTGGTTTGAAGGTGCCTAGGTCTTGACCAAGTTATATTATTTAATAGGATCCATGGGCTTCTTCAATCGGCTAGGAAATGGGGCAACCCCCACTATTATCTTTCCTCTTTTCTCTAGAAGTGGCAACATTTTCACTTCTTCTACTACTCGAGGTACTTTTGTATCCTCTATCTCTCTGGTCCTGTCTCTATAATTGTCTTTGTATCCTTCTGTACTACTGGTGGATAGTTGTATACAGTACTGTTATGTACTGTATTATTCTTTTTCTCCATGGGAAGATGCAGCTTCTCGGGTCTTCTGTTGGGTATCAATGTGGTAGCTTTCACATGAGCCAGACTAGGATAATCTTTTGTAGCAGTGTGGCCTTCTTCTTTGCATTGATTGTTTAAGGGTTTGTATTCCATGGACCTTCTAGGATTTGGATAGTTTGGTGAGATATGTCCCTTTTCTCTGCATCTGTAACACTCCACTTTTGATTTTTGGCCACCGCCAAACTCTTGTCCTCTATAACTTTGAAAAGGAAACCTCCTTAGGTCAAAATGAGGACCGAACTCTCTAGGCTTTAGTCCAATATCCTAGATAGTCATCTTGGATTCCGACAAATTGAATCTTGCTTCTTCATCGTTCTTCCTTCTTCCATGCATCTCCTTCAAGGAGAAAATATCCTCTGTATGGTTCTTTCTTAAACAATATGAACAAAAGGCTCCACGGATAGTTGATTTTCAGGTACATTTAGGGGCTAAATGTCCCACTTGATGGCACTTTTGTACCATGGATTAGATTGCATCACATCTCTTCCACCTCCTACAGGATTGGATGTAACAATCACATCCATAAACTCCTTCTTGATGCTTGCAATTAAAATGGACATGTAGTCCTTCAATTTTTCACCTCTTGGAATATGTGTAGTAGGGTTTTGAAAAGCCTCTATAATCACTACATAGACTAGTTGTGTTGATCTAGAGGGTTCTCTATTCTGATTCTGATTCAAAGCTCTTGTTGAGACTAGTGGTTATTGGTTCGCGTTGGTAGGGTTTCATTGTTGTTGTTGGGTCACCATTGGGGAAATTGTTTGAGGCCATTGTTGTCGTGGTTAACCATCATTTGAGGTAC
The DNA here is from genome assembly GCF_053477565.2 of Lygodium microphyllum. NCBI lineage: Eukaryota > Viridiplantae > Streptophyta > Polypodiopsida > Schizaeales > Lygodiaceae > Lygodium > Lygodium microphyllum. The sequence goes on from NC_141162.1 coordinate 88,822,982, forward strand.
TTTTATCTACAACCACTATGGATTTGATGCACTGTACTACGACACTATTTGCATTTGAGGGTAGGGGTAGGGAATAGTCCCTAGGACTACATTTGGTCGATATACCATTCCTAGTATGGGAGGAGATAAGACTCCTCTCCCTGAGGTCATCGATAGCCTTGCTTCAACTTCATCATACAGTCTTGTACCTTCCAACCACATTGCATCTTGCAAGTTGACTAGTCTTCTCAATTCCACAAACTTACAAACTTTTGGTTATAGGTCTCTAAGAAAAACTCCCTTTTGGATGCCTTCATCCAAGTGATGGTTGGTCTATCTCTTTAGTATGGATTTAATTCTAAAGACATATGCTTCAACTTGTTCACCAAAGGACTAACTTAAATTCATGAACTCCTCTCCCATAAACTCTTCAAAACCTTCACGCTTAAATTTAGTGAGAAAGTCCAACTTCATTCCATGTGACAAAAGTTACTGTTGCTTATCTCTCATACCACTGAAATGTCGTGCCTTTGAAAGTGGCAGGGAAAATTGCCAATCAATGCTCAAGGGTTATGGCATTATTGGCTACACACACTAGCATAAACTTAGCTACATGAAGATGAGGGCCTTCATTGTACTCTCCCTTAAAGATGAGCCATGAGACTACATTCTCTAGCTTGTCATCAATATTTCCAAGACTACTGATCTGACTAAGAAGGGGACATTGAGTCACCATGGGGACTTTTGTAAAGAGTGCCGCAAGGGTGTCAAAGGAGGCTTATGTTGCTAGCTCATTCTTCTCTTTGATTTTTGCCTTCTCTCTTCTTACGTATCTTTGGACTCATTCTAGTGTTTCTTGCCTCTTGATCATGTCATTCATCAGGGAGTTAACTCCACCCAATTTGTCTGTACCCAATAGAATAGAATCAAAAGGGCTTCAATCTCTCTAGAGGACTCTATTACCAACATTTCTTCTACTTCCATATTTTTCACGTCTCCGAATTCATCTTTCATTCCACTAGAGGGAAAAATATTCAATTCTGAAGGTATCGAAACTCATTCTCCTGAGGATCCACATAGTGTCATTGTCATAATAATACCAACTTCGGAGGGTTTCAATAGCATAGGTTGTGAAGAACACTCTGTCTACTTGCTTCCATTGGGTTTCCAATTGGACAAATAGAAGATTGTCAGTGCACTAAGCATCCCATGTATCTTGTTGTTGAGCATCCATGAACATACTCCAATTGTTTTCCTACTTGTTCTTGTGAACTTCCACTCACCACGACACTTGAAGCTTCTTCACAATCTCCCACTTGATGATGTCTAGAAATTATTCAATGAAGGGACAATCTCCCATGGATGGTCATTCTCTTTGTTTTTGCTTCTCTTTCTAGTTTTTTGGGAAACAATTGGCTATTGTGATACAACTTTTTGTAGCTTTAGAGGACAGTGGAATTAGTCTGAGCCCCCATCAAGATAGTGACATGCTTCCATCATTGAGGGATGCACTTCTTGTAGGAAGTATCTTTGGCAATGAAGATCTCCAATTCTTCAATAGTTGTAGGGATTCTCTAATCTTCCATTGCTTTTCTTCCTCTTTAATAATGCCACTTCTTCCATTTTTAGCCTCTGTTGGTGCTTTGTTAATGGTAATTTTCCCTGGCTGCACACCAAAATGAAAGCATCCCTCCCACAAACAAAAACATACATAAAATTAGGATAGAAGTGTGTAAAATCTATGCACATGGCTGAGCCATTAATCTCAAAACAAGAAAGAATCACAAATCTCACTCTTAACAATGAACAAAATCATCATCTTCATCTTCATCCTCCATAACTTTAGTTGCACAAGAGAAAAGAGGAAAGGGAAAAGAGAAAGAGAGGAAAAATTTTGCACAGAGGAGAGATATATTTTTGCACCACCAAAAGGAGAGTGTTGGAATCTTGGGAGAAAAGAGAGAAAGATACACATAATCAACTGTGCACTCCACTCCATCTTTTCCCCAAAAGACACACAACCCTTCATATTTTTAATTATTTCTTTGATTTGTTTTGATACATCTATATGCATAAGGCTTTAGCCTTCATATTTCAATTCTTTCTAACTTTTTAGAAGTGCATCCATGTACACTTTTGTGCATACCATTTATTTATGATGGATGTGGATGTGGATGTGGCGGTGGCCTCCCATGTTAGATCTCTTTTTGGTGATTTTGCAGAATATTATTTCCTTTACAAAAACTAGAAATGTGATGTATGCAAAGACATCTTTGTGCCTTGTTTTTATGCTTCGTTTAGTGTCATCACAGGTCAAATCTACTTTGCTTAATTTATGGCATGTTTTCTTAGATCTAATAGATTAGAAAAAAACTCTAAGACGATTTGAAACAATTCAAACCTAATTCAATGCCTTAACAAACCATAGGATATGATCTTGATGAATTTAATAAGCAGACGCTTGGAGTACATAGCTCAAAGACCTTATTCTTAAAGCAACCCATGGGAGTAGCCAAAAGTAGTAAAGTGAAAATTCCAAGAAAAGTATGGATAAAATCTTGAAGCTAGAATACCATAAACTAGAGTAGGATATCCAAGACTTACAAAGACCTCAACCAATATTGTTGTGATAAGCTTCAAGTTTAGAAGTTTTCAAAGAACACATTTAATTTGTAACACAAAAGGCTCAATATTTTGGTTTGTGCCAAGTCTTGACATAATGGAGAAGGCTAGGTTCTCCACCCCAAAAGACTTGTTAACTAATAAATTATTTGAACAAGCTACATAGACAGCCTCACAATCAAGTTGATGAAGCCCATTGTAATATTTCCATGCAATAAAAGTTAGTTGGTTAGTTCGAAAGTTAGTTAGTCAATTAATAAGTTAGTAAGATTACTAACTAAAGACTAACTAAGGTAAAACCTAACTAACATTAATAGAAAATAATTTTTATTTAATTAAAAATATATTAAAAATTTTGAGAGTCGTAAAATTGACATTTTTCTCGAATTGAGAAGCACCGTAGCCACCCTTCACGGAAGTTAAAAGGTGAACGAGACTTATGAGTCATATTAATGACTAGTATTAATGTTTATAGTTTGGATGGTCCAAAAATATTAGATTTTGGGCAAAACTAGCATATTTTAGATATTATCCTAAAAGATAGAACTGGATGTCATTTAAAAGAAAAGACAAGTGATGTTTTAGTTAGTTTTGGAGATTTTATAAAAAGATAAAAAAAGTGCAATCGCAGTCTACAGGTAGTAGACAATAATTCGAACAAGGAGAGAAAGGAGTGATCTAAGAGCTTTCCAACTAAGTGTCTTGGAGTTTTTCCCCTCTTTTGGAGCCAATGGAACCATCAAATTTATGAGTTAAGAATGAGATCAATGAGTTTTCCAAGAGTCCCTTCACCAAGAACTCTTGTCCTCAGTCTCATCCCCTCTTCTCTAATTCATTATAAATATAAGGCATGCAGAGGCACAAGGAAGCACAAGGATATCCCAAGAGGCTGCAAGAGAGAGGTAGAGAGAAGGATACCCTCCAAGAGATTGTGTGTGTGTGTGTGTGTGTGTGTGTGTGTGTGTGTGTGTGTGTGTGTGTGTGTGTGTGTGTGTGTGTGTGTGTGTGTGTGTGTGAGAAGAGTTACCCTGAGAGGCTACAAGGGAGAGAGTTAGCTCAATTCCCTCTATCTCAAACCTCGATTTAGCCATATTCTCTTACACTCTCCCATCTCGAATCTATTCCGCCTTCTTAATCTCTTGAGTCTACTCGCGGACTATGGCCTCCAAGTGAAGAATGTTGTGTGCGGATGGCAATCCTACAACCAGCAATGAAGCTACGAGCGAAGGCATCACTGTCAATCCAACTGCGGTTCCAATCGTAAGTTTTGTATTTCTAAATTAATAGATGCTTGCTTTGATTCTTGCATGAGATACATTAGGCCCATGCTATGATGTATGAGAATAGGTCATGGGAAGAGATAAGCCTCTTCTCACATATTCAAAAGATGGAGTTTGCAAAATACATGTATCAAGGGAAGTTAATTGCACTTAGTTGCGTATGACTTATTCGTTGATAGAGCAATCAGTTAGGGGTTATGAATAGCATAATCATAAAAAGAATGACATTACGAATTGTGCGTACAAGTATTAATAAAATTTTGCATAGAATCGCTCTTTGATCCCAAGGGGGAGAGTGAATATGCGATGGAATTATTATCGCGTATATTCCTGAACACAATATTAGTAAGTTTGGGAATCTCCTAATTCCCATTTTTTGAAGACTAAAAAGGTGGTACCCGGATAACATGCCCATAAGTTTCTAAAAACCATATGATGTGACCTATCATTGGAAAGTGCTTGAAAAATGGAATCTATTGAGTTATAGAACGCTCGATTTGGAGTTATAGTGTTCAAGTTATGACATATCCAAAGATTTGACCACATGTCCCAAACTTATAGGAAATTTCCATATTACCCAATGTGGTGTTCTTGTATTGTTTGGGAAAAATACAATTAGTTTTATTGGTTGATTAAACAACACCCTAAATGCTTTTTACAATCAACTGATTGTTGCATTGTGATTTGGATAAATATTCCAAGTGCTTGTGTTTGATGGTAAAAGCATAGCAAATGTTAGTAATGACAAGTAGCCATAGGAAATAAAGGAGTGTTTCATTGGAAGATGATACTAGGCTGATTGCCTTGATTGTGCTTGATTCTTAATTGGATTAATTAAGGAAGGATATTTTACATGGATGGATCATCTCCAAGATCACACCTCAGATTACCTCGAGAGGGCATTGCTCAATTCACGGGCTGAAGTTCGAGTGGTGAATAGGCCACTCCTAGGTCACTTGGGGTCAGTGTAGCTCTGGACACCCCTTGCCGAATCTGGAACGGAGTTGTAGACTACCATGAGCCCAACGTCTAGGGCATTGCAATATTCTATTCTAGATAAAGGATGGAAATTTTGGTTCCATGTGATTTGGATTGGGTACTTCTATTGGATAGAAGGGATACATAATTCTCTTATATGGGTAGGAGACAAAGATCAACTTGAAGATAAATTAAGGAACTTGTTTGTCAAAAGGTCTGCTTGCTCTATTTTTGTGTTTGTGCTATAAATTACGCAAATGAACCCTGTTCTCTAAAAGGCTTAATTAATGAAGCTGGTTTTAAATATCACACATAAATATGGTAGGACCTAATTAGAAAACTAAAGCTATCAAGAAAAGCGGGTGGGTGGAATCCCCAACAAGTCCGTCCTACGGCAAGGTGGTCCCAGAGAACTAGGAGGCTTCTCACAAGGATTTATTGTTGAGATTCAGCAATTACACTCACTAAACAGCCTCTTTGTATGGAGCTTCAGGGCCAAGGATATGCAGGCTAACCTATCCCATATGCACAATGGTGCCTACTGTAGTTTCCTACTTTCCTATAAAGCATTGTACTTGCTTCCTTTTCTTAATGCAATGATAGTACTCTTTTCTTTTCAGTGAAGTGTCAATGTCATTGTCCACATACACAAGATTGTGTTTATGAGTCCAAGTCTCAATCTTGGAACCTAATTCACTTGTGTAACAAACAGTGTCTTTATCTTCTTCATCGTGAGTCCACACTTCTCCTTTCATCCACCATAACTCACTGCCATGCTCTAGATCCCGCATTTCTCACATTTATCGCCATTCGACTTTAGGTATTGTTAAGTTAAAACCCGATTCATGTTGTTTTAAGGGACCAAAATGGGACTATGCCCTACGGGCAGATAGGTTGAGTGGCGCATCCCTCTCGTTTTCCATTCTCTTTGAATAAAGTGCGGGATGGATCTCGGATTGGGTATCTTTGCATAAATTAGGATGCCCAAAACCCAATGCTAGAATGTTGTTAGGAGACCTTGGCACTAGGAACCCAGATTTCAAGTCAATCCTAGTGGGTTTGGCCGTGAACGTTCCGTTGCGAGGCGGACTCGGGAAACCCTAGGTGACAAACCCCGGAACATTCCCTGGGAGTGCTGGGCGGTGACGCTTAGATTCATTTCTTGATGGACTGCTAAAACGTGCTTGGACAGCCGATAAACGGGCACATTACATCCATGCAAAATATTAGACATTGAGAACTATAGGGAACTAGGTCAATGCATCCCATTAAGGAAGTAGCACTCAATTCCTAATCAAAAAAATTTGGTGGATGAAGAGTGTCATGAACCACATTTGTAAATGGTGGGAACATGATAACCTGATCCATCAAGTGATAGTGATGGAAGTCCTTGATATTACATTCCTTGACCTTGTCTATGAGGACATCCTTGATGCCTTAACATCCTTTACTTAGTGGATCAGCTTCTACTTGTCAATGCTCCTCTGGTGGTCACCCCATTGCATCCAACCCTTGAACTAATGAAGAACCTAATTGGAGCTATTTGATGAGCATGATTGTTGATAGTTGATTTGGTTGAAAAATATGTGACTTGACCTTGCATACCCTACATCTATTGATATGATTTTTTAATGCACTTAGGCCATCCCATTGAAGTAGTGACATGAGGATTCTAAGGAATTTATCTAAAGCTTGAATGTTTGGATTGCATTCCAATTAGGGATTAGTGTTTTAATGTCTCTTGAATTATGACTAGGTTGGAAACTTGGAAACTAAAAATAACATGGTGGGTTCATGCTATTTATTTTTTCAACTTCTTTTCTTGGTCTAATAGGAAGTAGGAGACTATGGTTATTTCCATAATGGAGGCTGACTATACAATGTATTATTTGTTGCTACCATGCAATGCAATTTCTATTTGCATATTCTTAGTCAAGTTTCAATTCCCCATGGATTTTCCTATTATTTTCCACATTGACACCTAGACTGTCTGGCAGTAGCTATAGTAACCTATTGTGTCTCTGAGGATCAATAATATCGAATTTTATTCACTTTTATAAGGAGTAGATAGAAGTGGATACCATTGAACTAGTTTTCATATCTTTGGTAGACAACTATGATGGCCTCCTCAACAAGGTGGTTAATTGGCTTAAGCAGCTGTGTAAGGGTATTCTTCTTGGTCCACCTCCTCCTTTGTTAACATGAGAGGCATGGTTCTTGTTCCTCTTCCACTTTCAACATTGATATGGTAGGAGCATCCTCCCTCTCTTTCTATGCCCAAAAATTCATTTTTCATTAAGAATACATATTCTATGTTTTTATATTTATACTTATTATAAAAGCGCACATGGACAAGTGAAAAATTTTCCCTATTACTAGACTACTCAAGTGGCACCTATTGCTTGAATTGATACCATCCTACATTACCCTTGCATTAGCATTCGATTTTCTCTTTTTGTGTGCTTGAAAGGGTGAAAACACATTTGCGAATCCTTCCAAGTGAAAACTCATGGATTGTATATGCATGCTTTCTAGTTTAGGACATCAAATGGAGATGTTTAGGCAACTTGCTTACATTTATTACATTGAAATCAAATGGAGACGTTTATGCACCTTTCTTACCTTTCCCTTATTCTTCACCAACATTCTAAGGTTGTATTCTAGTTCTATGGTTGTCTTTATAAGAGTTTTAAAATTGAATGTGGTGAGCCAATTCTAAACATACTAGGGAATGGACTTAGAAGATCTTCATTGCCTTTTTGGACATGGTTTCCATAGGGTAGTCCTTCATGACACCTTCTTCCAATGCCTTGACCTCTTGGGGGTGTGACATCTTGGGTGGCTAAAAATAAGATATCCATCACCTTTGTGATTATGTTCAATACTATCTCAGATTTGAAGTAATTTCACATTTGATTCTCTGTCTAGCTTAATTTATCATTTTCAAAGCAAGCATGCATGTCCTTCTACATAAGAAGAACTTGTAATAGTATAAGGAAGGCTATATCTCCATGCATCCAATTTTCTCAACCCAAAATCATGGAGTTAAGTCCAAGAGAGATAGATTTAGCATTTGGAAGGAAAAAAAAACTTTCAATAACTCTGTGTTTCTATAATGCCAATGTAAGAAAGTTGTCCCCAATGGCATAAGCATAGAAGTTGGGGTTAGGAGGCTAGCAAAAAGTATGGCTGAAAGGGTTGCAAAAGGGCCAAAATGTGAAGAGAAAGGATGGCAAAGCTAAAAAGAAGATGAGGTCACAAAGGGTAATTGGTGAGGTGAATAGGTGCTTGCTAGTGATGGAGAGCATAATAGCATAAGGAGAAGGGGAAGAGAACAAGGAATGGAAAATATGACTTTAGGTCTTATCTAGTCCACATGATATGTCTACATTACAGCTATGTTTCTCTCTTCAAACCTGTCTATTGATTAATAATAGAATCGAGAAAGGTTGTGTGTGTGTGTGTGTGTGTGTGCGCGCGCGCGCACGCGCGTGTGCGTGTGCGTGTGCGTATGCATGTGTGCGTGCGTGCGTGCGTGTGTGCGTGTGTACATGTGCTCGTGTGCGTGTGTGTACATGTGTACGCACGCATACAAGGTACACTTAATATTACCTTATATCATTGAAATCCTTTTTAGTGAGAGAAAACTCTTAACAAGGTGATAAAAATCACAAGTGCCTACCACGAAAGTTATAGAGATGTAAATAAACTACCTAGACTATTCAATATTCTATGTGTAATACGACATATAATCAATAATATGTAGATAAAATGTAGTGCTTCTCAAAAAAATCTCAAAAATACTAGTTTTCGAAAGATGTTAAGGATCCACGAGAGAAAGATATGTTAGAGATTAATGTGTGTGTGTGTGTGTGTGTGTGTATGTGTGTGTGTGTGTGATGTTATGTGGGGCGAGAGCATTGGTTAACATCATCCCCTCTCTTTATGCTAAGAATGCGCCACTATGATTTGTCTTCTACAATGAACCTACTAATCCAATACCCCTCCCTATAGTAGCCTAGTTACTCCATCAAGAAATTGAGTGAGTGAGTGAATGTGTGTGTGTGTGTGTGTGTGTGTGTGTGTGTGTGTGTGTGTGTGTGTGTGTGTGTGTGTGTGTGTGTTCATGTGCCTGTGCGTGCTCGTGCGCGTGCGCGTGTGCATTGTTGTGATGCTATGCAGACATAGTGTGAAAAAGCATGGAATGCATCATCATTCAACTTCTTATTAATCAAGAGAGTCAATGTGATTTGAGTCATTAGTATTAGTGTGAGTTGCATGGATTATCCAAAAATACTAGATTTTTGGATAATTTTAGCCTATTTTTTATATTATTTATTGTAAAAATATGAAAAGGTTAGAAAAGTTTCTAGATTAGGATGGCATGCAAAAAGCAAGTTGTTTTTTCAGTCAGTTATGGGATTTCCATAAAAAAAGACAAATTGACGAAATTGTGCACGTTGCAATCGCTATTGACAGACTAAAAACTGCAGTTTGAACTGGAAGAGGAAGAAGAAGTGATATGGGAGATCCGTGAGCAGATATCTTGCAGTTTTACCCCCCTTTCGGAGCCAATGGAGCTATCAGATTTGGGTTCCGAGCAGCAGAGAAGGAGCTTTAATTTTGATGCGCATTTTGTTCTACAAAGAAGCTCCATGAGATCTAATGTCTGGAGATTGCTTCTGAATAGTGCAAGGATTCCGAGTTCTTTTAATACATATTGATTCAGTTCATTGTGTTTTGTCATTATTATGTTTACCTCTTGTGTATTATTTATCTTCTCTTCCATCTCCTATCTCTACTTCCTTCCACATTTGATCCTCGGTGGATTCGACCTTTCGACAAAAACCCCTCTGACATTGGTGAAACCGACGTGAAAGGTCGTCAGAAGAAGGAAAGACAAGATGGGAGAACCTTTGAACACAATCTCCAATGATGTTTTGCAATAGTTGGTGCAAAATATGAATATGCTTATGCAAGTACAACAACAACAACAACAGGTGATGCAAGCTTCTGCTCAAACAAAAAGTGTTGTGATGAATGCTTTGAAAGCAGTTGAGTGTGAGGTGAAGTTATTCAATGGCAGAAATGTATTTGCATATGTACATACCGATGCTCAAAAGATGGAATTCTTTGGAGTGGCTCAACTCCATGGAGCCAGTATTTTGTACGTGTTACTATACATGAACTGAAAGCACGGATTACTGAATTATACATGCAGGATGCTGATTGGGTAGCCTTCATGAAGAAACTAAGGGAAGAATTTTACATTGAAGATACTAGTTTGATTATGTGCAAGACTTTTCAGGAGTGGGTTTTACAACCTAATAAGGGTCTTGTGGCTACAGAATTGTTAAGAGAATTTGAAAGTTGATTTGAGGAGTTGGATCTTGCAGAACATCAAGCTCTTGCAAGCCAAAAAATTGAATTGTTTCTACAGGCAGCTGATCCTGAGCTTCAAGAGAAGCTTGATGATTTGCTGAAGAATCGGACTATAGAGATAGGTTTAAAAACAGAGTGGAGACATGTCAAGGAAGCTGTTACTGTACTTGTGAAGAAGCATAGAAGAAGAGAAAGATTGCATGTCTCTAGCTTGCCCACTGTTACGGGCAAGACAGTTGATATATCCAGTAAGCCACCTATTTTTGTGGCTAACCCTATGGATGTACCTGCTATTGTTCCCTCTATTAGGGAAGATGCCTTAGATGAATTGGTCAAAGGCATGTAGGATCTTCAATTGAAGGTTGCAAAATTAGATGAAAAAGGACAAGAAAAAAAGGGACGGGCAGCAGCCCCTAAGCCAAGAAAAAGTTGTATGTGGTGTGATAGTTTGCAGCATGAGAGAAAGGATTGTGATGCCTATCAAGAAGCCTTGGTACGACAGCTCATCTTTTGGAAAGATGGAAATATCCATGCACAAGAAACGGGATTGCCTCTTGCTTTGAATTTTGGAAAGGGAGGTATGCAGAGATTGTTGGAAGACTTGGCAGTTTGAAATGCTTATGTGGCAGTACATGCTTCTACTTTTGGTCTACAGTTGGATAAAATGCATGACCAAGTGATGGTTGGTCCAAAGGATGCAATATGAACACATGCTTTACATACAGCTGAAAAGAGAAAGGTCACTGATAGTGAAATGTCTCATGCAAGGCAAGACATTCGTGACATAACTGGTTGGGAATCACTGGTAGATGCATATTTAGCAAAGGTACAAAACACGGATGTACTTGTGGAAGAAAAATGAAAAAGAGATGAAGATAATGCAAGGACACCTAAAATAATGACAAGAAGAAGTGTGAATCAGCCTAAACCTACAAATCAACCACCTCCCGAGCATGTCATGGAAGAGGTCAGTCAGGAGCAAAAACAGGATAACAAACAGGAGGGCAAAAAGAAGGGCAAGCAGCTAGGATATAAGTTGCAATCTGACATTGAGATAGCCACAGATCTTAAGAAGGTTCTTGAAGAACGGATCTTAAACAGTTGGGTGGAATTCACCTTGGAAGAGGTGCTTGGCATCACCAAGTGAGAATTTCATGATGTGATCATTGACATAATTAAGAGGAAGCATCAATTTCTTGGTGATACCACTAGTGCGTTGCTGCAACTTGAAGAGGAAACTGGTTTGTTAGGTATTCGGACTGAATATGAGAATGAAGTAAGTACTGGATTATCTATGCAGGATGCTCCTAATCAATGGACAGCGTGTGGAAAAGAGAAGAAAGTGGCTAAGAATGCATTGCGTTGTAGCAATATGCATGGTGGAGTAAGGTAGATGCAACAATATTAGGAAGAGACTCTAGGATTTATTCCTCAAAGTCACTACACAAGAAATCATTGGGCTAGGGCTACTACTGAAACGGTAGGGGAACGTGAAACTCCTTGGGTTGCTTTACTTGACCATGGGTCTGAGAGATAAATGTCATTGAGCATGGATTGTATGAAAATTGTGTATGGCCTATAGACATTGATCATGGTTGGCGTATGAGGGCTGCAAATAATTCTTTGAGAGAGCTTTATGCTACATGTCCTAATGTAAAAGTGACAATTGGTGATGTACAAGAAGAGCAATACTTTTTTGTGCAAGATAATTCCTCATATGTAGTGATTTTGGGATAGCCCTATATTACACAAGTGCGTATGGAAACAAAGATGCTTGATGATGGTTTTGCTTATGCAAGAGTCAGAAGCAAGGATGGGAGGAAAGCAGCCCAATTTCTTACTATTTGTATTAATCATCCTAGAAATCGGGATATACTTTGAGAGTCTCCTTTGGCTCCAATTGCAAGGGAATTCAAAGACCTGGATTTTCATTAAACATTGTTGTAATGCGGGGCTATAGTAGTGTTGTTCAGAGGGTGTACTTGCCTCTTGATGAAATGAAGCATGTATTTCCTATTGGTTATTCTCAGTTTACAGCAAACAGGTCATGTTGTTTTAATCCTATGGAAGCTATGTGCAAGATTGAACACATATCTATGAAACGAGCTACTAAGGAACTGAGAGCATTGGGATTGTTAGCTAAAAATGAAGGCATTTTCGGCATCTTTTATGGGTTGAATATTAATGATACTATGGCTGAAATTTCAGCAACTATATATGCAGAAAATGAAACTGAAAACAGAGCATTGTTAGTATATTCTTTGGATATGTATGATGTTATAGCATTGTTTGCTCAACATGAAGGATTACAATAGGCCAAAGCACTTGTGGAGACAAAGTATAAGATAGTTGACAAAAATGTGAAACCAATTGCTTTGCCACTTCCATCAGAGAGTGAGGGTTTGTATGAAAAGGTATCAAGGCAGCCAAGCTTACAGGATCCTAAAGATATAGGTCATCAGTTTACATCTGAAACATGACAAGAATTGAAAGTTGGTGCAGAAGGGTTTCTTTTGCCTGTTGAGAGAGACTGTTTTATGTGGATGTTGGCTAGGCATGGAAAGGAATTTGCATTTCAGCCAAGTGAAATAGGTTGTGTGGATCCAAATGTTGTCTCTCCTATGGTCATATTTACTGTGCCACATGTACCATGGAACTTGAGGCCTATTCCAATGCCTAAATCTTACTTGCCAAAGCTTATGGATTTGCTAAATGAAAAGATTTCCATGAAGATCTTGGAGCCCTCTTCAGCCTCGTACTCAAATCGTTGGCTTACTGTGCCAAAAAAGAATGGGGCTTTGAGATTTATTCAAGACATGCAACCAGTCAATAAAGTGACCATAAGAAATGTGGGTATAGGTCTTGTGGTTGATGAATTTTCACAGGCTTTTGCAGGCATAGCGATCTTTTCTTTGGGTGATCTTTACTCGGGGTATGATCTATTTCAGCTTGCAATTGAAAGCAAGGATATCACAACCATGAAGTCTCCCTTAGGGTTATAATGAATGTGTACTCTCCCACAGGGTGCAACAAACTCAATGGCACACATGAAAAATGCTATGAATAGGGTACTCAGGGATTTTATACCACAATTGACAATGCCCTTCTTAGATGATGTTCTAATCAAACGGTGTGCAATGGATGAAAAGAATGAAGAGATGGATGCTCATGGATACAAATAGTTTGTTGCAGATCATATTGTGGATTTGAGAGGATTTTGACACGTCTAGAAGAGGTGCATTTAACTCTTTCTAGACAAAAGTCTATATTTGGAGTTGAAGAGGTTTTGATTGTTGGGCATATGTGTGGGCTTGGGCAAAGACCATCACTAGCAAAAATAGATGGGATTGATAGAATGCAAGATGAATGCATGAATGTATCGAAGGTGCGTAGATTCTTGGGAACATGTGTATTCTATTTCATATGGATTCCTCACTTTGCACATGTAGCTAATGCTCTATATCAACTCTTGAGGAAAGGTCAAAGGTTTCATTGGGAAAGGAAGCATCAGAAAGCAATGAAGAAATTAAAGCAGCTCTTAAAATCTGCTCCTGACAACCAGCATAGTGCCATGCGTAAAGTTTCCAAAAGATGGTTTGGGCCTATGTGGTAAGACATGTATTTGATAATGCTACTTATGCATTAAATGAGCTGGATGGGACAACCATAAAACTTTCGGTAGCAGGGAAAATAATCAAATTATTCAAGAGGCGGGAATCTACTACCTATGAGTTGCCAGAATTGGAAGAAAATAGTGGCTATGATACAGGGGCTAACTAGGAAGATATGGAAGATAAAGAAGCAAAGGATATGGTTGTAGAGGATGAGGAGGACTCAGAATTCGGTGACAACTAAGATTTTGGCACATACTAAAGGATGTGCAGGTTCAGAGGGGGTGGATGTCATGATGCTATGCGGACACAATGTGAAAAAGCATGGAATGGATCATCATTCGACTTCTTATTAATCAAGAGGGTCAATGTGATCTGAGTCATTAGTATTAGTGTGAGTTGCATGGATTCTCCAAAAGTACTAGATTTTTAGATAATTTTAGACTATTTTATATATTATTTATTGTAAAAATCCAAAAAACTTAGAAAAGCTTCTAGATTAGGATAGCATGCAAAAATCAAGTTACTTTTTAAGCCAATTATGGGATTTTCATAAAAAAAGACAAATTGACGAAATCGCGTGCATCACGATCGACGTTATTGACAGGTTGAAAACTGCAATTTGAACTAGAAGAGGAAGAAGAAGTGATTTGGGAGATCCATGACCAAGTGTCTTAGAGTTTTACCCCCCTTTCGGAGCCAACGGAGCCATCAGATTTGGGTTTCGAGCAGCAGAGAAGGAGTTGTAATTTTGATGTATATTTTGTTCTATAAAGAAGCTCCAAGAGATCTAATGCTTGGAGATTGCTTCTAGTGCAAGGATTTTAGATTCTTTTAATAGATATTGATTCAGTTCATTGTGTTTTGTCCCCTATCTTCTCTTCCATCTCCTATCTCTACTTCATTCTACATATGATCCCCGGTAGATTCGACCTTTTGACAAAAACCCCTCCGACAGTGTGCGTGTGTGCGTGAGAGAGAGAGAGAGAGAGAGAGAGAGAGAGAGAGAGAGAGAGAGAGAGAGAGTGTGTGTGTGTGTGTGTGTGTGTTGGTAAGTATATATAGTCATGGTGGTTTGGTGCGCAAACACACCACCACACTTGCAAAGGAGAAGATGCATGATTAATTGTCAAAGCTATGTCTCTATCATAGTTTTTGCTAGCAAATTTTAGCTTCAACCTTAGCTAATATATATATTCCCATGATATTAGGGAAAATTTGAACTAAAAATTTGACCTTTCACCTCTTCTCTCTCCTCCTTAAAGCAAGGAAAAGTGGAGAGAAGAACAATAAAATAATCCTCTTCTCGCTCCACTTTTGCAATCTCATTATATGATCCTTGAAGAATTTGCTCATATTCATTTTCTCTTCTCATTCAAGAACCCTTTTTCAACCAAATTATATATTAGAAAAGGAGTTAATTATGGGATTGTGATGCTTGGTTTTCAATGCAAAATGATTAGTAGATATAAAATAATTGATATTTCAATAAAAAATGAGAAATATAAAAATTTGAAAAAAATAAGATATTTTAGCACTTAAATTGGTGAGCGGGGTCCCGCGAACCAAAGAACCATAGTAAACTTCCATTGTAAGCTTCAAGAAACTCTTCATATCCTTCTTCTCATTTCTTCACACTTCCATGGATCATTTGTCCACTTCTTCAACAACCGCTATCTCTTCACATCAATATTTTGTCTTAATTCCAAACACCCATAATTGATTAATACACTGATAAGATGAATACCACAACACTTTGGTTTTGAAAGGCACACTATCTCCGTGAAGAAGAAACATTGGAAATCCACCAATTTGACACCAAAAAGGTGAAAACCCGCAAAAGATCTTCAATAACTACTCCCACTCTTAAGATTCATCTTTAAAGCACTCCCACCTGTGTGACTTCAAACTTGGCTTGTTCATTAACAATTGGTGGAATTCTTGTTATGTTTATTATGTGCTACATATGAAATGGCATTATAAAGACCTTAGGATTTTAAGGTTTTGATACAAACTAAAGATTAGCTTATCCTTCTTCCTGGTTATCGCCGCGTGTAGCACCGCCTATGGATGAGGGCGTGGCAAAGAATGACAGTCTATCACCATGAATTGGGTTTGCTATTTTCTGTATAGGCTATTCACTTAACATTGATGAGGAGGGCGGCTGCAATGCCTGACGTTGTTGCCACTTATTCTTCTTCTTGCATCCATCCTCTTATTCGTCCTTTTGCTGCTTCCTCCTTTTCTTTCATTTTTTTGTGCCTTTATTTTCATGAACAGATTAATCTTCTTCTTCTTCCTCGCTGTCTGGAAACTTCAGAGTAGTGCTCATGAGGCTATCATCAGATAGACTTAATCCAGCCAAATCTCCACAGATGTGGACCTCCATGCCATTCATCCTGAGAATGGACTACCCAAATTGATCCTGCACAAATGAATTGCCATTTTGCTGGCCTGAGATCAGTGATTCATGTGGCCGCCACCAATGCCATAAGAGGCATCTTTTGTCGGATCGCTAGGCAACTTCACATATCCCACTGGAACGCTTTCTTCCATGGGGTGTCCTTCCTCTTCTGGTGCAGAAGACAGGGGTAATGCCATCATTCACATGCCCTAGACATGCACACAGACTAGAAGGCAAACTCTTTAAAGATCTTGAAAACTTGCTCTTTACTTTGTAGAATCCATGGCTAGCCCGGTCCCGGCAACGGAACCAAAAATGACCAGCTCTCACCCAGCACTCAAACAAGCACAAAACCAGGGTACCGAGTAGCAAAGTATATGCTTGGAGCTTTGCTCCTCACCATGAAACCTGCAAACACACCTCTCTTGCCATGAATACATACACACACAAGACTCAAGACACACCCTCACCAATCAAGAAACAAGATCAAGAGGCTCCTCCTCTTCCTCTACACACTCAAGATCCATAGTTGCAGCACAAAGGGAGAGCAAGAAGAAGGATGGACAAAGAGATTTTGAAAAAGAGGGAAGAAAGAAGTTAAAGAGACACCACAATCTGACGTGCTCCAACCTCCTCAACCACTTTTTCCCAAGAACCCCAATTGCACCCTTTTGAACCTTTATTAAATCAAATATATTTGACCATACAAAAGCAAAGGTTGAAGCCCTTATGTGTTCATGCATTCTAGGCAAGATTCCTAAGGTTTTTAAAATAAAAGAGCATATGCAATGGCTTTTATAACTCCAAGCCAAGCATTTACAACACATAAAAATATATATCAATGAAGTACCACTTAGATACAATAGCAAAAATATTTTTGATAAAGTGAATAACTTTTCGATGTAGAGCCCCATGCTTTTAGCCTTTTTGATGACAAAATTGGAGGCTATCACCATCGAAGTCATAATGGACTCCTCCAATGAAGTAATAGATGGTACATCAGGAGACAAACACAATGTCAAATAGATCTTTTTCGAGAAAACAGAGGCACAATCCCTAACAGTGGGCACTGTAAGCGAACTATCGAAGGAAGCAAAGTCTTTGTCCATGGGAGAATACCTCCTACCTAAACCCGAATTGACTTCTAAAGTCACCTCTGATAGCGAAATAGAATCATGGATGTATTGTTTTCCTTGTTACATGGCAGTTATAGAGTCAGAGACAAAATCAGAGTTAGAAGCAGAGACAAAAGCAGAAGCAGAGAACATAACAGAGAGCTTGTTCTTCACTTCCAGAACGCCCACAAATGTAGAAACATAACCTAAAGAGGATGAAAGTGATAATGTAGACGAAGATTGTGAAAGTGAGCTAGAAGGATCTATCCTAATCATAGAAGGCAGAGATGAGAAAGACATTGCTGACATTCCTAAAGCCTCAGAAGAAGCAGAAGATCCCTTTCTGTTTGACAGAATTACCCAAAAACATGCTCTTGACAGCCTTAGGATCCAATTTCTTCCTCTTTTCATTAGGAATATGCACGTATGCAATGTAGCCAAATACCTTTAAGTGCCAAATGTCAATCTTATGACCATAAAACTTCTCATAAGGTGTTACATTATGAATCCCTGCTATAGGGTTCTATTCAACACATATAGAACAGTCACCACTACTTCAGTCTAGTAAGCATTAGGCAAACCCTTTGCATTCAGCATAGCTCTAGTTAACTCCATCAGTACCCTATTTTTCCTCTTTGCTACACCATTTTGCTGCGGTGTAAATTAACCTGTCTTCTGATCCCATACTTTGCAAGATATCTGTCAAACTCTTTAAGACATATTCTCCACTTCCATTTGACCTAAGACAAGAAATATAGTAGCCCAACTCATTTTCAACATGCTTCTTAGAATCTCTAAATGCATCAAACACTTCATCTTTATGTTTTAATATGTATCATCTTTATGTTTCAATATGTACAGCCAAGTGGACTTGCTGAAATCATCAATGAAGGATACATAGTAACGAGCATCACCAAATGAAGCATTATGTGATGGACCCAAAAATCAGAGTGCACTAACTGCAAAGGTCTCGAACTATTCTTGACATGCTTCATAAAGGGAAACCTTCCCTGGTTTCCAAATTGACATGTAGGACATACATGGCCAAAGTCATTATACTTGAATTTGGGCAATCCAAGTACAACTTTCTTCTACTGCATAAATTTTAGCTTTTGAACATTAACATGGCCAATCCTCTTATGCCAAATCTCAACATCCCTTATAGCACCCTCATCATGTGCAAACATGGCTACCTTAAGTTCTGGAATGGATGCGTCCAAGGTAAACATCCTGTCATCCCTTCTACCTATGGCAATTAATTTGCAACCTACCATATTTTTTAATAAAGCATCCATCTTTATTGAATCTAACCCGCAGATTTTGTTCTACCATCTATCCCACTGACAAGAGATTCTTAGTTATTGGTGGTACATGCAATACATCATGCAGCCTCTTTTTCTTGCCATCAGGCATCATCAACATAACAACTCTTGTGTGCTAAATGTTATGCTGGGTGTCATCCCCAGTACAAACATAAGCATGTGCAACCAACTCCTCAAACCACTCTCCATGGGGCGTCATATGGTTAGAAGCCCCCAGAGTCAATGTACCATCTCTCATCTTTATTCTACCTAGGTGCATTCTTGGACACATGTTGCATGGCAAACAACCTGTCACCCTGCTCATCATGAGCACCACTAAAAGATGCATAGTTCCCATGTTGTCTACCCTTAGCCTTCATATCTACCTGATTCTTATGACAATCCTTTGCAATGTGCACATATCTGCCACAATAATGAGAGTCCTTGTCCCTATTGGACTGATCATTCAACTGCCAAGATCCACCACTTCTGCCTTGGGGTGATCTCCCCATGCCTCTAAAGCCACCAGCTGTCCCTGCATATTTGTGCCATGCCAATTGCTCTACGGCTGCTATCCATAGGTGTTTTGAGTGTTTCCATGACCTCAAAAAGAGCCATGGCCTCTGTCACCTTTGCCACACTCGCTAGAATAAAGGACATTGTCTTTTCTTTGAGACATACTAGAACTTGTGTTCAATCCAAGCTTTACTTCCTCATGCAACAACAAGGCGAGCAAATCATCTCACTCAAGGAGTTCAGATCTAACAGAAATAGACGTATCAAATGCTTTATATTCCTTGCCAAGTCCATTCAAAGTGACAACAATCATATCATCCTAATAGTGGCAAACTGGTTCGCTATGGTCTTAATCTCTATCGTGTAGGCTTGGATGCTTCTACCATTCCTAGACATGTTGTTGAATTGTTGTTTCAGCTGAATCTTTCATGTATGTGTTACATTTCCATAGTTCTTCATAAGTATGTCCCAAGCATCCTTCGGGGAATCACATCCAGTGATCTGTATTGCCATAGCTTCAGATATACATAAAGAAAACCAATGTAGCACTTTGCATGCTCTCTCTATCCACTGCTTATGAGCTCTTCTCTAATCATGTGTCAATTGTTCAGGCAATTTAGGTTCAGCTTCATCACCTGTGCATAGATCCCAATATCCTCTACCAACCAAAAAATTCTTCATTTTGAATTTCCACAAAGAAAAATTCTTGTTATCCAACTTCTCACCAACAATCTAGGTAATGTTTTCAGTGCCTTGTGCATTTTCCATGTTGTAATAAACTATGTCTAACTACCTGCAAGCCAATAAGTATCACTGACCAATTCCTGTCTTTGACTATTTATGACAGTTTTTTGCAACAGATTCACTATTAAAACTAGGGTATTTCATTCCATTAGCATGTCAAAAACACCGACCAATATGTGGCATAACCCGTAGATACATTGGTCAATACATATACCATGTAGTAGTTGTAACTCTGTATCATGCAACCTTACTGCCAGGGTACATACATGCAGTCTGAAATCTATAAACTATTAGTGAGCCAATATTTGATTCACAGCTAAACCTAATATGTATACATGTCATACATGCTCCAAAACCTCTAGGATATTTGCTAGTGCATATAGGGTTCCATACATGATCATTCAGGCATAGATCAATGCATACATAGCAAGTACAAGTGTTAAATATATTAGATGCAAGTTGCAGTTAGCAAATACTCGACAAAATGAAGTTTATCCAGCTCCAAAATGTCTTCAAATCACTTCATACATTTGCTTCAGTGTGTCGGGGTCAATACATGACCATACATACAACCATAGACATTGTCTTCGAGAAGCAAATTCATAGATTGCATTTACAGTTTGTACCTTCCAACTCCATACCAAAATTATTAGTAGTATTTAATGCTTGCCTTAGACCTCTAGACATTCAGTAGACATATCCCAAGTCATACATTTGACATGAACCAAACAATATCATGTAATGCTTCAAGTGTAAACAATGCTTGCTATCCACAGATTCATGACAATTTTCCAACCAAGTAAATGCTTCCAAATCTGAGTGTTTTTGTCAACAAACTTCATCTCCAAGACACAAGAACAATGCATATGTCCTCCAAGGTATATATCTATACTTCACTGGCACTTTCTGAGCATGACATAGAGCTCCAAGATCATGTCAAGGTAGCATACATGCTGTGTATTCTCTATTACCAATAAGACTGAATTTTAGATCTGTACATTCATGTCTTAGCTCATAATTGAGCCCTCTCCAAGGCGTTTGCATATAATAATCTTCAAGCACCTTTCAAAGGGTATGGGCAAGCATTTAACTACTTAATAGCCATTTTATGTGATGTCTTTGCAATCAATGAAGTTCAACCTGCAACAAGCATAGTTCAAGTCACTTGATAAGATGTATTTGGAGCAGATCAATAGCACATGGTGCTCATTCATAACTTACACATGCTTAGTGGAGCCTTGGTGCACTCCCATTCAAGCTATAGCAACCACTTGAGCAATTGGAGACAAGAAGAACCAATGCATACCTTTGTCAGGAACAATGGCAGCCTACCTATCTTCAGAGAATCCTGGATCTTCACTTTCTTTAGGTCTTCTTCACTGCCTCCTGCTTTAGAGATCCCACCTAGCATATCTCTGATACCATATTGGAAGAGAGGGAGAGACAAAGAGTGGAGCATAACACATGAGCCTCAGCTCATCATCATCTTCTTCTTTTTATTCCTTACTTTACTACTAAAAAAGAGACTAAATAGGTTTTGTACTAACCATCATGTAACTATGGTTAGATCAAGTGTACACCAACTTATTCAATGCCACACACATGTACAGCTATATCGGTCAGTCACACAGACATAAAGAGATACAGGTGGAGCTTGATTTCTAACAACTTAGATCCTATTGAGTCTACATTGCAACGGAATGAACCCACTAGGATCAACCTGAATTTCCAGGTTCCTAAAATTAGTCGAGTTTCCTAACAACTAGCTAGCATCAATAATTTCGAGTTCCTACTTCCTACAGGATTACTCGAACTGAAGTGGACTTTCCATTGCACTTGGTTCAAAGAGAATGGGAGACGAAGGGGAGTGTGGTACATCAACCCTCCTATCCATAAGGCAAAATCCCATTTTGGCCCCCTAAAATATGTTGTCTTTGATGAGCTGGCCTCTTGCTATGGAAATCTAGTTGCAATGGCTACTGATGGATTAGTCAACACAAGTAATGCTAAAAATACCCCTGCAGTTAGTACATCTATGAGTGGTCTGACAAGTGATGTGTCATCTACAATGAGTCCTTGGTCAGACGGTTGCAGAATCACACTCTTATGTCCACTGACATGGACATGTCAGTGAGGGGGAGATTGGATAAGGAAAAAGAAAAGATGGTTGAGGATGTAACATGTCCACTTACTACAAGTTATGAGTTGTCCAGTAGTGATAGCTTAGACAGTGAGTTGGGGATTCCTTTTGTTATGACACCTAGTGCAAGGCAAAATCGATGTGTACCGCCTCATGAGAGGCAAGCTCAGAGTGAGCCACAGTTGAGGAGGTCAAAAAGGGTCAAAAGACCAATTGACAAGTACACATACACTAGATATTCAATCCGTCATTACGCCTATATGACTAAGGTGGTGACAGGTTTCAAAGAACCCACTAAGTTTGATGAGGCAGTTGCACATATGAGAATTGGTGTGCTACCATGGACAAACAATATTCAACTTTGACTGAAAATGGAACATGGGATTTGGTTTAGTTTCCTGAAGGCAAAGTCCCTTTTGGCTACAAATGGGTGTACAAGGTTAAATGCAAGTTGGATGGGTTGTTGGAACACTATAAGGCCACATTGTTGGTCACAAAAGGGTATGCACAGCAATATGGTCTTGACTATGAGAAGACTTTCAGCCCTGTAGCTAAAATGGAAATGATCGGAACATTCATTGCATTGGTAGCAGCTAAAGGCTGGAATTTATGGCAAATGGATGTAAAAATTTCCTTTCTAAATGGTGACTTATAGGAAGAAGTTTATATGGAGTAGCCTGAAGACTATGTCCATCCAGATTTTTCGACATATGTATGCAAGCCAAAAAAGGCATTATATGGGTTGAAATAGACACTTAGAGCTTGGATTGCTAAAATTAGGAGTTATTTACAACAACATGGATTTAGATTGGGTGATGCAGATCATAGTTTATTTGTGAAGAAGATAGATCATGGCTATGTGTTTTTGGTTGTCTATGTCGATGATTTAATCATTACTAGAGATGATGAGAGTGAGATTGTTGAAATAAAGTCATTGTTGCAGGCTGAATTTAAAGTCAAAGATCTTGGTGAGCTAAAATATTTTCTGGGAATTAAGGTAGTGTCTATGCCTCAAGGCATATGGTTATTGCAGAAGCAATATGCTTATGACATGTTACAGAAGTATGGTATGGTTGAATCTAAGGCTATGGATACACCCCTAGACCAAAATGTCAAGCTGCAGATTGATGTTGGGACTGAGATAGAGAATGTTATTGAGAGCTGAAAAGATGATTGGGTTGCCTCTTACCCACCCAGCCTCCAATCCTCACTAAGAGAGCTAAAGAAGGGCATCACCTAGCCAAAGGAAGGATGGGCTAGGACATCCCTTTCCTAAGTGAATGGAAAGAACCAAAACACAACTTCACAAGAGAGAATTTGTAGCCCATTTTAAGGGAAATGAAGTTGTTGGAACGTTAAGAGAGGTGATGGCTCCTAATTTCTCCCATGAACATATATATAACATGAGAAAATAAGGATTTTCCACCAATAGAGCATATGGAAATTCTTACTTAATAAGTTTAAGTATGAATATAGAGGGAGAATTAGAGGAGAGTACATATAATCTAGACACCATATGATCTAGACATCATATTAGAATATGAGAGAGAGGGGGAGAGATGAGAAGAGAGGGAGACAAGAGGAGAAGAGGTAGAGGAAGCTTGTCATTATGTATTCATGGAATGCTACATTTTTAAAAAAACTCACTCATAGCTTACCTCAAAGACCTATTAGACTAGCATGAGGGTGTTGCATAATGTGATCTTAGTGGCTCCCCTTTGGGCTTGGTGATCTAGAGTGCTCTCATGTGCTTGTGATTGTGTCTTTCTTTACATCTCCATGGGCACCTTATGTAGCCTCCATGAGGGATTAGATTAAGATAATCTTTTTTATTAACATAATCTTAGATTATATATGGCATCTTTGATAATATGGAGAATAGTGGATGGGACAAGTCCCCAGCTTGGTCATCATGCAAGAAGCCAAAGGTGGTGGTAGACAAGCTAGAGAAAGGGAGCTAGATTACAAGAGGTGGGTGCCCAAAGCACATTATTATAATATATTTACAATAAGGATAAAATGGGAAGTTGATGTGATAAGGGTAAACGAGAGAAGAAAATTGCCTGCAAACAACCAGCAGTCTGCACCTTCATAACTTCAAATTGGTGAAGAATTTGGAAAAAGTTTCTTCTGCAACTTTGTAGACGAAATCAAAACCAATTGGGTCACGTAAGAATTTTCTTGAAATTTTATTTTTCCTGGGATTTATTAAAATTATTAAAAACGTCTTCCAAAAGCTTCTGACTTTAATTTCTTATATACATATAAGCGTGTGACAGAGGGGGTCCATGCTTGTAAGCTTTTGTGTAAGATTCAAATGACACCATGATGTGGACATTGACTTGTGTACAAGGGTGTGAGGTGTCCTCTAATGATGGTGATAGATCCCAAATCTTGGTGATGCAGGTGGAATCCAAGTGTAGTTGGAGGCTAGTCCTTTGAAAAAATCTATGCACTCACTCAACCCCTAGGTGTAATCCATTTTCATCTTCACTAAGATAACCCATCCCTTTTACTCTTTACATTGACATCCCTCCTAAGAACTTGTTTCCCCACTTGCTAGAGTTATCATAACTGAGAAGCAATGTAGCATACCTAGTGCTTGAAGAGTAAACTCGAAGTGATAAGATGTAGGATTTAAACTATGGGTAAGGCTCTTGATAGGGGTTTTGGCAAAATTTTGTGGTAGAAATCTAATTTGTAAAAAACCCGGATCATTAGCCCTCCCCTTAGGCTAGAGGCATTTATGCCTCTAGCTTGCTAATGATGGTCCAATAGAGCATGGAGGATTGCACCCCCTCATTGGTGGCTTTTTGTCAAATAAGTACTCTAAAGTGTCCCTAATTCTTTGAAAATAAGGATTGAGTCTCCATCCATTTGTCAAATAAGTATTCTAAAGTGTCCCTAATTCTTTGAAAATAAGGATTGAGTCTCCATCCATTTACCCTTGTCTTGTGAATCCTCCCACCCATGTCACCTAGCCTATAGCTGTCATTTCGATATCTCCTTATGACCGTGAATGGCCTTTTCCACTTGAACACAAGTTAGCATCCTTTCTGTTATCAAAGCAGTTATCATAGCATAGCACAAGTGATCCTTCCCTTATGTGTTTGCTAGCCAGATTCTTATTAAATGTCTTCCTCCTCTCTTCAGCCTGCATGGAATAGTGTTGGACTACTGCTTCTCTATCTAACTCTAGCCTCTCTAGATCCAAGATCATTTCCTCTAACTTCTTATCTTGATTGTTCTCTCAACTGACTACTAAAACACATAAACTGGCCAGTTCTACTTCTATAGGAGGCAAATCCTCTTGGCCATAAACGAGGTGAAATGGAGTATAGCCAAGTGAGGTTTTGAATGAAGTCTTGTAGGCCCAAAGAGCTACACTCAATTTTTTATCCTAGTGCTTGGGGTGCATGTGTACTTGCTTGGTAATTATCTTACAAATTAGCCCATTCACATTTTCGACCAAACTATTATACTATGGGTAGTAATGAGTAGAATGCCTGCGCTTGATTTTTAGCTTTTCCATTAGCTTCCCCACTAGATTAGCCCTAAAACTAGGACCCCGGTCAGAGATAATTTCTAAAGGTGTGCCAAACCTGCAACAAATATTTTCAAACACAAATTTTTCCACTTCTTGGATTGTTATCCTACTAGTTGTGCTGAAGCCTTAGCCCACCTCATCATGTAGTCCACACTCATTATGATGTATTCCTTGCCAGATTGAGTTCATGGGAGTGGCCCTATTGCATCAATCTCCCATTTCTCAAATGGGCCATATGTAGCTATAGGATTTTGTTCCTCATACACTAGCTTCCTTGGTCCGGCCTTTTAGCAACTTTTGGCAAGCATCACAAGTGCGGCACCAATGTTGCACATCTCGATGCAGACTAGGCCACACAAAACCGGCTCGGAGAATCTTTCTACTAGTTATTTCTTAAGCAAAATGTCCACCACAAACCCCCTCATGGCAGCTCTTCATCTGTAACATGTCTGCTTGTCCGCTTGTGGGACACATCTTAGCAGCTCATCGGAAAGAGAGTCTAGAAAGCGTCGCTTGACACTCGCAAGGAATTTCACAGGGTTTGCGATCTAGGTCTTCCCGAGTCTTCCCCGAGCAGAAGTGTCCCCGGCCATTCCTACTTAGGATCGACCTGAAGTCAGGGTTTCTTTCCTATCAGCAAAGTCTCTAGAAAGTAGCTAGCGTCCAGATGAACCACTTTGCGTAGAAACAACAGAGTCGAAGCGGATTTATGCCGCACTTAGTTCATGGAGAATGGGAAACAAGGGAGGTAAAGCTCAACCTCTCTTCCATAAGGCATAGTCCCATTCCTTTCCCTAAAATAGCATAAATCGGGATTCTAACTCTACTGATACTAGGTCTTTATAGTCTCAATATCACGCTTCTTCTTCTTGTCATAAAGTTTGTGTGCTCTCATTGTTTCAGGAACAATGCGAAGCTAGGGTTCATGATCCTTTTTTTGTTTTGAGTAGACTAGGATATCGTCGAAAAAGAAAAGTACAAAGTCATCAAGATAGGGCCTAAAGATATCATGCATTAACCTATTGAAGGTAGCAAGAGCATTCATCAGTCCGAATGACATAACTAGGAATTCGAAGTGTCCATACCTTGTACTAAATGTGGTCTTTGGAATATCTTCTTCTTTGATCCTTATCTGAGAATACCTAGATCTGAGATCTATCTTTCATAAGATCTTCGCTCCTTAAAGACGGTCAAGTAATTCATCTATTCTTGGAATGGGGTATTTATTTTTTATGGTTGCTTGATTCAACCCTCTGTAGTCAATGCATAGACGAAGCATTCCATCTTTCTTCTTTTGGAACAGTACTGGAGCTCCCCATGGTGAACTGCTAGGACGGATGTAGCCTTGATCTAACAGTTGCTTGAGTTGCTCTTTCAGTTTGATAGCTTCCAGGATGGACATCTTATATGGCCTCTTTGCGCGACCGGTGCAACTCCTAGCACAAGTTTGATTTCGTAGTCGACTTTCCTTTGGGGAGGAAGTTCCATCAGATCTTCAGGAAATACGTCTGTGTATTTCTTTAACCATGAACGTTATTCTCCAGATTCCTGATTCTGATCTAGCTTATTCAATTTAATCAAATAGACAGGTATGCCTTTTTGAACACCTTTTATTATCCGTGTTGCTTTTACCAACTATATTTTTGGCTTACCAGCCTCACCTTGAGTCGTAACTAGTTCCCCTTCAGAATTTTGGAAGGAGACTTGGCCTTTCCCACAGTGGATGTGGACATCATTGGGTATTAGCCAATCCATTCCGAGTAAACATTTGTGGACACCTAGGTTCATTACCTTGAATCTCACAAAAGTTGGCTTCCCACCTAGTAGGAATTTCACCTTAGCAGTTTGCCTAGTACAAGTGACTTCACAACCATTTGCTAATTCCACAAGTAAAGTAGGTGTATCTATTGTGGCTATCCCAAATCTTTTTGCACAGATTGGTGAAATAAAGGAATGTGTACTGCCACAGTCAATCAGGGTTTTGAAGCTTTTACCTTGATATTCTGATGGAGCTTGAATCATCGAGAATTGGCAATTCGGACCCTTCTTGTGAAGAGTGGATTCATGGGATGCACTTAAAGTAGAATGAATATGTGCACATTAAAGGACATGTTATAATCTAAAATAGGGAATATTATGGGGTCAGGGGACAATAAGATCTCTCTCAACCTCTCAGCTCCAAAATAGAAGACCAATCGTTCCTGAAAATGTATCTTTCTACTAATGCAAACATCCATCCTAATGTTTTAAACCGATTGAAAGTTGTAAAAAATAGGATTATTCATTTATACATTAACTGCAAATTTTCACTACAAACTTTCATGAAGTGTGATGTTGAAGCTTTGGCCCCTTAGATCCCACCATTCGAGAGATGCAAAGGATTTGCTCACTAGTTGATTAGCCTAGCTTTGGTGTGACCATCATTAGCCTTGTAAAGTTCATAGGCTTTGATAGCTACCTTCTCAATTACTTTGAGCCTTATTACTAGTAGTAGTAGTTGAAGCGCATCACTATATGTAGCCTCTCGCCAATACTGCACACCATTGATGTATAACTTCCCCTCCAAAAACTTGTTAATCCCCGAATTTGAAAGCTCCTTCACCACTTGAAGATGAGGCTCATTAGGGAGTTTCTTTACACTAGAAACAAAGCACTCAACATAATGTCTTGACCTAGAGACTTGATGAGAGCAAGATTTCGCTTGAAGTAAAGAACGGTGTGTGTAATTAACTCACTTGACCCGCATACGTGCCGTTTATCGATAAATAATTCTCTTCTTTTGAGCTTCTTTTGGAGACCATGGTGGTACTCTTGAGCAAGGAATCCCTTGAATAGGGTTTGATGAATATTCTTCCTTAGTGATCCCTTGATAAACACTCGTTGAAGAAGAGGACAATTCTTTAGATGTTTCTTTATTTATAGAAATTGTAGAGCATAGCTTGAGAAGTCCTCAGTGGGGGTACCAAAATGAGATTTGAAAAGATGAGTGGGTTGCCTCTTACCCACCCAACCTCCAATCCTCACTAAAAGAGCTAAAGAAGAGCACCACCTAGCCAAAGAGAGGATGGTCTAGGACATCCCTTTCCTAAGTGAATGGAAAGAACCAAAACACAACTTCACAAGAGAGAATTTGTAGCCCATCTTAAGGAAAATGAAGATAATGGAAGGTTAAGAGAGGTGATGGCTCCTAATTTCTCCCATGAACATATATATAATATGAGGAAATAAGGATTCCCCACCAATACAGCATATGGCAAGTCTTACTTAATAAGTTTAATTATGAATGTAGAGAGAGAATTAGAAGAGAGTACATATAATCTAGACACGATATGATCTAGATATCATATTAGAATATGAGAGAGAGGGGGAGAGATGAGAAGAGAGGGAGAGGAGAGGAGAATGTCAAGATTATGGGAGAGAAGGAAGGAGTCTCACTTGTAGCTTTCTTGCTTGCACAATGGGGGAATACACACAAGAGTGGAGGCTGAAAATAGTTTTCCTCTTCTTAGTTGTGTAAGCCAAAAGAACTCAAGTACAAAGAAATAGAAGAACCCTATATATGGGTCTCAAACCAAACTCAACTAACTAAGGTGGCATACTAACTGAGCCACGAACTAGAATAGATAAGGATAGCTATCATGTAGCTATTATTCATGGGCGGTGTACCAACCGCATCTGCAACTGACACGTCGGTGACATAAATGCACAACGGTCACCCTGGCGTATCACGAGTGGAGCTCGATATCTCAACACTCCCCCTCGAGCTCAATCCCAATTCCTGCACACCAAGCAGGTCTCTGAACTTGCGCAGCTTCTCTGCGCCCAATGCCTTCGTAAATATGTCAGCTACCTGATCCTCTGTGCTGACATAAACTAGATCAATAAGACCTAGTAAAACCCTCTCCCGCACATAGTGATAATGCACCTCAATGTGCTTTGTTCTAGCATGATAGACTGGGTTATTTGCCAAGTGTATACTACTCATGTTGTCACAATAAATGACAACTGGCCCATCTGTAGACTGATGCATATCATAAAGTAGCTTATGCAACCAAGCTACCTCACATGCAGCCATTGCTGCACCCCTGTACTCAGCCTCTGTGCTCGACAAGGCAACTGTAGGCTGTTTCTTGCTGCTCCAAGTGACTGCAGCACTCCCAAAAGAGAACACATATCCACTGGTAGATCGTCTATCAGAAATACTACCAGCCCAATCAGCATCAGTGTATCCATGCAACTGTATCTGAACCCCAGTCTCATAAAATAGTCCATACTGCAATGTGGACTTCACATACCTGAGTATGCGTCTAGCTGCATCCAAATGCGGTTTCCTTGGAGCCTGCATAAACTGACTTACCAATCCAACAGCATAGCTCAAATCTGGCCTGGTAATAGTCATATAAATCAAGCTTCCTACTATGCGTCTGTACATAGTAGGGTCTTCCAGAAGCTCACCTGCATCTACGCTTAGCTTCACATTCTGCTCCAAAGGAACTGAAATAGGCTTACAGCCTGTCATCCCATATTTGGACAACATGTCCAATCCATACTGCCTCTGCAAGAGCTGTATCCCACTTGGTGATCTAATCACCTCAATGCCCAAGAAATAACGCAGCTCTCCTAAATCCTTCATCTCAAACTTTTGCTTCAATAGCATTTTCACATGAAGGATATCTTTATCACTGTCACCTGTCATAATCAAATCATCAACATAAATGACAAGCAGCATAATACCTTTCTCTGTCTTTCTCACATAAAGTGAGAAATCTGTCTTAGAAATCTGAAAGCCAATAGTGACAAGATACTGCCCTATCTTGTCAGACCATGCTCTAGGTGCTTGCTTTAAGCCATACAAGGCTTTCTTCAACCTACAAACAAACTCAGGATGAACAGCATGCACATAACCTGGTGGCTGCTCCATATAGACATGTTCTTGCAAATCACCATGCAAGAAGGCATTCTTTACATCCATCTGATGTAAAGACCATCCCTTTGATGCAGCCATAGCAATGACTGCTCTTACGGTTGCCATCCTTGCAACCAGACTGAATGTTTCTTCATAGTCAATGCCATATGTTTGTGCATACCCCTTGACTACTAATCTTGCCTTGTATCTGTTCACAGAACCATCTGCATTGTGCTTCACCTTATAAACGCACTTACAACCAATTACATTCTTACCTTTAGGCAAAGGTACTAACTCCCATGTAGCATTTGCTTCCAAGGCATCCATTTCTTCATCCATGGCTTTCTCCCATTTTTCTTTTTCCATGGCTTCCTCAAAAGAAGTGGGTTCTGGTTCCTGTATCACTTTGACCATATATGCATAGTGAATGGCTGTAAATCCATCATATTTCAGCCTATCCACAGGATACCTAGCTCTCGTAGACCTGCGCAAAGTAGGTTCACTCCCAGGTGCTCTCAAAACATCCCTGGTCTTTCTTACTCCAGGTGTAACAATAGAAGGAATACCCAACTCATCATCAATGCTCTGTTCTGAGCCACTGGATTCACCATCCACATAAGAGTGACCTGCATTCACATCAAACATGGGCTGATCAACCTTCTCTTTTCCTTTTCGTGATACCTGCATACCACTATCTGCATTGCTTTGAGAAGATTCTCCTGATCTCAATCTGCCTGTCCATGGCAAAGAATGTGAACCACTGCTAGAGGACGCTCCAGGTCCACTAATATTTTGTGACTGCTGCTGTGAATTCTGTGCAGCATTACCATTTTGTGCATCTACATCATCAATCACATTTACTGGTTTATACCAGCTACTCATCTCATCAAAAACAACATCTCTGCTCACTGTAAACTTACGAGTAGAAGGGTTATAGCATCTATACCCTTTTTGCTGCAGAGAGTAACCAATAAAGATGCACTTCTCAGCTTTTGGATCCAACTTGGATCTCAACTCATCTGGCACATGTACATAGGCAATGCAACCAAAAATTTTCAAATGAGAAATATCTGGTTTCCTACCAGTATACCTCTCCTCTGGAGTCATCCCATGTATTGCTGCAGTGGGCGTCCTGTTCATTATGTAGACTGCTGTAGCAACTGCTTCAGCCCAATAAAAATCTGGCAGGTCTTTTTCATTGAGCATGGCACGAGATACCTCTCCAATATGCCTGTTTTTCCTTTCTGCAATTCCATTTTGTTGTGGGGTATGACTACATGAATATTGCTGCTTTATGCCATGCTCCTGCAAGAACCTTGCAAACTCATTTGAGAGGTACTCTCCCCCTCCATCTAACCTTAGGCATTTTATTTGCAGACCTGTTTCTTTTTCAACCATAGCTTTAAGAGTTTTGAAATGCCCAAACACTTCACTTTTCTTCTTCATAAAATACACCCAAACTTTTCTGCTATAGTCATCAATAAAAGTGACAAAATAATGACAGCCTCCAAGAGATGCAGCTTTAGTAGTCCACACATCAGAGTGGATTAATTCCAATGGCTTCTCACTCTCTTGAACATGTCTAGGAAATGGTTTCCTTGCCTGTTTTCCAAATTGGCAGGCTTCACATACCTTATGCATTTCTGCAACCTTGAATTTAGGCAATCCTGCAACAATATTTTGGGCCTGCATTGATTTAAGTCACTGTACATTAACATGACCAATGCGTTTATGCCAGATATCAATATCTTCAACTACACCGGTCCCATGTGCAAACATTGCTGCACTCAATTCAGACATGTCTGCATCCAACGTAAACACTCTGCCCTTCTTCTTTCCTTTTGCTATCAAGCGACCTTTATTTTTCATATCCTCAACAAAGCATCCATGAGGATTAAATCTGACCTGCAAGCCCTGTTCAACCATTTGACCAACAGAAACCAGATTCTTGGTGATATTCGGGACATGAAATACATCGGACATGTATTTCTTTTTCCCATCCTGCATAGACAAAGGAATTTTTCCAATCTGCACAATCGGATGTGCAGTATCATCACCAGTCTCCACAAATCCTGGTTTTTCCATTTTCCTTGCATCCTCCATCCATTCTGCATGACCTATCATGTGGTTTGATGCACCTGAGTCAACATACCACACATCGTTGCTTTCTTCTGCACTTGTCACAGAATTGTTCATGTGCTGCACCATAAACAAATGCTCATTTCTGTCATCACCCTGTCTACTAGAAGATGCATAATTTCCTTATTGCAGTTTTTCATTCATGATGTCATTCTGCTTTTTATAGCAGTCTTTAGCCATATAACCCATTTTACCACAATAGTAGCATTCAACATTACTGTTTGCATTTTGGCCTCTTTGCCATCCACCATGACCTCTTTGGCTCCCCCTGCCTCTAGAGTTACCACGTCCTCCTCCATAGGACTGGTTTTCTTGAGTTTGCTGCATATTCTGATTTCTACCACGGCCTCCAAATCGGCCTCCTCTACCTCTGCCTCTACCTCTTCCAGCATTTGAGTAGAAGACAGTTTCTTTTGAAGTTCCTCCTGAAGAAGATGCACCACCATTTCTCTGCTCCTCAGAAATTAGAAGAGCAATCAACTCCTCAAAATCAGGAAATCTTTCACGAACTGAAATGGATGTCCGAAACTGTGCATAATCCTTTCCTAGACCATTCAAGGTCACAGAAACTAAATCATCATCTTCCACTGGCGACCCAATGGAAGCAAGTGCATCTGCAATCTTCTTCACCTTCATGTGGTAGTCATTGATGCTCATATTTTGTCTTTGCACATTGTGCAACTCTTGCTTGAGCTGCATTTTCCTGGCTTGCATATTTGTGCTATACATTTTTGACAAAGTATCCCATGCCTCCTTTGGCGTACTTGCATCCTGAATATGCACAATCATAGAGTCTGAAATACTGATAGACAGCCAGTACATAACTTTCCTGGCTCTCTCATGCCATGCTTTAAATGCCTGCATTTGTTGTTGATTGGGAACATCAGGAAGAACTGGTTCTTCTTCATTTCCTGCAACAAATTCCCAATATCCTTTTCCCATAAGGAAATTCGTCATTCTAAACTTCCATGCTTGGAAGTTGTTCTTGTCAAGCTTTTCAGTGACAATCTGTGAGAGAGAATCAGACGCCATTACAGAACACTGCAAACAATTCTGTCACTGCAAAGAACACAACTTCAGCCTCACAAAGGCAAATCTGCAAAACTGACGAAAGTGGTATTTGACCACACAGTCACTTCCTAGTGACGATTTTGCATCAACAGGCAACAGGGATAATTCTGTACCTCCCAATGTCTCTGCGCATAAGCATACGATGCAATTTTTACAGTAACTTTTCACTGACCTGTAGAACAGTGGCTGCACAGCATAAAACTGGGCCTTTTTCTGAGTGCGTGCAGAAAACTTCCGTCTCCAAAACAGGCCCTGAAATGGCCTCAAATCAAAAAAACAGGGTCGCCAGGGGCTAAAGCCCTTTCCCGCACCATATACTGCCCTCTTGCTTCACCGCGAAGGGTGTCTCAACCTGAGACAATGCACTCTTGCAATTTCCAGCTATGCTACCTGCAGAGATCTGCTCCCAAAACAAAAAATGAAAGCAACACTGCTCCTCTTACCATAACACCGCGAGCTTGGCTTGCTTTCTTGAGCTCCTTACCACGAACAAGGCTCTGATACCATGTCA
Source organism: Lygodium microphyllum (assembly GCF_053477565.2). NCBI lineage: Eukaryota > Viridiplantae > Streptophyta > Polypodiopsida > Schizaeales > Lygodiaceae > Lygodium > Lygodium microphyllum. The sequence goes on from NC_141162.1 coordinate 88,857,228, forward strand.
AGATTGTGGGAGAGAAGGAAGGAGTCTCACTTGTAGCTTTCTTGCTTGCACAATGGGGGAATACACACAAGGGTGGAGGCTGAAAATAGTTTTCCTCTTCTTAGTTGTGTAAGCCAAAAAGAACTCTCATACAAAGAAATAGAACCCTATATATGGGTCTCAAACCAAACTCAAATAACTAAGGTGGCATACTAACTAAGCCACGAACTAGAGTAGATAAGGATAGCTGTCATCTAGCTATTATTCATGGGCGGTGTACCAACCGCATCTGCAACTAACACGTCGGTGACATAAATGCACAACGGTCACCCTGGCATATCACGAGTGGAGCTCGATATCTCAACAAGGGGAGCACTAGAGCTTCCACCTTCTCCTAACTTACTGCTTGTGGCCCCAAGACCACTAGATCCACTCCCTCGTAAGGGTTCAGCACCGCTACGCTTAGGGGAATATCTCCTAAAAATTTCAGCACATCGCCTAGCTCTTTCGTCTCTCTCTTGCTTTTGGATTTCTGCTAGACGATGCTTATCGCTAAATAACGGATCAATCACAGTATCCTTTGGCATAAACTGCTAGTTGGTCCCTAGACAACCAGGATTCGAGGACCGGCACTTTTAAGTGCCTCCTGGCAGATGCACCACTGATGGAACCTAGAACGGGCCGGCACTGGCTCGTGCACTAGCCCGACATCTATCTCACGTGCTCAACAACCCCACGGCCTCACGGCCAGGAGCGTTGATGACACATACATTGCCTTCCTAGACATCTTGCGTTTGTATTACGTCGTTTGTAGTCCATTCTTCTCTCACCCACTACTCCTCAGAGGGAGTCCCTTACACATTGCCTAATGGCACGAAGCACAGACATAGGGGGTCCTCCAACGGCTGAATACCGCCACCCGTCTGCGACTCTCCTACACCTTGGGGATTGGCCCCTCGATGCATCGCTCAACATATAAACATTTCGCACAAAATCCACTCAAGGTACCATTTAATCGTATACAGGAATGTACCATTGTCCTTACTTCTCTTTTCCCTAGACCCCACAACTAGCCTATGGCTTAGGGTGTCATGTCTCTCACTCAACGTGGGTCAAGGTCCTAATGAAAGCAATTGCTGTGCATCCAGGATTTCTGATACCTTTAAATATTTCCATGATTTATGCATATTGTGGATGCTAAGTGCTCAAACAATTATAAAATCAATATTGTACACATGTGGAAAACATCCTTTCAATGATTTTCAACTACCGTTCTTATGCGGCGTTGCACAAACCTAGCACCAAGGAAACCCTCGTGCTACTAGGCCCTTATTTAATAATTATTCACCGACCTATATGGTATGCAAACAAAAACAACAATCTTTTCATCATTTTACTCCGCATTTAGACACATTTTAACCACTCTACCCTCCCATCGATCAAATGTTGCATTGTGGTATGGATTTATAGGGCATTTTGCCATCATTTTATGTGTAAAAAGCGGGAAAAACACACTAGAACAAGGAGGTGGGGTTGAACTGAGGCAAATCCTCATGCTTCAGTCCCCACAAACATTCACAAACATTGTTCTTAATTTTCATTAATTTTCCGCACCCAAAATGCATTTTTTCCCTATTTTTAGTGATTTTTCTCTATTTTCCTTGTATTTTTTCTTATTTTCTGCATTATTTAATTACTGAAAATTCAAAATAGATTATGGGTTGTGGCCCTTAGTTCCTTCTTGCAGCAAAAATCAAAATTTAGTTGGTGTTCCTATTCATTCTTCTATTTTCATACCCAAAAACATCATTTTCCCTTGATTTTCCATATTTTACGTGTTTTAGTGTATTATTTTGACCCACAAGATGCATATTTTTCTGATTTTCTGATTATGATCAACAAGTACTCATGGAAAACAGCAACATAAACAATTTTTAGCCCACATGAACAACATTTTATCAATCAAAAGACATGAAATCTCAAATTTCCTTTGAAAAAATTGAATTACCGCTTATTTGCGTGTTTCGAGTTTCATGTCCATGGCTGCAAATCTGAAAATCAGCAGCACTTCATGTTCAGCACAATCACAAATCACCATTTCCAGCCCGGGAAGTAATCCGACAAGCCTCCACCATTCTTTCTTCTTCCTTCTTCTTCCCACATGAACTCCCTCTTAGAGGAGAGAGAGGGAGGAGAGAGAAAGACTGATTTTCTCTCTCCCTCTGCAGGCTGCCATTGAATGCGTAAACCGGAGCAATGCGGAGCAGAGATCGAATGTAGTTGCCTGGAGGAGTTGGCTTCATGGCTTGCTTTCAGCCTCTCTTATTGATTTGTGGGGGGGGAGGGGCGCCGTTTTTTTTCGGCGGCCTGATCAGCCGCCGCCCCCCCTCCATCACGATTTTTTCCAAGGGGGGGTGCCCCTTCACAAAGGCACCCCCTCATTTCTCAATTTTTGGGCACCCTCCCAATTGGCCGTTTGGCCTTTTCACTGCCTCTCGCGCATACGATGTCCAAATCGCAGTCTGAAAATTTCTGTGAGCGTGTCTCGGCATCCCGCACTGACTGATAGCTCCACTGACCGCCACAGGCATATGAAAAAAATTACTAAAAATTCGCAAGTGTTGCCCGGGCGTCCTTAGAGCACTTTGACGCTTAAGCCGCCGCCTTTAACGGTGAATATTTTTCCCTTGATATTCATCATTTTTAGCTATTTTTAAGCAATTCTTGGCACCAAAATTCTCCTCTCACATAAACACAGAGAAGAGATCACAATAGAGCCATGAGAGAGTATAGATATGGAGGAAAACAGCTCAGAGGGTAGGGATGTCCAAGACTTTTCATATTTTAGACATTTCTATTTCACCTTCAAAAATATTTTCAAAAAAAACTCAAAATTTAACCAGTTGGTTTGTTTTTTTACCAAAAGATAAAATATAAAAAATCCCCAAAATATCTTAAAAGGAATTTCCAAAATTTCATTTTCCTTGTTCTTGATTAAAAAATCAATTACCTTGTATCTACTAATCATTTTGCATTGAAAACGAAGCACTACACTCCTGTAACTAACTCCTTTTTAAACATAAAATTTGGTTGAAAAAGACTTCTTGAATGAGGAGAGAGAAGGAATCTAAATATATCTTTGTAGATAATATAAAAAAAGGTAAAACGAGATTGCAAAAGTGGAGAGAGAAGAGGATTATTTTACTATTCTTCTCTCCTCTTTTCCTTGTTTTAAGGAGGGGAGAGAGAGGGGGCTAAAAGGCCCATTTGTGAGTTCATTTTTTTCCTAATGATTGTTCTTGAGACCATGCTAAAGGATTTAAACAGCCAAAGGGGTATCCTTTATTACATTCATGTCTTGACCTCGATAGTTGAAAAGGAGTTTCTTAAGAAACCTTATGGCCATGAACATAAATGACAATCTAAAAGTTTATAGAGAAGAATCTTGACAGCCTAGACTACTCATCATGCAATGTACTGCAAGGACTAATATCTTGAAATAATGCAAGGTAATTGCACACAATAGGGAGGACTCGATTATCCCTAGTACTAGTAAATATTGTACTTGACATAATGAGAATAAGTTGTTGGGGATTGCATTTTCTCTTACAAGAATTTGAAGGGTGTTGTTTTGATTTGTTGAGTTTGTCTTTTTAAGAAGACGCTGATTTTTATGGACTATCCACACCGATTCTTGGATTGATGTTACGAAAAATAAATGTTTTCCTAGCTGATAGGTTGAATACCTTGGTTGTGTATTTGGACAAAAGTTCTTCTACCCTCATGGATAGATTTCTAGTTATGCACTAAACCTACCCCAAGGTTAGTGGTGGGAGCCCTTCAGCAAGGGGCTTTTTGACCACGTTGAAGGCTAGGACTGGCCCTAGATGTGAGAGATATCTTTGTAGGGAGAGTGTTAGGCTAGAAGGTGACAAGAGTACCAAGGGGAATCTATCTATAAATCTCATGGGTCTCTCAAGAACCAACCTAATCAATACAAGCCTAGAATAAACTTTCTAGAAGGACTTGATGCTAGATAATGATGGATTGGTGGATCATGTGCCTAGATTTGGACATGAATCTTGAAATGAGGATGGAAATCCTATAACTCAAGTAGGTGGACTAACTGATGTCTTGTTGTAAAGTATCTCTAGAATGATATGCCAATGCATGTACCAACCACATTAGCGATATGAATGTAAAAATAAACATCTAAGTATGTGATTGTTAGCTCATGTTAAGCTTTGACATCTCAATAATCCTCCTCAAGCTCAACTCCATGACCTATACTCAAAGTTGGCTTCCCCTCATTGAATGCCAACATGCACATCAAATATGATCATGGAAGGCCTATGACAATCTATTGAAATTATGCTTTGCAAGTTGCCAAAGTACTCCATCTCATCCTTTACAATATTTGAATTTGTTGCTTGCTTTTAACTTTCTTGCTTAAACTTTGACATGACACCACAATCCATCATCGAGTGCAATTTATCAATGCACTCTACTCGAAAATTTCACCCACATGACCATGCCATGCTGTAGGATTTGTGTTATATATTTAAATGTTAAAGTTACTTACTTACACTTATTGGATATGGAAATGATGAAAGCACACATTTACCTTTGGACTGCATCTCCTCAAGAATTTTCACTCCTCTCCTATGAGACTGCCTCATTTTCATGTGACGCTCTTGTCAATGCATCATGGAACCACCTCATAGACATGAATCATGGCAACTTCTCTAGGCCCTTGGGTTTCAAATAGGTCAATGATGTGTGCTACATAAAAATTCTAGCATACAAATATTATTCACTTTCTCCTCTATGGTTCCATCCATCTGCTTCTCAATCCTATTTCCAACTATCACATATCCAATTAGTCTATTTCCATCCTTGAGGGTTCATAGAAATATATTGTTTGTACCCAGTATTAGAATCCACTTAGAAATATGTACTAGGGCCTTTGACACTAGCCATCCTTCAGCCATGCCATCCTCTAGATGAGCCCTTTCGCATAAAGCCTTCCAAGGTTTTCATAAAGTGCTTAAAAAGAATAACCATCAGCTATACATAGATCCTACAACCTTCACTTCATCCACAAGATGTACTAGGAGTTGGATCTACATTGTGACCATGCTTATGGGTAAGTACTTCTCAAAAAGAAACTATCTTTGCTACTCCTTGTCTTGCTGACTGTAGAGCTGAGCTCAAGCTCAAACGCTAAGACCCACGGGCTGCTTATTGGTCAAGCATTTCAAGTGAGCACTAATGGCTACCTCTCACATAGCCGACATGTTATCCCTCTCTATGATCGTAGTGAGCTTACCTTAATGCCCAATTGTGTTGCTTTCCCTCTCAAGCACCCTGATAGCTCCACGATTCGTGATGCACGCTCAAGCATCCTCAAGCCTTGTCCTCCAAGCTCCATCATCCATAGCAGTGCATGAGATGAGAGAAGAGAAGAGAAGAAGAAGAGATGGTGAAGAGCTTCACCTCCAAGATCTCTTACCCTCACACACTCTCTCCCTCCCTCACTCTCACTCCCTCTGTCAAGCACTCACAAGCAAGCAAGCAAGAGAAGAGAAGAGAAGAAGAGAAGAAGAAGAGTCCACTCTGCCACACACCAAAGAATGAGCTCTCATTCACTTTTTGAAATTTATATACAAAACCCTCTTTCCCTTGGGCGGTCATCCCCTTTTTACATGGCCATAGGCCCTTTTTTCCATTGTTCTTCTATCTTCCTAGCTTCCTTCCTATCGCCCAGCTACCTTTACAATTTGCATGGGTGAGAGCTCGATGCTCTTTTATAGATGTTTTGGCTGTGCCTTTATATTTAAAGGTGCACCTTCTTACTTTTGGCTTCTTGTAGCTTCCATGGTTGTGTCTTGTACTCCTGGTGGTCGTTCCCATGCTTTTAGATTTCTTTCAGGCCCACTCTTTTATAGGGTGCCTTTTCCTTTTTTCCACCTTGTGCTTTTCCTCTTGATGCCTCATTTTCCACTTCCTTTGCTTTGCAGTAAACATTACCCCCCTCCTAGTTGAGTGCCAATCCCATGTCACGGTTGGGTGGTGAGTGGGTGGTGAGTTGGATGGTGTTGCTAGGGTAGCTAGGTGGCTTTTTGAGTGTGTAGATGAGAGCCCTGTTGAAAAGTGTGTTGGAGGGATTTCTGGAACTAAAAGGCCCTTGCATTGGGAATGAGATTTGGAGTTGGAGGGATTTATGGACCTTTTGGAGGGATTTATGGAACTGAAAGGTCCTTGAGTTTGGAATGAGCCCTAGCGCTGGAAGGATTTATGGAATTGAAAGGCCCTTGCATTTGGAATGAGCCCTGGTGCTAGAGGGATTTATGGACCTTTTCATTTGGAATGAGCCCTAGTGCTAGAGGGATTTATGGAACTTAAAGGTCCTTGAGTTTGGAATGAGCCTTGGTGTTAGAGGGATTTATGACCTGGCTGCAGGGGTTTATGGGATTAAAGTTGAATATCGTGTTGGACGGATCCCTTTGCTAGCCCTCCGTGCTTGTCGTCTCTTGCATTGTTCCAAATGAGCTTCTTGATTCACTTTTTGATTGGGACTGTCGCATCCGCCCCTTGCTTTGTTATGCCTACAGGGTGGCATGTCACATAAGCATTGCATGGATGATGGAGCTGAAGAGTTGGGGGTCAGGGCCTCTGTTTGTACCTAGAAAGAAAAGATGGTGCACATGGGGGTGTGTCTACACCATGGAGTGTGTGGTGCTGGTGCTTGTGGGACTGGGAGATGGATCCAACCTTGGGCACCAACCTTGGGCAAGCCCTCAGTGTGTCCCACGCTTGAGAACCCAGTTTGTGCATCGGGGAGGTGTGGTGCATGGAGCTTAGGGTGAAATGTCTAACCATAGGTGAGTGTTACCTCCCTAGGTGTGTCCTACCCTTGATGTGCCCTAAGAATGAAGTGGGGGATCAAAATGAGGCTAGGGGGTTAGGGATGGAGCTAGCCGACCAGGGCCATCGAATACACCTAACTTGAGAACCCTTAGGTGTGATGACTAGGAGCTATGTACAATGAGCTATGTACAATTTGCGATTTTTGTGTGGTTTTTTTTTTTTGGAATAAATGGCTACATAGTTGCAATGGAAGTTAATCTTGTCATCGGAGTGAGGTGGAGAAGGGGGCCTAATAGATTTGTTAAGGAATCAATAGCTTTGTAGATACCCCTTGAGGTTTAGGCGGACCTGAAGGGTCATGGTGGAGAGGAATAGATGGTTACAATAGGTGAAGCGGCTATCGTTCATGTCTTCTAGCAGAGCTAAGAAAAATAAAGGTAATAGAGCGGCTCGCATCATTAGTCGAGCCATCACACAACTATCTATAGTGTTAGGATCAAAATGGAGTACTAGGAGGCTGTGCTCCTATGGGATAGGGTCTTGTCTAAGGAGTATCCTAAGCATTCTAAGGTAATTACATGGTAATAAAAGCGGGGTCAAGGCAGGAAGAGAATTTGTTAGTGAATTGGATTAGGGTATCATACAAGTTTTCTAATGTGAAGACAAGGTCCTCTTCAAATGTAGTACAATGAGGATTATAGATTATGAGGAAGTCGTAGACACTTGACTCAAACTCCACTCCCACCCTTCGAGGGTAAGGCATAAAGGTTGGGTCATTTCGCTCAAAGGGTTGAGTGTTGCAAAAGGCCATCCAAGTATCCAGGTTGGAGTCGCAGACCCTTCTTCTCCATTTAGGTTGACATTTGTAGCCGGCCATAGGTTGTGGCACTTCAAAAACCTTAGTTTGCCAAAACTCATTGTCTTCAGCAGCCCATAAGGTGGGATTTTGCTCTCTCTCCTCCAGCCATTTCTGTTCAAGCTTGCTTCCAATGTTAATTACCTCCACCACCACCTTGATAGGCAAGATCCTACACAAGGTGGTAGGGAACTAGAAGTTAAAATAAAAGGGGATCCTAGACATTTCTTGCCTCTCCCAAATTACAAGGTCGACTTGGAAGCTCACTGGGGCATCATCCTCGCATGGTGGGATAGGTTCCTAGGGTGCCCTTACTCCCTTAGCATTCCATTTTCTCCTTGTGTCCTCTACCATTTCTTTTCTTCTTTCCCTTAGTGCTACCTTTGTTTCTATGTAATTGTTTGCATGTTGCTGCTCTTTAGCCCGCGGGGAAGGAGGTGGTGGGACAAGCTATGCTTCGTGCGATCTCACTTCAAAGTTCACATCCACCTCCCTCTCCTAGCTTGGCTCGTGTTGCTCCACTTTGAGGAACCTGAGTGCATCCACTTCCTGCGAGGTTAGGCCTACCAATAGGAGATAATGACGTTGCTCTTCCAAGCTTGGGCCAACTCCACTAAGTTGTGGCAATATCTGCAATCCTACCACAATAGGAGATAATGACGTTGCTCTTCCAAGCTTGGGCCAACTCCACTAAGTTGTAGCAACATCTGCAATCCTGGTTTCCGTGCCCTATGAGCCATTCCCAATTTCTTTTTCATTGCCTCTATGGACTCTCCCTCCTCTACATATGTGACATCCAATAGGGTATTCAAGAAAGCGCGTTGTTGGGTGTGGAAGCCATTCTGCCTCTATCCCTTCCTTAGCTTGTAGCTGCTCCTTTAGCTCATGAGCTTCCCTTTGGGCCATGGCTATTTGGTGTGTTTTCTCCAATTGGAATGTAGCCATGGCCTTGTTTTTTTACCTCAAGCTCTACTACCTCAGCTTTCTTCTCCTCCTTGGCTTTCTCTAATTGAGAGAGGAGCTCCTTGCCATACTCGTCGTATTCTTCGAATGGCCTCTCTGTTGCAGGGATGGAGGTTGTGGAGCCAATCACCTTTTGCCTCTTAGATTCTTACCTTGACTCGGCATTTGCCACAGCCGGCCTTTTGGTTCCTACCATGGGGGTTTCTTCTCCTCCTCCCTTGGTCCACTTCTTTATTCACAAAGTACTGGACCCAAGCCATTAAGTTGCTGGCATCCACTTGGATCGTAGAACTGGGAGTGGAGATGGAAGTGGTGGTGGTGGGCGTCAGGAGAGTGGGAATGGGGGTAATTGGGCCCTTGCCCTTGCCTTCTTACACTACTGGTGGCACAAACTCTGGCACATGGGCACTTGAGCTTGGCCCTTCATCTCTGATTGGGTTTGCAGGTTCCAGCTCGTCATGCCTAGGCTGCTACTCAATGGACCTGCGCATGAAAATCGCCATGTCCTCCTCCTCCTTTTTTCTCAATTCCTCCTCCTCCTCTTCCTGATTTCTCCTTCTTTCCTCCTCGACCTTTTTGGACTCTCTGCACTCCTCTCCTCTTCCTGCTGTTCTTATGCAATTTTCTTCTTCATCTTCTTAGCCTTTTCCCAGCTAGTTTGCTCTTCTTGGTCCCCTACTTTCTTCTTCCTCACTCAACGTCCTTTTGTTGGATTGTGCCTCCTGTTCATGGTGAGGTGGTAACCTACTAGGTGTTTCATCCACTCCTTCTCCTCCTTTGTCCTACCCTTATCCCAAGGTTTCCTTGATGATTGTGGTGAGAACCCCACCGAATCCAATGGTTGCAGCCTTTGAAGACGAAGCTTTCCTTTTAGCTTTGGTGGCATGAGATTCTTCTCCGACAGACTGTCCTTGCATTGCGAAGGCTTTTGTTGAGGTCTCAATGGTCTTCCTTGCAAAACCATTGAGGTTCACCTCATCCAGTGACCTTGTTGCGATGCTCTCTAGTAGGGGGACGTTGATGCAACTCATGATGGTGTTGTACCTTTGACTAGAAAACAACGTGTATACCATATTGGCTTGGAGTTGGATTTCGTGGTCAAAAATATCCGCCAAGCTGATGCCATCATTGGTGTGGACCTTTACCTTGTCCATTCCTAGCAAGGCATATACATATCTCTTGGCTTCCTCTCTACTTTATTCACCAAGCCCAATGCCTTTTCCACCAGCTCTAGGGTTAGTTCAATCTGCACCTAATGAGTTTGCTCTTCCTTCTGCATAGTTACAATGTCGCGGTTCCTGTGGAAAGTCCTCAGGAACTCTGCACAGTGGAAGTAGTCCACCCCCTGGCTTTCCACGTATTTCTGTAGATTGCATACTCGATGATATATCTCACAGCCTATTCTTCAATGGCCATATCTTCTAGGTTGAAGATATGCCGGAATTTGAACTGGTTGAAGGCTTGTGTTTCCACTGAAAGTCCATATTTTTCTTGTTCTTCCTCTGAAAAAAGGAATTCGCCAACCTTTTCTTGGCTTGCCATGATGGGTGCCTGTCATGAAGCCATATTCACCATTAGCGTTTTTCAAAATAATTACAAGCAACAGGAAATGATTACATACTTGTTGAACTGAAATGCTTGAGTGCAGAAGTAGACTTTTTCCTCCCAATAGTCTATTGATTTCAAATTTTATTGACCTTTTCCTCAATCACAAGTTGTTGCATTCAAATTTTACTTTCTCATGAGCCAGGCGTATAAATTCGGATTATATTCTAACTTAGCATAGCTATCCATATCGAAAGGGTGAATGCCTACATGCGTAATGTAAGTGGGGACATCAAGGAAGAAGTCATTGGAGTCCACTCAGCTAGCAACATGGAACTCCTCCTTAGTGAGGATGTGATCTAGATAAGGATGTCCCTTAATGTGTTCTTCAATGTCAAGAATCGCGTGGTGGGGGGACTTGCTCAAGATGCTGCGTCGAACACACACCGAATGCACAAGGAGAAGCTCACTCAAGAGATAAGAAGAGAGGTGGAGGCCAAAACGTTTTCTTGCTAGTTTCTTCTTCTTCTTTCACACACTTTACAATGTACACAAAGTATAGATAAGATACAACATAAAGGAAAGTGGCCTATTAAGTCAAACAATGCATAACCGACTACACTAGTCGACTGGTGCTATAACTATGCCAGCTATAAATAGGTGTAACAACCTGAATATAATAAGTAATGAGTTAGTGGCCATGTGAGAGTCATAATGACCACTGACGTGCTAAGTGTAGACATGTGGATCCATCTAACCAGGCGGTCCATCATTAATGTCCGCATGTGTTGAGCTTGTCATCTCAACACTCCCCCTCAAGCTCAACTGCATCTCTGCAACTCCAAGTAAGCTTCGAAGTACCCAATGCCTTCGTGAAGATGTCAGCTATCTGATCATGTGTGCTGACATAAACCAAGTCAATCTCACCTGCTAGTACCTTCTCTCTCACAAAGTGGTAGTGTACCTCAATATGTTTTGTCCTGGCATAGAACATAGTTCCTAGCCAATTGTATACTGCTCATGTTGTCACAATAAATGACAATTGGACCTTCCACCTGTACATCTAAATTAGCCAATAACTTTTGCAGCCATACTACCTCACATGCTGCAACAATAGCACATCTATACTCAACCTCTGTACTCGACAAGCAATTGTAGATTGCTTTTTGCTGCTCCAAGTAACTGCTGCACTACCAAGAGAGAACATGTATCCGCTAGAAGATCTTCTATTAGACATACTACCAGCCCAATCTGCATTTGTGTATCCAAACACCTATACATCTGTACCTGCCTCATAGAAAAGTCCATAATGTAATGTGGACTTCACATATCTCAATATGCGTCTGACTGCATCCAAATGTGGCTTTCTAGGTACTTGCATAAACTGACTCACAAGACAAACAGCATAGCTCAAGTTTGGCCTTGTAATGGTCATGTAGATCAAACTCTCCACTATCCTCCTGAACATAGTAGGGTCTTCTATCTCATCCCCAACATCAGCACTCAACTTTACATTCTACTCCAATAGGACTGAAAGTGGTTTGCATGCTGTCATACCATACTTGGACAACATATCCAAGCTATACTGTCTTTGGGACAGCCATATACCATCATCACATCTGATCACCTCAATGCCAAGGAAGTACCTTAGCTCACCTAAATCCTTCATCTCAAACTTCTTCTTTAAAAAGTCCTTGACTTCAGCAATCCCACTATCACTATCACCTGTAATAATCAAGTCATCCACATAGATGACTATGATGACCAAACCTGCATCTTCCTTTCTCACATAAAGTGAGTGATTAGCATCAGAAACATAAAAGCAAATATTGACAAGATAATCTCTGATCTTGTCAGACCATGCTCTAGGTGCTTGCTTGAGCCCATAGAGCGCCTTCTTCAACCTGCACACATACATGGGATGCTCTAAATTTTCATAACCTGCTGGCTGATCCATATACACTTCTTCCTGCAAATCACCATGCAAGAAGGAATTCTTCACATCCATTTGCTGCAATCTTCAACCTTTGGCTGCTGTCAAAGCAATCACACATCTGACAGTTGCCATCCTAGCAATTGGACTGAAGGTTTCTTCATAATCTATGCCATATGTCTGGGCATAGCCTTTTGCAACTAGCCTAGCTTTTTACCTACTAATAGAACCATCTGCATTGTGCTTAATCTTATAAACCCACCTACATCCAATAGCTTTCTTGCCCTTTGGCAATGATACTAGATCCCCTTATTGGCCTCTAATGCAGCCATCTCCTCATCCATTGCTGCATTCCAATGAGTATGACCAACAGCATTCTCAAAGCAAGTGGGCTCAGCATCCTCAACTAGTTTCACCATATAAGCATAATGGTGAGCTGCATAACCTTCAAAACCAAATCTTTTAACAGGATATCTGACCCTGTTAGATCTGCGTACCACCGGATCACTCAATGGATCCTTTACATTACTATGAGCTCTCTGTACACCGGGTGTCCTGACAGAAGGAATACCAAGCTCATCATCCAAGCTCACTAAACCACTGGAGTCTCCATCAAGAACTGCATCAATGCCATCTGACACTTTATTCTTTTCTTTGTCTTTAATTGTAGTGCTACTAGATGCACCTAAAGATGTAGAGCCACTCCTTAGTCTCCCAGACCAAGGACTACCAGATGATGTCTCTGGTCCACTAAGAGTCCATGATTCTTACTTTTCAGCCTGCACATGAGTGTCATGATCATCATCATCATTAAATGCATCACCACTAGATGCATACCAGTTGCTCATTTCATCAAAGATGACATCCCTGCTCACTCTGAACTTATGTGTGACAGGGTTATAACAGCAATACCCTTTCTGCTCTAAAGAGTATCCAATAAAGACACATTTTTCTGCCTTTTGATCAAGCTTCTTCTGTAGCTCATCTGGCACATGAACATATGCAACACAGTCAAATACCTTCAAGTGTGATACATCAGGCTTCTTGCCAGTAAACCATTCTTCAGGAGTCATCCCATGAACTGCAGCTGTGGAAGTTCTATTCATAATGTAGACAGCAGTATGGATAGCCTCAGACAAAAAATGTTTGTGCATATTCTTTTCAGCCATTAATGCCCATGCAACTTCTGCAATATGCCTGTTTTTTCTTTCTGCAACACCATTTTGCTGTGGGGTATACTTGCATGTGAACTGTCTCTTTATCCCATGAGATCTTAGAAAATCATTGAACTCATTTGAGAGGTACTCTCCCCCTCCATCTGACGTCAAGCACTTTACTTTCAAGCATGTTTCTCTTTCAACTGCAGCCTTGAAAGTTCTAAAGTGCTCAAACGCTTCACTCTTTTCCTTCATAAAATATACCCACAGCTTTCTAGAACAATCATTAATGAATGTGACAAAGTATAAAATATCTCCAAGAGATACATTTTGTGTAGGCCTCCAAATATCTGCATGCACAACATCAAGGATATTTCTGCTTACATCTCTTTCATGTGAAAAGGGTTGTCTTGCCTGCTTACCAAACTGACATGCTTCGCATACCTTATGAAATTCTGTAACTCAAACCTGTAACCAACCCTTTGGACTGCATTAATTTCAGCATTTGTACATTTGCATATCCAATGCGTTTGTGCTAAATTTCAATATCTGCAACAACACCTTTTCCTTCAGCATACATAGCAATATTCATAGTAGGAATTCCAGCATCCAGAGTAAACATACGTCCAACTGTACTTCCCTTTGCAACCAACATGCACTTGTCATTGAAGTCTTCTACAAAGCAACCCTTTGCATTAAATCTGACTTGCAACCCTTGCTCTACCATCTGACCGACTGACACCAAGTTCTTTGTAATAGATAGCACATGTAATACATCTGAAAGACTCTTTATCTTACCATCATGCAAGGACAAGGGAACTTTTCCAATGTGTGAAATTGGGTGGTATGAATCATCACCCGTCTGCACATAACCTATATTTTGCAAATCTTGCATCTCTCCAAACCATTCTACATGGCTGGATGCACCTGAATCAACAAAAGAAACATCATCATGTGTTCCCTTTCCTGTAACAGCATTCATCATATGCTTCATAACAAACAAACGTTCATTTTTGTCTTCATTCTGTCGTGAAGAGGATGCATAGTTTTGTTGCTGCAACTTACCACTACGAATATCATCTTTCTTAGTATAACATTGGGATGCAATATGACCTGTTTTTCCATAGTAGTGACACGTAATACCAAAGTAGTTAGAACCTCTGTTCTGCCATCCACCTCTTCCTCTAAAGCTCCCTCTGCCTCTAAAGTTACCATGACCTCCTGAAACTTGCATATCGCCAAATTACTGATTCAATCTATTTTACTGGTTGTCACTACCACGTCCTGTACCATGGCCTCTTGAAGAGGACCTGCCACGTCCCCTTCCTAAACTGGAGTAGAAAGCTTGGACCTGTTCACCACTTTTTTCAAATGTCTCACTCTGCATGTTGATCTCTTCAATGATCATAAGAGAGAATAACTCATCGAAATTTGAAAATAGCTTTCTGACATATACGAAAGTTACAAAAGACTTCCAAGCCTTTTCATTGTTAAGTCCACCCAAGGTAGACGACACCAGATCATCATCATCAGGTATTGCATCAATCGTTGCCAAGGCATCTGTAATGCTCCTTACCTTCAGCGCATACTCATTGATAAACATCTTCCCTTTCTTCAATGTATTCAACTCTTGCTTGAGTTGAATCTTTCGTGCCTTTGTATTTACGGAAAACATACTTTCAAGTATGGTCCAAGCTGCATATGAATTCTCTGCATTTCTAATATGTCCCAGCATATTATTGTCAATTACTACAGACAGCCAATACATGACCTTTTTGTCTTTTGCATTCCATTCATTCCGTGCCTTTGTCTCTTCTGCAGTTGGAGGATCACTCACCTCTGGCTCCTTTTCTTCACCTGAAATAAACTCGTAGAGACCTTTTCCAATAAGGACATTCGTGACATGGAACTTCCATGAAGGGTAGTTGTTCTTGTCGAGCTTCTCAATTATGGGGTTTCCACTATTCTCTGCCATTATCACAAAACTGATACTAAACAGCAAGCAAATTTTCTGCAATCTTTCACAACACGTGCACAGCACTACACCAAGCAACCTTTTTCACTGATTGCTCAATAGCACATGTAATCTGTAACCTGTTTGCAGATAAACCTTATGTTTGCTTCCTGTAAACATCTCAAAAATTACAGATTTGCAATCTGTAACCTGCGTACCCACTTTTGGTCAATACAACCGAAATCACAGTGTACCTTGAAACTGTTGTTCGTAACCTTACGCCTCTAAAACGGGACCTGAAATGACTTCCAGTGGCCAAAATAGTAGCGGGCAAGTCCTAAAGGGATTTTCTGCAGAATACACAACGCTCTTTGCGCATACCAAATCTCACTGCAATCTAAGATTTTTTGCTCTGCCCTGCTTCTGGTGCCGCCACAGGCACTGTCCAAGAGAAAGAGTGGAAGAATGGGAGAGCTTCTTACCCATGGCTTGCTTGCTCGAACCTTACTTCTTCTCCTTCACTTCAGCCTTCGAAATCAGCCTCTCTCAGTAGCATGGCTCTGATACCATGTCAAGAATCGCATGGTGGGGGGACTTGCTCAAGATGCTACACCGAACACACACCGAATGCACAAGGAGAAGCTCACTCAAGAGACAAGAAGAGAGATGGGGGCCAAAACGTTTTCTTGCTGGTTTCTTCTTCTTCTTGCACACACTTTACAATGTACACAAAGTATAGATAAGATACAACATAAAGGAAAGTGGCCTACTAAGTCAAACAATGCATAACCACTACACTAGTCGACTGGTGCTATAACTATGCCAGCTGTAAATAGGTGTAACAACCTAAATATAATAAGTAATGAGTTAGTGGCCATGTGAGAGTCATAATGACCACCAACGTGCTAAGTGTAGACGTGTGGACCCATCTAGCTAGGTGGTCCATCATTAATGTTCGCATGTGTTGAGCTTGTCATCTCAACATTCAAGGGGTCGAGTACAGGGGGTAGTCAACACCCGATATGAAGTTGGAACTACATAGGCTAGGCCGTATTCCAATGCCTTGATTGTGCATCATTGCTCAATGTTGGTCATTATTTGGCATCCCTATAGCTCCCATTGCAGTCGTAGGGCGTACCATTTCCGCAAGAAGGAGGAGTCGTTGTCAGCAAGCTGTTTCAACTTTTCAATTTCTTAGTTTATGGCCATGATCGTATTCTTGCTATACGATGTAATGAGATGCTGTTTGATTGCTTGTTCCTTGAATATCTCAATTGCAATTAACTCAGCTACTTCGGAAGTCTTAACAAATACAAATTCTGACTCCTCCCAAGAGCAAGGGAGAGTTCATACTTCCATTGCTATAGGTTCTTCCAAGAGGCCTAAGTCTAGTCGATTGTAGCTTTTAGCCAATGTCATGAAAGTAGCATCCAAGGGTCGGAGGCAAGCAACCAAGTCGTCTCTAGTATTTTCAGCTAAGTTGACGGCCAAGGTTAGAATTGATCGCCGCTCATAAGAGGGTCTAAGCCTAGTAGGTGGTTGAGGCTTGACAAATCTAGAGCATTCAGCAAGTACTGATGGTTGTCGCAGCTTGGTTTGCTTCTTAGGTTGTAGCTAGGTCTCAAGCAGCTTGGTGGGTTTGGGTGTAGTTGCGAGTGTCGTGCTACTAGATGCATCGAAGATTTGAGGGGGATCATCAGCGCTAGATTTGGGCATTTGGTTTGTAGCAGACTATGATTTTGGGTGATAGATTGGTTTAGGCATTGTTGAGCTTGGTTTTGGCGGTTCCATGGATTTGGCGGCCCGATTCTTTTGTTGCCTGAGTATCTCTAGCTCACTGTTTCACATGGCTAAGCTCAAGGATGGAGTTTGAGTAGGATTTTGGGTTGATTTTAGCCAAATCCAAGGGTTATCCTTGTAGTAGCCTTATGCTTGCAATAAGGTCCTGGGGACCCATCTCGCGACTTGGCTGTGCATCCTTTTTTATAGGTTCTTCTTGGTCACCTAGGTTTCAAGTGTAGGCCATTAGCCTTGCGAGGTTGTGGGTTTTTGTTTCTAGGTGGTTAGGTACCCATTTGAACTGGGATTCATGGGCTTCAACATTGGGTCTAGTGGGTTGCTGGCATTGAGGCTTGGCAGGTTGTGATGAGTCATGAACCCCCTCCTCAGTCTTGACAGTGGGTTTCCCTATCAGTGGCTTTCCGGACTTGGAAGGAGTCACACCGCCCTTGCTAAAAGCTATAACTATGCGGACATTACCCAAAGCTAGGTGGATGCGCTACGACTCATAGTTGACATTGCAAAGAGCTTGCTTCTTAAAGGTTCATCCTAACAATGACTTTGTGCCTGCATCTTTAGTGTTGGGCAACACATATGTGGAGGTAGCTCACGCTCAACCGCCAAGACCCATAGACTGCTTATTGTTTCAAGCGTTTCAAGCGAGCTCTAATGGCTATCTCTCACCTAGTTGATGCACCTTTGAACCTACGAGTGTATGAGCTTACCTCAATGCTGAAATGAGTTGCCTCCTCCCTCGCACACACCGGTAGCTCCACAATCCTAGATGCCAACTCAAGCATCCTCAAGCCTCCTCCATCGAGCTCCATCCACCATAGCTGCACGCGCGAGAAAAGAGAAGAGAAGAGAAGAGAAGAGAAGAAGAGAAGAGGAGATGGTGAAGAGCTTCACCCTCTTGATCCCTCACTCTCACACACTCACTCCCTCACACTCCCTCTCTTAAGAGCACACACACAAGCAAGATGAAGAGAAGAAGAGAAAAAGAGAGGACTCTTGTTAGCCACACACCAAAGAATGAGCTTCCATTCACTTTTTAAACTCTATATACAAGCCCTAAAATCCCATGGGCAACCATCCTTTTTTACATGATCGGTCGTTGTGGCAAGGTCATTTTTCCTATTTTCCTCTTCTTGCCTCATGCCTTAAGCCTACACCCATCTATTCTTTTACTAATGGCACAGGGGGAATCTGGCGCTCTTTTAGAAGTCTAGTTTTTAGAGTTTTTTGAGACACTTTCCATTTAAAATTGTGTTTTTTGTCTCAGCTTAGCTTTAGGGGCTGCCTCTGCACCTTTGCTCTTTTTCTGTCATTTTTTCGCTCTTTGCTTCATATTTCTGCCATCTTGAATTGAGGTTAACATTGCCCCCCTCTAAGATGGGTGCCAGTCCCATGGCAGTTTGAGGTCTTTGTTGTGGAAGGGTGGGCTCCAGGCAAGTGGCTGGTGGGGTGATGATAGTGCCACATGTGGACTCCATTGATTGGGAATCTTTGGCAATGATTTGGATGGAGAACCCAAGGTATGTCGAGTGGATGATGGGGGCCTCCGAAGTTGGTGGTTTGCAGCATCTTGTTGTACTTGAAAGGAGAAAGTGCTCTACCTAAGGGGAGTGTCTACCTCACTGTGCAGTGCTCTGTGCTCGTGCTAATGGAATGGGGAACTGGGGTAATGTCCCACACTTGAGGATCTTGCTCATGCGAAGGGAGATGTGATGTGTGTAGCTTAGGGTGACAGGTCTAACCATAGGCGAGTGTTACCTCCCTAGGTAAGTCCTGCTCTTGAGGTGCCCTAAGCATGAAGTGGGGTCTGGGGGTTAGGAACGGAGCTTGCCAACCAAGGCCACCGGACATGCCTAACTTGAGGAACCCTAGGTGCAGTGACTATAAGCAATGTGCCATGAATTATGTTAGGATGTGTCGTGTGCTCCTTTCATTGTTATTTGTTTCCTATCTTTGTGTTTGGCCTTCTCTTTTCTTTTCTTTGCTTTTTTTTTTTGCTTGCTAAGTTATATGATTCGGGCAGTAGCTAATTTCTAGTTATCATCATCAGAATGTGGTGTGGAAGGGGATTTAATGGAGTGACTCAAAAATTTCCAGCTCTGCATGTAACCCTTAAGGTTCAAGTGGACATGGAGAGAGGTGGTGGAGAGGAATGGGTGGTTACAGCAGGGGAATTGGCTGTCACTCATATCCTCAAGAATAGATAGGTAGAAGGAAGGTAGAAGGCAGGCTCACATCATTAGGCAGGTCATTGCGCAACTATTTATGGCATTAGGATCAAAAAAGAGTGGTAGGAGACCACGTTTTGCTAGGGTGGGATCTTGCTTAAGTAAGATTTTTAATAGTTTAAGGTAGTTGCATGTGGTAATGAAGGCATGATCGGGATGACAGGAGGAGAAGTCAGTAATGAAGCAGGTCATGGTAGCATCTAGGTTGTCTAAGGTGAAAGTGAGGGCTTGTGCTAAGGTAGTTGTACAAGGGTTATATATGATGGGGAAGTCGTAGTGACCATGGATGTCTATATCAGAATCTACTCCTACCCTACGAGGATACGCCATGAAGTTGGGGTGGTTTCTCTTAGAGGGGAGGGTATTACAAAAAGCCATCTAGGAGAACACATTGTCGCCACAAATGCGTCTCCACTATAGTGGGGCTGACACTCGTATCCGGGCACAGGCCGAGGCACTTCAAAAACCTTATTTTGCCAATACTCCGCATTCTCGGTGCCCGAGAGGGCGGGATTATTCTCTTTTCTTCCAGTCATTGTTGGTCTAGTCGGCTTCCAATGCCGATCACCTCTTCCACTACTTTAAGGGGAAGGACTCTGCGCATGCCATTTGGGAGGAGGAAGCTAAAGTTAAAAGGTTGTTTCTCTTTTTCTTGTCTCTCCCAGACTATGAGTTTTGCATGGAAGCTGGCCGGCAGGTCACCTGGGCATGGTGGAAGAGGCGTGGACAACTGTGCCATAGGTTTGGCCCTCAATCTCTGTCTGGCTTCTTCCACCATTTTCTTTCTCTTTTCCCTCAAGGAGGTTTTTCTTTTCGCGGATGTGTTTGTTGACTGCTGATGTTCTTTAGAGTGGGGTGAAGAGGGTTGTGGGATCACTTCTTCTTTGAATCTGCCCATGTCAAATTGTAGTTCAGATTCACCCCTTTGGTGATCTTCTTGTTGTACCTCCTCTACAAACCCTAATGCATCAATCTCCTGAGGGGTTAGGTTGGCCAACAACACATACTTGCATTGTTCATCAAGGCTCAACCCAATTGCAATGGGTTGTGGTGGCATGTGTAGCCCTGCTTGTAGAGCTCTTTGTGCTATGCTCAGTTTCTTCTTTACCACCTCAAGGGACTCCCCTTCCTTTGTTGTCATGAGATTCTTTGCCCATGGTCTAAACATAAACATTTTAACCTTTACATATATCACTTAGTCACTTATAATCTAGACATGCTACATAGAGACTTGTCTAGTGCAATAAATCCTAAAAAACCTAAGTCCACTAACGTATGGCATGGCATTATAAAGATGGGGGGGGGGGGGGGGGGGCTCTCTACCTTAAAATGCATTAAATTTATCATTGGTCCTTGACAAGATGATTGATTTTGGATACTTCCTTGCTGTGCTTACATGAAGTTGCTACAAGTTTTGTAAATCATGCTACATATAACATGGCATATGTGATCATGGACGATCATATGGCTTGGATGAGGCCCTAACTACATATGTCAGTAATGAAGTTACTCTAGAAACATGACTCACAAGTGCATTAGGAAGAGGAATCACTTAAGTCCATGAAGTTTACCATGTTTATGAGCATGTGACATTGTATATGCCTTATGTGACTTAGATGAAACAAGACTTTGGCAAGAGAGAGTGAAGACGTGAAGAAGGAAAGCCAACACAATTTTCGGCACTGAATAAGGGCGTAAGCTAGGAGAAGACAATCTGAAGGATTCAAATCATGTATATGCTTCACAAAGTGGAGTTTTGCCATGCAACTCAAGCTTGGGGAGTAAAGGAGCGATGGAACCTTCATCTCTTGCCAAGTAACTAGCACTTTTATTCATGTAATAGCAAAGAAAGAATAGTATTTGTGGCTGTCCAAACTGTGTATTTAAAGGTCATCAGCCATACAAACGAGAACTCTATTATGAGTTTGGAGGAAGGACTAGGCCTTGACCTATGTATGATGAGTTTGATCTCCCATGTCAAGAGAGACATTAAACTCACTCTCTTAAGTCCTTTAAGAGTTGAATAGGGACTATTATTGGTCTTCCATTTCTGTAATCTGAAGGGCTGAAGTTCATCTATTTGATTTATTGATTAATCTTAACACAAAGGACTCATTCTTGCTCTTGGAAGTTTATTGCAATCTACCATTGTGGAAGCTTAAATAGAGGGGTGTCAAGAAGCCTTCTTGACTTATTTATATGAAGAAAGTAGGTTGAATATTTCAGCCCAAACAAAGAATTGCGGGCAGTAGCACTTATTTTCCTCCTCTTGAAGATTCATGATCATTTACTGGACTTACTTGACATTGATATGCTTGATGCAAGTTGACATTGCATAAGCATTGTGGAAGGGGTAGCAAGAGAGCATCTTGATTGCTCTATGTACATGCTTGGGCCTGATATGGGTAGCCAATAACAGGACTAACAAGGGCAATAGGAACTCCTTCTTCTCTCCTAATTCTATTTGCTTATTTCAAGCTACCTATTGCTTGTTACATGCTCTTGAATATAGGGGTTGTTTTTGTACTTCATCAAAGTGACTTCTTGGGAGATAGATGCCATGTATGTGGGTTGAAATAGGAAGCCTTCACAATGATTTGTGGACAACAGTTCCTTTTACTTCTCTATTGCTTCATATGGTATGATTTACACTTGTATTTGGTTGATCTATACAACCCATGTTAGGGGAAATTTATACTTTCATCATAGGTGAATTCAAGAAGATATTTGGGCTGATTTGGGGCTAATATCTTCAGCCATTTTCAAAGATTTAGCTACAGTAGAGTTCTTTTAGTTCATTTCTTGCTCTACAAAAGACATCTTATCAAAATATGGAAGTATTATGCGACCCTATGACAGTGCAATATTTGTAGACCATACATAGATGCTTTGAGTTGAATTAAGAGGAACTTTATCTCTTTATTTCTTAGTTGTGGAATCTTGTTCTTAACAGGATCTCTATTTGGAGCTCTCTTGAAGCAAGTCTCTTTGCCCTACAAACCTTGTAATTGACTCAAAAGCTTTTGTCCCTTTCAGTTTACATTGAATGTAACCATGCAAAGTTGATTCATGCTATTGCTTCATGTATGAATGATGGGAAGCAGAGTTGTTTATGATACATGACAGCATATTGTACTTGATTTCATAATTTTTTATTGCTCTTACAATCAAGAAAAACAAGCTTGATTTGAGTTAGAATTTATGAGGTATTACTCTTATGATCTTTGCTAAGAATATGCAATTGGAAGCTCTATTAACATCTTCAAGGACTTGGTTTGAAACCTTCAACCCTTCTCTTATCTCTACCATCTCTGGAGTCTAATGCTTTTGAATCCACATACATTCTTCTCTCTCAAACCCCTGATATTGACCGTGAAGTACCTCTTGAACCTTTAAACATTCATTGTAATCTACTTATCTCTTGAAGATGCAACTCCATCTATCTTGTCTAGTTTTCTTACCAAACCCCTATGGTGACCTTCAACCCTACACACTACAACATTGGTGAACCCGACGTGAAGGTTGGTGTAAGAGAACTCCAAGATGGAGAATTCTTCAAGAGATACTCTACAACAGTTGGTGCGCATGCTACAATAGACTTAGCAACAAAAAATCCAAATATTACAACAACAACAACAAAGAAAAGACGAAGAGAAGACCGATTCCACAGCTATTAAGACCCTAGAAGAATTTGGAGGAGAATTAAAACAATTTAATGGTCAAAATGTCTATGTTTTCATTCGCTTGTATGTTGAGAAAATGCTCTTCTTTGGTGTACCGCAACATGCATGGAGCCATTATTTTGCTAGGCTAACCAAGCATGGTCTTCAAGAAAGAGTCCATGGTCTTTTTCGATAAGATGCGGATTGGGCAGCATTCAAAAAAGCTCTATGCAAAGAATTCTTCTTAGAAGACTCTGGCCTAATGACGATAATTGATGCAGTGTTCTTGATGGCGCTAGACCTCCCCAAGGCCAGCATGAATAAAACCTACTCCAATGGGTTTTTTTTTTGTTTTGCATTAGTGAGTTTAGACCAATCATGACATGAAAGATCTTGTCGTAGGGAGCTCTAGTTGGTAGGAGGAGGTGAGGATGCCAGGGGACTATGGTAATAAACTCCTTAGGCTCTTATGAACTGCCAACTACCCTTCGATTTCTAGATTGTGTTTGGAAGTTCCAATACTAGTTGAAGAACGGAACTTGGAGAGACTAATACCTTCGAACAAGAAAATATTTGTAAAATGTCATTTTTCTGAAAGGAACTATTAAGAAGGAATTATCTAGTTGGAGAACGGAACTTGGAGAGACTAATACCTTCGAACAAGAAAATATTTGTAAAATGTCATTTTTCTAAAAGGAACTATTAAGAAGGATTTACTTTACCCTATTTTTGTGTCATGAATTAAGGGCATGCAACGAATTTGTATCAGGAGATAATTCAAAGAAGCTATTTTTATATGTTGAACCTAAAGTGGTAGGTAATTAGATAACTAAAACTACTCTCTCAAGGGAAGTGGAAGGATGGATAGATCCGGACCTGTGGCTGGGTGGTCTTGGTAAGCTGAGAGCTTTCCTAAGAGGGAATAAAAATCGCACATGATGGACCATTGAAAACCAAAAAGCTTGATTCACATCACTTTAGAATCTACTAATACTAATTAGCCACTAATAATAGATTTAACTAGAAAAACTCAGGTCAATCCTCGTGGGAGCGGTCGGAACTTCCACTACGGGGTAGACTCAAGCAAGCCTAGTTAGCAAACTCCGAGGATTTTATCAAAATCCCAGACAGTGCTTCCTAGGCCCATCTCTTGATGGGCTACTAAGAACATACTGCCAAGAAAAGTTTGGGTGGCACATTACATACCTTGATGCACATGGAGTAGAAGAGGAAGCTTCAACCTCTAGTATCAAAGAAACTAGCTTGCCTAGTCTTTCCAAGCTTGGAAATTTTTCCATCTGGAATTTTGATGGCAAATCATAGAAAGAGATTAAAACTATCTTGCATATGATGTATGCCTACCTCTCTCAAAAACTTCTTGATAAGCTTGATACGGGCAAAATTGACCTCATTAATTAATGCTCTCATTCATGGGTTTGTGGACACACTTTGGCTTTGGTAGGAAAACATTTTCTCGTATCTTAAAGAGGAAATTGCAAATAGTGTTGATCCTGTTTTCCCCTTTTTTGAACTTCTGCTTGGAAAATTTGTTGATAATAGATATGATGATAAAATTGAACTAAAGAAGCATTCCAAAGGGCTCAACTTTGTGATCTCAAAAGATACAAAGAATACCTAATTTATATAAGAGACCTATTGTATGAATGTTAGGGAGCACATGATGCCACACTTAAAGAGCATTTTGTAAATTCATTCCTTGATCCTCTATTTGCATTAGCCAAAAGCAAGATGAGCAAAGAAGGTTATGGCTTCTTTGATGGTTTTGGGCAACTTTATCAAATTATGGAAAAGGTGATCAAGGATGTTTGCAATCAACAAAAGGCGGTAAAGTTGCATCACCAAATCTCTGATTCCATTTGTAAGTATGAATTAAAATTTCAAAAAGATTTTGGCTGCTAGAGATACAATCGTTGCTCTTGTCTATGTTCTTATGCCCATTATAGACACCATTCTTGCCAACCCATAAAAAAACTCGCTCCAAGAAAAAGGGGAAACTCAAATGCTATATTTGTAGAAGCTCTCACCATCTAGCCAACCAATGTCTTCATCACCAAAAGTAACCCTTGCTCATCAAGTTCACAAATCTAAAATGCCTCTTTCTCACTCTTCTAATACTAAGGCCATGCACTTTAAGGATACTTCTTATGATTCAAACTGTGAATCAAAAGACCGAGTCTTCTTCTTCTTATCTTGACAAATATTATCTCAATGCTCATCGTTTCTCTCACCCTGGATGAGTTCGTGGTTTCTCCTCTTTCCTTCTTTGGTCGAGCTGCATCAACCTCATTTTCTAGGAAAATATTTGGCCCCCAAGACCATGGACCTTCAAGTTTTCCCCCACAATCATTCTAAGGAATCGAACACTTCATTCGATGATCATACTTCATCCCTCTCCGAACACTAGCAAAACAAAAGGCAACAAAGAGAAAGACTACAATAAGAATTATTAAAGACACCCTATGATTTGCCAAAACTACAAAGTAGTCTTGGAACATTGAGTAGAAATACTCTCAGAAGAGGAAATTCATTTCTCTCTCCAATTGTAAATGAGATGACCAAACCACAATCTTTTACAATGATTCTAAGTCGTAGATAGTCTAGATTATCAAAACTAATCTCCAACAATTCACCTTGGAAATCAGGCAAGTCACTATGGCTCTCCAATCCTTAGTGACTACACTACATAAAAAATTGAAACAGTACAAGAAAGATCTTTCTACCCTACATACTTCCATTCAGTAGGAGACAACCCACACCAAGGAGTCAATACCAACTACAGTGCCAAAGGCAAAGAATCCCTCCCTCTCAAAATCAATGCTTTGAATAGCAATAGTCCAATCCCAGATAGGTTTATAATCCTCAAAGACTCTAGATACTTCAAGATATTTGTTGACACACTTATTGATACACACTCTACAGTGATTGTTGCCCCACAAGAATTATTCCCTCATGCAAGCTGGCCAAAAAGAGCTCCTCTCCTAGTAGAGCTCTTGAATAATAAAAATTTCCCTATCACCACCAAAGTCAAGACTTGGCTTCACCTTGGGAATCTGGTTTGTTCAGCTTGACATCACATTCCAACATATAAAAGGAAAAGAAAATATTCTTGTAGATTACCTTTCTCATCATCTCCCAAAAGAATAAAGAAGAGTTGTCTCTCTCTCCTTCTCGTAAATTATTGACTCGTGTCCTATCTCCTTTTCTTCTCTACTACATAAATAAAGGAGACATGTCTCTCTCTCCTTCTTGTAAATAATAGACATGTATCTTATCTCAATTTCTTCTCTTCCACATAAATAAAGGAGACGTAGCCTTCTCCTTTTCATATATCTCATAGAGACGTATCCTCCATAATCTCTTCCTCCTTGTATTTATAAAAGCGGCTCACTCTCTCATTCTAATCATCAGGTTCCAAATGAGTGAGTCAAGAGAGAGGGTCTCAGCTTAACCTTTACTTCCCTCGCCTCTACTTAGGAGCTCATACAAGGCGTAAGTCCCTCCATTTGTCTCTCTATAAAGCCTATTCCAGCAATCTATTCTAGTTATACTATATCTCAATATGAACATCTTGAGCATGTAGCTGATACTCATTTGTTTATAGCTATCTACTTCTTCTCTGTAACACATATTATCATAATTGAGTATCTAGGCTTGTTCCATTTTGAGTTCTTCTATCAAGCATTGTATTAAGATTGTTTAGTTATCTCTCCTTCTAAACAAGTGTGCTAATCATTATCCAATTCTCTTTTATCGATCCTAGCATTACTTATCTTGTTATCTACGATACTGATACTTCTAATTTAGGACTTTGCTTCATTACTTAACATACTAATGATCTATATTATAGCATGTTTATCTTGCATATTCTTCTTTTGTCGTAAATTTTGAGTAATCCATTCATTCAAGTCCACTCAAATTTGCCCATGCGCTCGTGTCCATGCAGAGAGAGAGAGAGAGAGAGAGAGAGAGAGAGAGAGAGAGAGAGAGAGAGAGAGAGAGAGAGAGAGAGAGAGAGAGAGAGAGAGAGAGAGAGAGAGAGTATGTGGAGGGTGCCACATAGTGTGTGTGGAGCCCCTCCTATACACATATGCTCTTGATCCTAACTATCCTTACAAGTTGTGCCTATGTACCTATGTCTATGTGAATATATATATATGTGTGTGTGTGTGTGTGTGTGTGTGTGTGTGTGTGTGTGTGTGTGTGTGTGTGTGTGTGTGTGTGTGTGTGTGTACATATATAACATATTAATATATGCGATATGTATGTATTAAATTAATTTATATATTAGTGTATTATATTAATTATAATATATTATATGTAAATATTACCATGTATATAATGTCTTGTGTATTACTATATTACGTTATACACACACACATACACACGTAATATGATAACTCTATGATAACATAATTACGTAGTAATATCTCTACTAATCTATACTAATATATAAGGGGTGTGGGGGCGGGTGTGCCACATGGCAGTTCCCTATGCCCCATTGGGTGATAACTGCGAGGAGTGCCACACATCATCACCCGGGTGCTCTGGGACCAAGCAACTCGCCCGTGAGGACTGCAACCCCGCTTGTCGCATGTCCTCCCTCGCTTGCCACAATACATCTTGGTATAGCTACAAAGCCCTTACACTCACCCTCGCTTACTGGATTGCTGACCTCATCAATCTAAGGGTAGCGTTTGTTATTTGACTCATCCAGGGTCTTAACGCAACTTTTCCTAGCAAGCTGGCCAGTGTCTGCCGGTCTAAGGGGACCGCAGGGTCTTAACACAGTCTATACTATCAGACTGGCCAGTGTCTACCGCACTAAGACGTTGGGGCTTTTTTCATTTGATGGGGTTATCTGTGATGATTGCTACCATGCGAGTCCACCCTCGACTCGATTACATTTGAGGAGTGGAGGCACATTTGGGGTCTATGATTGAGAACCACATTATTTGTTGGAGTGCTGGGGCGGCTTAAGGGTCGGTAGAAGGAGCAGGGGGGTTCTCCTTGAGCCAAAGGGCGAAGGCATCCTTTTCGCGTTCACGGGCCTCCGCTTCTGAGATCCAAGTGGCCTCCTTGAGTGGACGCCCACGCCACTTGGTGAGGTATTCGGGGAAGCCTCTTTGTTCCCGACGTCAGAGGAATGCTTCTACTTCGAAGGGACCATTGGAATGGAGCATTGGTACGCGTAGTCCCCATTGGTTGTCGGGATAGAACCTGCGCAGAAGACGAGCATGAAATGCATTTGAACACAAACACTGTCTGGCAGGTCCAGTTTGTAGGTGACTTCGTTCAGCACTTGAGTGATTCGGTAGGGTCCATAGTAGCGGTGATTGAACTTGGGGGTCATGTTTTTGGGAAGTGACATATTCTTAGAGCTCACTAGGACCATGTCTCCTTTGGCGAATAGTACAGCCTTTCTCTTCTTGTTTGCTTGCTCTGTCATTGTTATCTTGCTCTACTCGAGACTTTGCTTAGCTGCTGCATTGCGATCTCTCCATTTCTTCAAGAATTCTTCTGCATCGTGATCCTCCGCTTTGGCCGCTCCGGATGCTAGGGCCAGTGGTGTAATGACTTCTTTTCCTGTGGCTAACTCAAAGGGAGTGTACCCCGTAGCCGAGTGGATGGAGCTATTATAGTGGAATTCCAAGACATCAAGGTACAAGGCCCAATCTTTCTGGTCCACTCGAGCATAGCTGCGGAGGTAATCTTCGATGCCTTGGTTGACTCGTTCTGTCTGTCCATCTGTCTCCGGGTGGAAGGATGATGAGAATCTCAGTTGGGTTTCCAGAGCCTTGAAGAGTTCCTTCCACATGTCGCTCATGAATCTTCCATCTCTATCTGATACAATGGCCAGTGGTAAGCCATGCAGTTTGAATACATGTGTGAAGAAGAGGCGTGCTACCTCCTTGGCATTCAGTGGTGGTTTGGCCGGGATGAAGTGGGCCTGTTTGGAGAAATAGTCCACCACTACAAAGATGATTGTGTACCCATGGGACTCTGGTAGTTCCACAATGAAGTCCATGCTGATGACATCCCATGGGCAGTTAGGTATTGGTAATGGTTGTAGTAGTCCAGCTGGTCTTGATCTTGGTGCTTTGACCATTTGGCAAGTGGGGCAAGTTTTGATGTAGTCTATCACTTCTTCCTTCATGTTCGCCCAAAAGAACTGCTTCCTAAGGGCCTCCAAGGTTTTGCTTTGCCCTTTGTGGCCTCCAATATTGCCGTCGTGTATCTCATGCAGGATGAGTTTCTTTAATTCCACATTGTTGGGGATATACAATCTCTTGCCTAAAAATAGAATACCCTCTTCTAAGGTGTACATTCCATGTGGTGTCTTTTGTGATTCCACATCTTTGATTATCTTGTGCATTTCTTGATCTTGTTCTAGGGCCTCTTTGACAAGTTCTATGAAGTTGCTGTTGACCACACTGATAGCTTTCAGGTCAGCTTTCCGGCTCAAGGCATCTGCTATCTTGTTAGTAGAGCCGGGCTTGTGCTTAATCTCCAGGTCAAATTCGGCTAGGAAGTCTAGCCAGCGGGCTTGCTTTGCTGATAACTTGGGTTGGGATTGGAAGTATTTGAGGGAGATATTGTCGGTGAAGACTATTGTATGCTTGTCTTGAACATAGTGCTTCCATTTTCTAAGGCTGTGGATGACTGTCAACATTTCCTTCTCATGTGTGCTCCACCTTGTTTCAGCATCGGTAAATTTCTTTGACTCATACGCAATGGGGTGACCCTCTTGGACTAGTACACCCCCTATGCCATAGTCAGATGCATCTGTAGAGATCTCAAATGGTTTGGTGAAGTTCGGCACCTTTAGGACGGGAGTTTGGCTCATGCACTTCTTCATCTGCTCAAAGGCTTCCTATTGCGTGTTCCCCCATGTAAAAGAGTGATCTTCTTTGGTGAGGTGGGAGAGGGGGGCAATGATAAGGCTATAATCTTTGATGAATCTTCGACAAAATACTGTGAAGCCTAGGAACTCCCGCACTTCTCTTACAGTTTTCAGTACATGCCATCTTTGGACAGCTTCCACTTTCTTAGGGTCCACTTTGATTCCATATGCTCCTACAATAAAGCCTAAGAACTCCAATTCTTTCACTACGAACTCACATTTTTCCGACTTGGCGTATAACTGATGCTGCCACAGTTTCTCAAAAACTCGGCGTAAGTATTGCTTGTGCTCTTCTAAGGTCTTGCTGTAGACTAGGAGGTCATCTATGTAGATAATGACAAAGATATCTATCTCCGGTCTAAAAATTCCATCCATGAGGCCACAAAATGTGCCTGGCCCATTGCTTAGGCCGAACCCTAAGACTAACCACTCAAAACTACCATATCGGGTACGGAAGGCTATTTTTGGGATATCTTCTTCGGCTATGCGGATTTGGTGGTATCCTAATCTAAGATCAATCCGACTGAAGTACTTGGCCCCATGCAGCCTATCTAAGAGGTCTTCCACTAGGGGCATAGGATATTTGTTTTTTTATGGTGATTTTGTTAAGAGCCCTATAATATACACAGAGTCTAAGTCCCCCATCCTTCTTCTTTACAAACAACACTGGGGTACCAAAGGGGGATTTGCTCGGATGAATCCTTGTTCTTCTAGTTCATGTAGTTGCTTCTTCAATTCCATGAGCTCTGTGTGGTTCATGCGATAGGGAGCTCGGGCCGGTGGGGCAGACCCTGGAATCAGCTCAATCTTGTGATCCACATCTCGCCTGGGTGGTAGACCCTTGGGTAGCTCAGCTAGCATTACATCTTTGAATTCTTCAAGTATATCTGCCACTTCTGTGTTCCTATTCTGTTGTTTGGGTTTCTTGCCATTTTCTTCTTCTTCAATTGGTTGGATCATACACAGATAGACCATATCTCCTTGCTTGACTGATTTTTCGACTTGCTTTGCACTGCATGTCATGATACGTGGCCTGATCACGTTCCCTTGGACCGATGCTTTTTGGGTCTGGTCCTTTGGTTGGTTTGCAGTTGGTTTTACTGTTTGGCATGGTACTCTTGGCTTATTCTCCTTCATTTGCACCTTGATTGGGGTCCTACCAGGTAGCTGCATTCTTTCGCATGGCACTCTGATGCCTTCTCCTTGCATATCTAGCATCATTTCATTCACACCCTTACCAAACATTGCAATGACATACTTGTCATAGAATTCTAAGCCCAATATCACTTCAAAATCATCCATGGGAATTACTAAGAAGTTGAGTTTCGCTTTCCACTTGTCGGCTTCCACTTGGACTGCAAAGACTTGTTTTACTTCCTTGGCTTCTCCTTGTGTGAATGTTACTGTTAATCCTTCTGGGGCCTTTGATAGCTTCAATCCATGTTTTGCTGCACACTCTGGTGTCATGAAGTTGTGTGTTGCTCCTGTGTCCACCATGATAGGTTGGTTTCCTTCGCCCATTCGGCCTTTGATGTATAGATGGTGGACTGCCGCTACCCTGGTTGCCATGCATTGGGGTCGGGCACTAACTGACCCTACCCTTGGGTGGTCCATGCTTTCTTCACTCCCATTTGGAATTTCCTGGATCCACGGTGGTTGTAGTTCTTCTCCTCCATATGCACAAGTTGCATTCACCCTTGATCCACTCGATGAAGCTGTATCTTCTATTGGGCATCTGTTTTGGTAGTGTGGACCCCCACATTTGAAGCATCTGATGCCGATGGAAGGGCCTGGGGGTCTCCACCATGATGTATTTGATCCTGCTAGCCCATATGATGTGCTAGGGGTTGGCCTGTAGTGATTATTTCCCCATCTTCCTGCTGCTCCTCTTGGTACTAATGCGGTTTGTGATACGGCCATGGTGTTAGTGGTGTTTTGACTCCTTGTATCAGTGAATGCCCCTCTAGGAGCATTGGGCCTCTGGTTCCATGAGTTGTTGTTGTTGAAGGTGTTGTTGAAGTTTTTGTTGAACCTGTTTTGATTCCCTTATGCTGTTCTTCTGCCTTCCAGGTCCACCAGTCGTTCGGCCATTCTCATGGCTTCTGCTAAGCTTGTTGGCTCCTGTCTCTCCACATCTCTTCTAGCCCATTCTTGCATCCCAAACAAAAATCCATGTAGCTTAGTGTCTGTATCCATGTTTGGTAGTTGCAGCATGATTTGCCTATATTTGCTGACGTATTTTTTCATCTTTCCCTGTGTTTGCTTGAGGTTCCTCCATTCATCTCTCACTTTGAATTTCTCGAGCTTTGGAATAAAGTAGTCCTTCAGCTCTTCCTGGAGTTCTTCCCACGAACAGATTGTGTGGCCCTGCTCTTGTTCTAGCAGGTACCAACTGGCAGCGTCCTCCTCCAAGTAAATGGCTGCCACCTCCACCTTCCTGTCTTCGGTAATTCGTGAATACTTTAAGTACATGTCCATCTCTGCAATCCATTTCTTCAGAACCAACCCATCTCTCTCTCCCTTGTACTCGGCGGGTTGGGGCATCTTGAATTTTCCATAATCATCTTTTGAACTACTGCTATCTTCCTCTTCTTTGCGATGGTGCTTCTTCTCCTTCTTCTTGTCTTTCTTTTTGCTTCCTAATTCTACTACTTTCTCCTTCTCCTTCCTTGTATCTTGTGCCCTCTCAGATGTCTCCTCTCTACCCGTTCTATCCATCTCCTCTTGCATTCGGTGTCTTTTCTCCTCTTCTTGTTGTTGAATCACCCATTCTCTATAGCCCTGCTCTACTTCTAGTTTTTTCCTCCTTTCTTCCTCCTCTTCTTTCATCTGCATGTTCCTCCATATTGATTCTAGCATGCCTGACATACCATCTAATTGTCTTTCTAATCCGGCCACCTTCTCCTCTTGGGCCACTCTCCATTCTTGCCCCCTACTCTTTTTCCTCTCCTCCAGTGTTCGGAGGGTGATGTTCTCCCTTTCATCCTCCATGTGGTTGGTGGTGGTGTCGACGCGGGGAAGCCGCGTTTCGCCTGTGGTGGTGTGGGTCATGCCACGGGGAAGCCACGCCACGTCTTCAGATGGTGGGATGTCGAGGTTGGGGCGTCACGCCGGGGCGACGCGACGTGGGGCGACACGACGCGGGGCGTCGCGTTGTGGGTCATTACGACTTCGATCTCTTCGGGGCACTGGATCTTTCCTCCTGCTTCCGTGAGCACTCCTTCACTTCGAGCAAGAGTTGCTATGATACCAAGTGTGATAAACCTGCACTCATTACGCACTCAACACAGCACAGAAAGGTAACACGATATGAGCTCAAGGTATACTCTTGTATTATTCAATCCAAAAAGCGGGACAACATAGACACACCCCAGGACTACACCCTCGTGACGTCGCACATAAGAGGGTTCACCACTAGGCATAGGGAATCACACGTAGAGTGGAAACAAGGCAGGGCTTTGAGTCACTACTACTCCCTATATAGGTGCAATCGGTAGCAACGGCATGGTATAGCTACAAAGCCCTTACACTCGGCAAACCCCTTAATCTCTCCACCCCTCTACCACCCTGTGACCTTCATCACTCCACCACCTCTCGACCTTCCCATATCGGCGCGCCCCTCCACCACCCATCGACCCCCAACACGCCTCCACAACCCTTCAACTTCACCACCACTCCACAACCTCCAACTCCCGACACCTCTCTCGCTCTCTTTTCCATCTTGATTTGATGATCTAATATAGTTATATTCAATCGTTAAATTCTCTCTCTATATATAAATATATATAGAGTTTTAGAATTTCAAAAAGATAATTAAAATTTTAAAAAGAGAGAGAGAGGAGATGAGAAAATGGGAGAACAAAATGAAGGGGGGAGAGAGAGGGGGGGGGCAAGCGGGACAATGGGAGAACAACATGGAGAGAGAGAGAGAGAGAGAGAGAGAGAATACACATTTGAAAAGAGAGAAGGGGAAAGTATAGAAAAACAGAGAATATAAAAAATTAAAAAGTATAAAAAATAGAGAAAAGGGGAAAGTGTAGGAAAACATAGAGAATATAAAAAAATAAAACGACAATAAAAAATATTCAAAATCTTTTGGCACAAAATGTCAAATGTAAGTTGAGGTGTAGCGCTAGGCG
This sequence comes from Lygodium microphyllum, assembly GCF_053477565.2. Classification (NCBI taxonomy): domain Eukaryota; kingdom Viridiplantae; phylum Streptophyta; class Polypodiopsida; order Schizaeales; family Lygodiaceae; genus Lygodium; species Lygodium microphyllum. The sequence continues at coordinate 88,891,230 of NC_141162.1, forward strand.
CGACATGAAGCACTGGGAAAAGAGAGAGAGAGAGAGAGAGAGAGAGAGAGAGAAAATACACATTTGCAAAGAGATAAGGGAAAAATATAGAAAAACAGAGGATATAAAAATTAAAAAGATAATAAAAGATGTTCAAAAGTTTTTGGTACAAAAGGCTAAGTGTAATTTGGGACTTAACGCTAGCCGCTAGCCGCGGAGTGCCTCGTTTGTAATGATTAGGAATAGGAGTACTCAGTAGTAGTATTTTTTCATGTGCTGGAAAAGAGACGTTCGACATAATATCACAACTGGTCTCTCTCTCTTTCTCTCTCTCTCTCTCTTTCTCTTGAGTCACAGGTAATACTTCAAACTTAGAAGTGTGAATGGATCACCCTGAAGCAGCATCGCCGTACGAATTCAGACCCAGGCGTGGAAGGCTGCAATCAGGAATGTCCTTTCGAAGGAAACGGTAGGTCAAGTGAGAGATGGAGACTGTTTGATTGAGAGAGAGAGAGAGAGAAAGAGAGAAAGAGAAAAAGAGCGAGCAAGCTGCTTAGTTTGCTTGTTTTCGTTACAGATTTTCTCCTCTATAATTTTTGTAATGTGTAAAATTCAAGAAAATGGAGAAAATTCCTAGCCCAAAAGTATGCTTGAGCTGCACATGCAAAAAAACAACCAAGTATCTAATCATTGATAAGACTGTGAGAACAGCCGTTCTTCATTCTTCTCTCTCATCTGATCAAGCATCCCTAGCTTGCACCGTTCCTGAAGACTGGGACCCTTCCAAGTTAAGCAGAGACAGACTCGGTAGATGCACAAGGACCAAGACATGGCTGCCATCCCCGACAAGGAAGCAGCTTACACTTTGATACATGACCAAAATGAAGAAGGGCCAGCAAGGATCACTCTTTATGTCATTGTTTCCTGTGTGATGGTTGCAAGTGGAGGGCTGATGCATGGCTACAACATTGGAATATCTGGTTGGTACATTTAGCATAGCTCCACTTCCTGAACATGATATGTCAAATTGTTGTAAGAAATTAGAACATGATAGTTCTTTCTTGCATTTGGGGCGAGCTGTGTGAACCGATCATTGGGGGTGGCCTTTGGGCTTGCCCTGGCCTGCGGGGGTTGCTGGTCTCCAGATGGAGCCATCCACCGCAAAGTTTCACCCTGCACAGAAAAGGGCTGAGCTCATTGAGGGGTGGTTGTGCATCCTTCAAGTCATGTGTGGATGATTGGTTTCCTTTCAACAGAACAGGTTTTGACCAAAGGTAGAGCCGCAATCTGGTTAATTTGTGGGGATGGTTCATTAAATTTGACTCCCTGCCTCAAGATTTAGTTTGAGACATCTCATAGCACTAGTTATTTGAGTCATTAATGTCTCCAGACGCACCATATCTTTCTGAAGAACATTCATATGTTGGCCGGTCACAAGCTGAAATTCGCTGAACTTGATAGCATAGTCACCTATGTAGCTGCATAAGTGTAACCAATATATTGGCAAAGGTAGACACACACTTTAGTGATTTAGGGGAATTTCGTTGGTAGCATTACTTCCTGGATGCTGAGTACGGTTTCCTGGGTGCTTGTGGCAATCAGGTGGCATAACTTCTATGGATAGCTTTCTAGAGAGGTTCTTTCCTTCTGTTTATGCCAGGAAAGAGGTAGCAGTAGAGAGCAACTACTGTAAATTTGATGACCAGACCCTTGAAGCCTTCACCTCTTCATTGTATATAGCTGGCCTCATTTCTACTTTTGCTGCCTCTCCTGTCACAAGGAGCTTCGGTCGCCAACCAAGCATGATAATAGCAGGCCTTTTCTACTCTGCTGGTGTTGTGTTGTCTGCAATGGCACAGAATGTGAGCATACTCATCTTTGGCCGCATCATCCTTGGATGTGCAACAGGATTCTTCAATCAAGTAAGCACCGGCCAACTAGACCCCTCTGTGCATTTGGATCATAGGACCTAACATGGAGGCTAATGAATTGCTGTTTGATATTTGCAGGCAGCACCTATCTACCTTTCAGAGCTGGCACCGCCAACTTGGAGAGGGGGTCTCAATATCATGCTGCAGTTGAATGTGACCATGGGGATCCTCTGTGCAAACCTTGTCAATTATGGCACCAAGAGCTTGGCTGGGGGGTGGAGGCTTTCTTTGGCCTTGGCAGGGGTTCCTGCAGCAGTCCTGTTGGCAGGAAGCTGTTTGATATTGGAGACCCCCAGCAGCTTGATAGAAAGAGGCCATTTTGAAAGAGGAAAGCAAGTGCTTTGCAAAATAAGAGGGACAAATCAAGTGAATGAGGAACTCGAGGAGCTTCTAAAAGCAATTGAACAGGCCAAGCAAGTCAAACACCCATTTAGAAACTTACTTCAAAAGCGGAGGAATTGGCCTCCTTTGATTGTAGCTCTCCTGATGCAGGTGTTTCAACAGCTGACTGGCATCAATTCCATCATGTTCTACTCTCCAGTGCTCTTTGAGATGATTGGATTTGGTAGCTCTGCAGGACTGTATTCTGCTGCCATCACAGGATCAGTCAATGTAGCTGCTACAGTTGTCTCTATCATTACTGTGGACAGATTTGGAAGAAGGATTCTGCTTCTTGAGGCTGGGGTTCAAATGTTTATATCTCTGGTGAGTCATCTCTCTCTTGTAATGTGATTGTACAGGACCTTCTTTTCACAGAGTGAGGTGAGGGCATGCAAAGATAGTCAATCAATCATACTCAGGACATTCGATCATGCTCTTGACATGTCCCAATACTACTTTTGGATCACAGTCATATGCACAAGAATATTTTTGCACATATCAATCCCATTTCTCAACTGGAAGAAGTTAGAAATCTGACAACATCATGAGCTCCTTGAAGGGAGCTACCAATAAACACACATGCCTGCAGTCCCTGTTCCCCAATGCAGTAGGCTAGGTCTGGTGTGGCTGCCTTGCTGGAGCTCATAATGTTGGCACTACTACATGGGAATAGCAGAGAGTTTCCTATAATGGAAATGGAAAACTTCTTCTGATGCAGTACATATCAGTCAGAAGGTTTTGGACATGACTCTGCATGTCACGTGTGTACCCATTGCAGGTAGTCATAGCAGTTCTTCTTGGGACTGGCCTTGGGGCCAGTGGGGAGCTGAGCAAAGCTGCAGGCATAACAACAGTTGTCTGTGTGTGGATATTTGTGGCGGGATATGCTTGGTCATGGGGTCCATTGCCGTGGCTGATCCCAAGTGAGATATTTCCATTGGAAGTGAGGTCAGCTGGTCAGAGCATGACAGTCTGTGTCAACTTGTTGGTCACGTGTGTGGTGGCTCAAGCTTTTCTGTCCACATTATGTGCTCTGCAGTATGGGGTTTTTGTGGTCTTTGCTGCATGTGTGCTTGTCATGTCTGCCTTTGTGGTGCTACTGCTGCCAGAGACAAAGGGGGTGCCTATTGATGCCATGTCTGGTGTATGGAGCCAGCATGTCTTCTGGAAAGGCTTCCTTGTTGACCAAGATGATGATGCTCTCAGCACAGATTCCCCACCATCATCACAGAAATTGTAATGGGTAGCTATCAAACTCATGTTGATAGCACCAACAGTATCAACATTCAGAGCAGCGAATAATAGACCATCATAGTTTAATGCAGCAAGCATTGAAATTAGGAGCCTTTTAATTGTAGCACACCACATTTTTGTAAGCTTCAAATTTGGCTGACTAACCGGTTAAAATTTTTTTAATACATAAGATATTTGACACTACCTTACAAAGTTTTGCAACATGGACAAGATGGCCAAGCTTGGATAGAGTGGAGTTAATAGGTCACTTGTGATGGGTAAGAGGTGAGGCCTTTGAGAAAAATCCAAATGACTTCAAGCAATTTATATTTTTAAAAAACATTATTGACCAAAGCATCCAATGTTAAGTGATCTCTCTCTCTCTCTCTCTCTCTCTCTCTAGGCACTCTGCGCTTAAATTTCTTCCGGTGCTTTGCATTGGTGACATCTACTTATAAGTATACACACATAGTACAAACAATTGCAAGCAAAGTTAGATACATCATTGCATACAAACATCTCGAAAGCTTTTATATCTACATCTCAATATTTTTTTGGGCACCTTTGAAATATTCTACCATCTTAGCTCTTCGCAAACAATGGTCAAATTCATGTCAAAATAAAAAAATTCCCCAAGTCTCTAGTTTATTTTGTTGCATAACCCTTTAGGTTCAATAAGCTTATGCACTCCAATGATCCAAAACGCTGAAACTGACCAAAATTGCACATTGAAGTGAATAAGTATTTCTCTAATGATTACTAAGTTTAATTAGAAACCTTTCAAAATCTTTTTCCGGATTCTCTTTGATGAAGATTCTGTGGATGATGATGTGAGCTCCTTCTTGAGCATCTGGCAACCCACGGCCTCCCTGCTCGTCACTACCTACAGACACCATAGCTGCCAAAGTTGTCGCTTGCAGCTTGTCAGTGCATGTGCCTCCCAGCTCGTTAGTCTCTGTTGGCCGTGGCGCCAACCCTGAAGCGTCGCGGTGTGGTTGACGACAATTCTAGACCCGATATGTGACAGAAGGTTCGGCACGCACAAACTGGCGGAAATCAAATTTGACAGAAGCAGGGGGTACTGCTTGTGAGAAACAAGGGGGTTGATCAAGCTGAGGCCCTGCTTAACAGAAGAGGGCACACAGAAATTTCCACTTGCTCTGCTGAGCCCAGGCCTCTACTTCCCCCCGCCCTAGCAGCGTTGTTCGAAGCAATGGCTGCCCTTTCCTTATCACTCATTCCCTCCTCACAAGAGTTATCACAGGATTAGTAGAGTGCTGAAAATTCAGTATCACAAGGTCTCGCACAATAGCTAGAAGGAGAAAACTTGTCCATGAGACAGTAGCCGATCCATCCTCCACCTTTAGGGACTTCAATGCATCCCCCATAGCGCCCACGGTCGATACTGTCCCACAGATCAGGTTCGATCATGATGCAGAGCTTGACATTAAAGATAGAGTGGCAACCTTGCAGCCTGCAGGTGTCCACTGTCATCTCTCGCATCGCATGCCATTTGGTAGGTGACCCACCATCGATGCACGCATTGAAAGACATGATAAATGTAGCTCTCACAGGCACTCCAGCGAGAGGTACAAAGGTAAACCCATTGGGGAACGGGTGCTTCAAGGTCACCTTTAGCACACTAGAATAGTCTAGAGTAGCGCTTGCCTCTAGCCCATTAGACTCTGCAATTGCCTTCTTTGATAGATGGATTGAGAGCAAGGATTATTCCATGCTTGGAGATGGCACAGCTATCACGATACTCCTCCCTGGCCTCGACAAGTGTTTCTTGCCTCATATAGCCAAAATTGGCAGAGCTTTTGGGCGTGTCATTCAGCGGGACAGAATCTTCCTTGATGCGGCCTTGATGCGGTGGTGGAGGGACGACCTCAGCACCCATCAGTTAGTGTTATGGTTCCTACTTCAGCATTAGGCTCCCTTCCTTCAGCCATCGATTCCATCGATGCACGGAGGGTGTATGATTCAAACGATATATTACAATAGTCTCCCAGGACAATGCTTTGCTTTGTAGGATGGTGGGCCACCTTGTAGCAGATTACACTAGGATTGAGTAGAGGAGACAGGATACTAGGCCTCGCCTAGACTCCTTTCAGGATGATGCTTTGCCTCACAGGAGAAGTGAGAGGGAGTGGCAAAGGAGAGACAAGGGCGAGAGACAATTGATAGTTGTTAGGGATCTCAGGCTTGTTGCACACAAGGATCCGATTACGCCACTTAAGGCAATAGAGATGACTCTACCTGAAGTTCCCTCTCCTAGGCCATAGGTGATAGAGGTTTAGTTACCTACACTATCAGTAGCAACTAGAATGGCAGTGACTCCCCGGCCAAGTCATTTTTAATAGGCAGGGCATCTAGAGTTTTGGATGAGAGTCTGTAGGAGGTGAGCTCCTTTCTTAAGGAGAAGGCTAGAAGTAAGAGGGAAGGTCTCTTAGAGAAAGAGAAGGATGTTAGCGCCTCATTGACAGTACTTCAAAGGGAGGAGGAAAGACAAACATGATGTAGGTGGGTGACAGAGAGGTGATTTGTCATAATTGGGGACCTATCATCATGGGCATTGGAAATACCAATATTGTTATGAGATTGTGGTGTCAACCCTTCCTCAAGTCCCAAGTCTTGATATCTCATCCTCAATTGTTGATGAATAGCAAGGGTAGAAGGAACAACATATCTCCCACCATGACAATACAAAATACGAGTACACCAAACTTACCTCCTACTGTCTGTGGGTACATTTGTAGTTCGAGGTAATTGTTCTACATCTTGGACTATACAAGTGCACCAAACTTGCCTCCTACTGTCTATGGGTACATTTGTAGTTCAAGGTAATTGATGGCTGTGATGGTAAAATGTACTTTGACTAACCATCTGCCATCCTTGAATAGTTTGAGAACACTTATATAGGTATGAGAATCTTCTTATATAACTTGAGGAACTTTCCATTTGTACCACAAGAATGCCATTTAATTAAGCATTCATATTAACTCTTATAGGGTACATAACCTAGCTTACTATAATTGAGGTAAGCTTAGAAAAACATAGCACATGAGCAAATAAGAGATAATATCCGTAGGGCCAAAAGGCCCACCACAATAGTTATCCTTCCTTATTTGGATCACCAATGCATTGGATAGTTCCTTTTTTTATTAATTGGTAAAATTTGATGTCCTCACATAGGAAGATATGAATGCATAAAGGCAAAATCTTATGCTTGTGTAGGAAGACACATGCATCAATTGTAGAAAGAATCGCAATGTGTGTTAGCTCGTGGTCACAAAAGATACGTATTAAGACATATACAATTTTCTATTAAGCACAATCGCCAAATACTTTTACTTAATTGAGAATGCAATGAGGTGTAGATGGCTTGCTATCAACATGAGTAGTAGCTCCTTGTCTATTTTGCAAGTACATGCACTTGCATAGCTTGGTCCTTATTAGCATAATCTACTTGTGTGACATGTTTCTTTGTTTAATTTCTCCTAGATTTGACATTGTTAGTTTCTTTTTTTAAGTTCTTCTAGATTTGACATGTTTCTTTTTTTAAGTTCTCTTAGATTTGACATTGTTAGTTTCAAATGTACCTCATGTTATGGATTTGGTTCTTGTTTTGGTCCTCTCTAAATTACTTTCATTTTTTACTTGTATTTTCAAGGTTCAAGCACTTAAACAATTTCAATCCATAAGTGTAATTCAAAATACTAAGTGTGCACTTTTGCTCAAAGAAGCTTTCTCTTTGCAACCAAGATTTGTCGTACACAAATAACTTCCAATGTGCAACTTTGACAAATTTCCTCAATGTTTCTTAACCTTAGTCTTAGTTTTAATGTGAGTGTTGTGAGTTCCATATGCAAGGAAGATTAATCCTAGTGTCACTAGGAGATACCTAAGTTTTTTTGTGCACTTGGGAGAGGTGGTTCACACAACTCTTAAACATCAATCCTAAGGGATTGTGTGTGCCATGCTTAAGGACTAGATCATAGTTTTCATAAGTGTTGTTGTGGACAATGTGCCTTAGGGGCTAGATGGTCAATGACTTTGTGGGTATGTGTTGGTTCTCAAGATATGTGACTTATGCTTACACTCATAAGGAGGTCCTAAGGAGAGTGATGCTTGTAATACCTAGGATTCAAGATGAAGGCCCAGGTGCCATGACTTTTGAGATTTTGTTGGATCTTAGAAGGAACATGGTTGTAGGCTGAAAGGATGGTCCTAGTGGAGGTGTATGTATTTAAAACACTAGTTTGAATCCCTAACCAAGTGACCACCTAGGTGACAATGTGTGGTGCAAGCGTGTGTTCTTATGAATATGGATGTGTCCTACTATGTACAGGAGTTGAATTTACAAGTGTGTGTGAGTCGTAATGTGTGCACAAGTGACCTAATTTGTGTGCCTTAAGTGATGTGTGCAAGTGTCTAAGTTGTGAGGTGTTCCTATGTGCAAGGATAGTGTGCTTGTAGTATATGCCCCTAAGCCCTAAACACTTGGATTCCCCAACCAAGGCTAATTATGACCTATTGTGTGGGTCTAGGTGCAAGTCCTCATGTCCTAGGTTATACTAGTGGATTATGTGACACATGTGAATGCATGTGACTAAAGGAATCTATGTAGGAGTGTAAGTCCTAGTGTGCATGAGTGAAAACATGGTGTATATGTCCAAATGTTATACTAGTGGTGCCCCTAAGTCCTAAACACTTAGAGTCCCCAGCCAAGGCTAATTATGACATAATATTTGGGTTTAGATACAAGTGCTTGTGTCCTCAATTACACTAGTGGGTTATGTGATACACATGAATGCATGCAACTAAGGGAATCTATGTGAGAGTGTAAGTCCTATTGTGCATGAGTGAAAACATGGTGTCTATGTCCCTTGGGGAGGTTAGTCATAAATATATGTATGTATCACGTGGGCTCAACATAAGGGATTTTTAAAATACCATTTTTACACATTTTTTAATATACAAAAGGGTCCCATATAAAGGGTTACTTATAGATTGATTAGAAAAGGGTTATGTTTTATTAAGGAAAAATTCACAGATAAGGATATTTATAAATAGGCTTTCAATGCACATGATATAGAGGGTATACATATAGTGAACTACCTGGGATATGTCAGAATGTTATACTAGTGGTGATTATGTGCACTAGTGCTTGATTGTATGTGCATGAGTATTAATGTGCTCAAGTCAACTACCCTATGTGCATGGATGATCCTAACATAATCTATATGCATGAGAGCTTTCTTATCCATGTAAGCAAGTGCCTTCTAAGCTATGTGTATGAGTGCCTAATCCTTTTACACTCTACAAATCATCAATAATTGCATAGAACAATGCTCAATAACTTCATGATATAGTATCCAAACTTGCTTTATGTGTTCAATGACCAACCTAAATGTTGATGTTGCCCAAACTTGACTTTCCATCTGCCAGTAATCGAGATTTGATCTCATCTCACCTCATTGGACTACTGCGTGCTTAGCATATTGGTGTAGATGTTCATTGACATACTGGCATTGCAAGTTGGGAGCAACTATATATTGGATGCTCTCTCTCTCTCTCTCTCTCTAGCCAATATTGGCAATGTAGGTCGACCTCCTCCTCCTCCTCCTCATTTTTGTTTAGCTTCTTTGTCATCATCATCTCCTCCTCCTCCTCCTCTCTCTCTCTCTCTCTCTCTCTCTCTATAGCTACCACATACTATTTTGCCACCAAACTAGTCATTGTTGTAACCCTAGCCATTTGTTTACGCATGACAGAGCATTAATATTTGATATATGAAAATATTTATTTCAAATACTAAATTTTTCTATTCTACAAAATTCCCAAGGTGGAGTATTTCATATCCTTAGGATTGTACCCTTTGGAGGAGTAGAAAAAGCATGTTAAATTTGATGATGAGACAAATCATTGCATGACCTTGTTTCTTAGAGATACATTTGTATATATGTGTATTTAATATTTTTCCAATTTCTTTTAAGTTAATTCCTTGTGATGTCCATCATTCTAATAAATGTGGGTTATTACTAAAACATACAAGAGAAATATATTTTCTTGAGATATTTAGTAAGAGTTGTATACGCTTTTCTTATAATGGGTTCTCCTCCCATGGATGACTCCAAATACCTTGCCACATTGGACTTAGGTGGCATATAAATATCCAATCAAGTGGCTTTGTGAAACTTACACTAAAGGTCATACTTATCATAATATTTTTGCATGTATAAACTAGCCTTGCAAGGCTTACATCATAGTTTGTGATATTGTTGCAAGGTTTCAAGGTAGACATATCCTTTGTGTTTGTGTTTTGAGCAACAAAGCTAAAATCCTGTACACACACACACACACACACACACACACACACACACACACACACACACACACACACACACACACACACACACACACACACACACACACACACACACACACACACACACACACACACACACACACACACACACACACACACACACACACACACACACACACACACACACACACACACACACACACACACACACACACACACACACACACACACACACACACACACACACACACACACACACACACACACACACACATAGAGTATCTCTCTCTATCTATCTATAATAGGCTATCTGATTTCTAGAGCAAGAAGAGGGTCGACAAACATGTGGGTACATCCGTGAATATAATCAATGATTACATGATTTATCCATCTTGTTTGTGTGTTTCTTTTTCTTAGCTAATATAAGGTATTTCTAATGACAACTAGAATATCATCAATCATTGGATGACTTATCCATATTTTTTGTGCGTTTCTTTCTCGTCGCTAATACAAGCTATTTTTAATGGAAGGTGTATAGGATGGCTAGTTAATTGAGAGAGAGAGAGAGAGAGAGAGAGAGAGAGAGAGAGAGAGAGAGAGAGAGAGAGAGAGAGAGAGAGAGGTTGTAGATCTATACCACATGAAATGCTAATAGACCATAGATCTTCCATCTCTGATCAGCATTTCATTGCAGGCTCTTAGTATTTCATGTGGTACAGATCTACAACCTCTCATCTCTATACACCCTAAAGACGCTCACCTCTATACAACCAAAAGCCTCTTACCTCTATACATCCAAAAGCCAACTCACGTCTATACACCCAAAAGCCAAGAGAAGATCTTGCTAACTAGGGAAGATATGTGGACAAACTCTCCTAAACAAGGCCCTTTCCAATAAATTTGAGCAATTGTAATGGTGGAGCACATGCCCAATGGTTTCCTTGTCTTTGCACAAAATATCATTTAAAAAAAAAATCTTTGATGATATGACTAGATCAAGGAAAGTATATATATAAGGACATACATATGTACACATATAAAAATACAACATGGCTTATTAATAAAGCTACTTGTGTTACTCCATGTCCTATAGAAATACACTTTGAGTTCTCTCCACTCTCATATCCTATTGAGTGTTTGTTGCTATTAGTTACCAAGTGGGATATAATCTTAGTGATGGAATTGTTGTACATAGGTGGCATGATGATGAAGTTACATGTCCTCCTCGACTCACTTGAGAAACATATTCATGCCCTCTCCTATGAGCCATGGTATGGGATTGTGATGTAATTTTATTCCTGAAATGGTTGTACATGAGCTTAAAATCATTAGGAGCATGGGAGGGTATCATGATGAAAGCACTCACGATTGGGGTTGTACTCGATGATCCATCATCACTTTGATCAATATTGCTTCTATAACCATTGGTGCAAGAATGTGCAAAATGAGGAGAAATTTACCAAGATAGATGTTCATTTCCTACATTTCTAGTATTTTCCTATGTAGGAACAGTTTAAAAGTTCCTAGTATAATATAATAGAAACATAACTTTAGATTTAGGTAGAATTTTTCTTTACTAGGCCTACACATGTGTTATAGAGATCTCATCTATGCTTCATGCTTGGGCTCCTCACACTCTTGGATCTACTTTGAGGGAATCTCAACAATCTCTCTTTGATGCCCCTCTTCCCTATAAAGGCAAATGCTTGGTAATTGTTCCACCACTGGGCCATAGTCGAGATTCGAATTTGTAAACTAGTTCTTCTATGCATATTACCAAGTAAACCTTGAGGACTACAATGGTAGATATAAAATTAATATTATAACACACATTACAATATTGATCACTCATGTCTTTTATAGCCTAGTGACAAAGAACCATCTCAACTATAAAGCACTACATTCGAAGTTAGTGTGGTAAGTTTAGGATCATTGTGTGCATTTGGATACCTTAAAAGAACTTCCAAATGTACTTGTGTGTTCTATACAAGGCATGCCACCCAATATATTTGAAAAGTGCTTGTTCACTAATATCATTTACTACACAAGGAAAGGGGAGACAAAAATGGGATGTGTCTACAACATTGTGGTGGATAGGTATGGATGTGCAACTTGGAAGGTGAGCCTAATGCTAGGTTCAAAAGTCTCATATGTATACACAAACCTTAAGGACCCAATTGATGGGAAATTAAAGTGTGTGGGGTGATGTCTAGGTAAATATGTGTGCGCAGTAAGTCAAAGTCATGGCCTACATGTAGGACCTCTTGGATCTTGAGCAAGGATGGGGCTATGAGGTTAACAAACGAGGTGGCCGCCAGTAGATCACTGAGCACTATCAACTCAAAAACCTCTAAATGAAGTGGCTAAGTGTGGGTCTTATTATGGGTGCTTTTTTGTTGCTTCATCTTTCATTTCATTTCTTTTTTGGTACATTGTTGAGTGGGGAATGCTAGGTTGTTAGGTTATGGAGATATCATAGGGATTTTAATGAGAAATGATGGCTAAACATCTAATGGTTTTGAGATATCCTTAGATGAAGAGGTGCTAAGGAGAAATTGATGAATGCAAGTGGTAAACAACTTCTCTCACTCATGTCATCTAGAAGGGCTAGGTCAAAATTGAGAAGTAGGGCTCGAAGGTATAGTTGAGTCATACTCTAGCATCTATATTGCCATTGTTATTTAGAAAAAGATCAAGGACCCGCTTCTTGTAGAGTAAGTCCTATGCTGAATGAATAGGAGATTAGTAAGAGAAGATTATAGTGGTTATGAAGTTAAGGTTTGGACAATTAGTGAAGAGATGGATGAAGATGATGAATGAGGGTATGCCATTAGAATATTGGAATATACATGACATGATATCATTATTGATATTATAAAGCTTGGAGAAGTTTTAATGGAAGTTGGAGGAGTTGTAGGATGTCTCATAATGGTGATAATGTGTAATAAGAAGGAACAAATTGGTGGTTGATAGATGTACTAGAGTAAGCAATAGGATTGTGCTTACAAATTTCATTGCATGATTGTCATTGCATGTCATAGACTTTTAGGGAGTACGATTGACAAAAGAGTCCACTTGTGGATATTGTGACAATATACATGGTACTTTGTAGAGAGTTCAACTCCTCTTTCCTCTTATGGACTTTCAATGTTCCATTGAGATTTTACAGGAGTTTCTACATATTTTGAATTCTTTCATCTACATTTGAGATTCATGAGAATCTTATGCACTTTCATTGATACTTTTCTATGGAACATCAAAACCTAATCAAAGACAATAGAATTGGTTAATTTTTTTTAGGAGTGATGAGAATATCCAATGAACCTTTCTTAAATTTTGGAGCACTAGTTCTTTATAAAAGTAATATACTTCCATCATTGTAGGGTTTTTAAAAGTGTAGCCTTCTTGTTATTTGCATCACCTCATAGTGAACCTTGAAGTAACTTTCCATCCATCACATTGTAAGCTTCCTTATAGAGCTGGCTACAATAGTTTGCAATCCCTAGAATCCTTGGTATGTACATTAGTGCTTTAAGACATGAAGTTTACAAGTTTAGTGCTATTTTCAAAGGTGACATGTATATCATCATAGAGGTGGCAATGCCATTTCCTTATTTTTCTATAGCCATATAATTTAGGCAATGCAATTTAGATTTTTATCAAGAATGGCTATGCGCTTTGCCTTGGTAGTTTTTTTTTGTCCATCTGCTCTTCCATTACCACCATAGTCATGCATTTGGTGATGTGCTTTCCTTTCCAATATAGCCATCTACTTTCCATGATGGTAGATATGACTTTATGTTGTTTTGCTTAGCTATAATATAGGATATGCACTTTGAATGTTACTGTTGTTGCTCAATTGTACCATATTAGGGAATGTTGTGTTAGTTAAGGAGTTTCTACTTGATCCATTTGGGACAATGTGCTTTTTTCTTACCAATATGATCATGAGCTAGACATGGCCATGATCTTTTCTTGGCCAATGTGGCCATGTGCTTTGAACAAAATTGTTAATGTTGATAGTCAATGCCATGATTCTTTGTTGTTGAGGCCACATGCACAATTTGTGTTAGTCATGTGGTCTTTCTTTTATTGTTTGTTGGTCACCATGATTATCTTTCAACTATTGGGTCTTGTTGTTGTGCCAAGTGTGAAAAGCTTAGCTATAAGTAGGTATTATAAAAACATCAATTTATAATCAAAGAACATTTATTTGCTAGCTATACCCAGAAAAATCATAAGTTTCCAAGTTAACTTGGAAGATTATCCCTAATTTCCTAGTTAGAGGATAGCCCTTGCTAGATATAACTAGTGAAAACTAAAACTTTCTAGTTAGGTTGAAATTGTTACTAGTTTTACAATAAGTTGCTAGATTACTTTGCTAGACACATCTGCCATTTTCTAGCTACTAACTTTGAAAAGGGTAGAGACTTGTGATGGAAAAATTATCTAGTTATAACTAGAAAATGTTAAATTCTACCTAGGTTTGTTGTTATTCTTCATAGTTACAGAGTTATAGTGTGAACGTTTTGTATAGGAAGAAGTTTAGACTTTGTTGTGATTGAAATATGGGAGTCTTATGGTAAGTGGATGAAAAATATGAGCTATAAGGAAAAATAGGGATTGGAGGGGCATACAAGCACAAGAGAGAGAGAGAGAGGATTAGTAGATAGATGTATGAAAAATATAATCAGTAAATAGATGTATGAAAATATAGTGATAGCGGGAGAAGGAGATGGTAATGTGAAATATATGAAGAGGAATATGAGCTTGGGTTGAGATATTAAAGAAGAGTTGGTAGCAGACCCAAGTAGATGCAATGATTGGCAAGAAACTTGATATCATTGATTAAGAAAGAAGTGTGCTTGTGCCTAGGAGTGGGCAACTTTGGACGAAAGACTCTCTTTTCTTATTTTAGGTGAGTTTTTCTTTTGGAGAATTCTCAACCTTGAATCTCCCTTGCTTCTTGCTTTACTTGAATAGTAGATGGTGGCCAAAACCTTTTAGGTGGGTTTGAGAGCATGTGCGCTCATAGCCTTGTAAAAACTCTTTTCCCTATAGAAAAGCACTATGATAGGCACCTTGTAAGTACAAAATATGAGAGCAATACTATGCTTGATGTCCATTGAATGAATTTCTTTGAGAGTTGTAACTTCCCTTGATATGGAACTTCTCCAAAACTAGACAATGTAGATTCTTACTCATCTCTTTTGATGCACTTAGTAGAATTTATTGAAGAAATTTAATGCTTTGAATGTACTAGGAAGTATAATCACCTTATTCTAAGGCTTTCTAGTTTTGGACCCTTGGTGATAAGCTTGTTTAAGACCTTGATGAGCTTCTCCTTCTGGACTGTTGCTGATGAGCTTTTTTAAGACCTTGATGCTGAATATGAACGCTAAAAACAATATTGATGTTTTTGTTTTATGTTGAGGAGCTTGATATTGAGCGTTGGAAAGCTTGGATTGATGTCTAATGATAGTAGAGCCTTACAAATGTAGATTGCTTGGTGATTGTTAACCTTGGAGGAGGATGCCCTTCTTGACTTGATGAGAGTCCATACCTCTTAGAAGATCTTGCCTTACTAGAATCCTTCTTCCTTGTGAGTATCAAATATTTATTATTGACATTTTTCTTTTGAGTTTGTTGATGTAGCCCTAGGATGAATTGAGGAAATTCTTTGATGAGTAGTGTGAATGCAATGGTAGTCAATGCACCCTAAGGCTATTAGAATTTTTTGAAGAATGCACTCATTATAGTAATCTATTATTGACTAAGCAAATGCATGCAGCAATGATGTCATACAAATTGGTTATGTAGAATCTTTAGTAGAAAGCTACACACACTAAAAACTCTATGTGCTATAAAGAATGATGTGCTAGATTCACTGCTCTAATACCATGTAGTGAAATGATTGTGGGAGAGAGAGGGGGAAACAATGAGAGTAAGATGGAGAATGAACTAGTTGTTTTTGTGTATTGCAATATCCAAGAGTACACACACACACATATATACAAGAAGTTGTGAATGTAGGAGATTGTTCTAGTAAGGTATTCTCCATATGCTTTGAATCTTTCTTATCTAGTCCTTTTAAATATCTAGATATTATTTTCCTAGATAATCTCTAGGTACATGTCCATATGGGTATATCATTATAACATATCTCTTCATGTTTTTTTATAATCTATTGGTTCTTGAAATTTTCCTTGCCTTGGTTTCGACTTCTCCCATATGGAGTAAGAATAGATGGTTAAAGCTTTTATGGAAGGTGCCTTTAGAATTGGTATTTACAATAATAACAAACCATTTTAGTTTTCTTCAAGAAAGTATGAACTTCATGAATAAACCCAATGAATGATGGAGGCCAACTCTCCTTTTTTCTTAAGAAGTGCAAAGCTAATACAATCCTTCTCTTTATATTTATCCTAAATATATTTACTATCATTATTCGAATCTAGGATTAGATGATTATCTCTATTCCAATTATTAATCCATCTAGCTATTCCTTTCTCACATACACATTTTGAGATTCTTAGATTGTAATAGATAGGTGAAAAGTGATTCAAAAATGCACTAGTGTATAACTAGATCACTTGCAAGAGAGCAACATCCCCTTTGTGTTGGCTTGTTTCTAGCCTCCAAACTACTGTTTAGATTTCTTCCCCCATCCAATGCTCAATAAGGGAACGAATTGAAGGGAGAAGCTCGAGTGAGAGTAGGAACAAGTGAAAGTAACAAAGGTGTGAGCTATGATAGGTGGAGCAAGAGAAAAAGAGAGAAACTCAAGACAGTCACAATGTGTGACCGGCCTACCTTATTCTATTAGTCACTAAAAGAATAAAGAATGAAGTGAAAGTGATGGATGCTCACCGGCTGTAGTATACATGTGTGCATGTACTACTAGTGTAGTGAATACATGGATGGCATAGGCACAGACACCTTTATCCCCAAAAACCTCCTACTTAAAGGAAAATGTGCCTTTGGTGAGGAGAGAACAAGAAAAAGTTGACAAGGTAAACATGTACATAAAGTACAATTGGATAAGGAAAGATATCATCTCATCCAACACCCATTATCTTTCTAAGGAAGGAAAAACACTCCATTGAAAGACTTTTACCGAGTAGATGTGCATGATTTTGGTCAATTGAGATCTTGACAAGATCGATAAATGACCTCTCTAATAAAGTGGTAATGCACTGCAATGTGCTTTGTCTTTCTATGGAAGACTAGATTCTTGGCCAACTAAATAGCACTCATAGAACTCATATGTAGTGTAGGGACAACATCAATACTACCAAGGTTTGCTACTAGAGAGCCTCCTTGCAAGTATTAGTAGTTGCAACATACTCCACTGTAGTAAATATGACCGTGCATTTTTGCACCCTGGATATCCAAGAAATAGCACCTCTAACAAAGATGAAGACATAGCCAGAGGTAGACTTCTTGGTGTCTGCATGTCCTATATAATTAGAGTCAGTGTACCCCATGCTGTGGAAGTTGATAATCTACACCTAGAGAACAATGAAGTGATGCTTTGATAGACAAGGAAGTTGGAAATAATGATGACAAGGGAAATATTAATGACCAAATCAATAGGCTCCATGATAGGATAGAAGGGCATGAGGCTAGTGTAGATGCAATCTGTTGAGACTTCAAGCTCATTACCTTGTGTGTGACCGACAATATCTTAGATGTGTCCAACTGTACATGTGTGGGACATTTAATAAGTCGGGTTAGTCGGTGTGTCCTAACCATAGTCATGGTTAGTGAAACCTTGTGTATGACTTACTCTTTAGTAAGTGTAGAATAACAATGAAATAATGGAAGAAGAATGTGAGCATGACTTAGCTCTCGGTTGCTCTCCTCTATCTGTCTCATTTTTGAACATGGTATTTGAGCCTCATCCATGAGGCTGTGGGAGATGGAGAATGACTATTTTGCACTACTATGAAAAGGAAAAAGCCTGATCTGAAGAAGAAGATGATGACCTGCAAGTGAAGTCATAGCTCTTCATTTGGTCTTTGCAGAATGTTGAGCCTATTGAGGCTTGGTCCTTGGTTTATATAGCATATGAACAAGCTTCTAAGGTTGAAGTATTGACACTCATATGATCATATGTCTATGAGTGGTTATGCCTTCAGCTTTGGAAGTGGGATGATCAGTTGGAGTAGCAAGAAGCAACCAACTGTTGCATTGTCTAGTATTGAGGGGCAAAGTACAGGGGTGTTGCTTTGGTAGCATGGAAATTGCATGATTACTTAAGCTAATGGTTGATTTGGATATGGATGTGGATGCTCTAGTGACTTTATTTTGTGACAACCTTAGTAGTCTACACGTTTTATCTTGAGCTTGAGGGGGAGTGTTGAGACTTCAAGCTCATTATCTTGTGTGTCACCGATAGTATCTTAGTTGTGTCTAGTTGTACATGTGTGGGGCATCTAATAAGCTGGGTTAGTTGGTGTGACCTAACCAAAGTTAGTCATAGTTAGTGAAACCTTGTGTATGACTTACTCTTTATCAGTATAAGTGTAGAATAACAATGAAATAATGGAAGAAGAATGTGAGCATGACTTAGCTCTTGATATCTCTCCTCTATCTATGTTTCATTTTTGGAACACAATCAAGGTGCACTCAACATGTGGTAATCGCCTTATGTGATGCCCCAAGCTATAATTGAAGTGAGCTAGGATACTTCCTCCTCCTCATTTAGTACCCCTCCTTTTCACTTTAGAATCAATCCCTACCAAGCAACCCACATTGGAGTCCCAACTTTAGCCCCAACAAGCATAAGGATGACAAGCATGGCGAGATGAGTCTCATGGCAAAAGCTATAGTAGAGAAAGAACTATCACCTCCCTCACAGCTATTAGGAAGATCTACAAGTACCAAAAGAGCACAAACTTGCTAATCAAGAAAGTGCCAATTGTGCACTTAGTGAAGAAAATCCTTCACCCTTATGGATATCAACTCAACATGAAGGGATTGCAATGGAGACTAGCCACAAAAGTATGCCTTGTCTCCCTTTTTGAGGATGCATATCTATATGCAATTCATGCAAAGTAGGTGACCATCATGCAGAGAGATGCAATTAGCTAGATGGATAAGAGGGAAGAGAGATTAGAGATGTCAAATGTCGAGTTTTTATAATACACATTGTAATGCAATGTACTTTGTAAACTTTAATATGTAATGAAAAACCTTTGCTTTTTATTGTTCCTCGGATGTGTCAAACTAAATTTGTGTATGATGATGTAATGATTAAATTTGCAATGTCAATTGAAAACTCAATAATTAAGTAGAATTAGTAGTTGATTATTGATGCAATTGTCTAGTTCACCTTTTTGCTTTGTTGCATGACAAGTTAGCATGTGACATACAACTATAATGAAAATTTTAAAATTTTATATTGAAAAATGTGTGGTTTGATAGGCCAGGGAGTTTAATTTTGTCTTAATATTAAAAAATTGATTTAAGAATGGTCAGTTGAGCTATGCAACATGCCTTAGATGCTACGATGAGTGAATGGTCAGAATGACCATTCACGTATTGTAGTGTCCAAGGCATGCTACACAGCTCAATTGACCATCCTTTTGTCATTTTTTGGTATTTTGAGGCCAAAATTTAAGCTCATTGGCCTATCTGAAATCACAAAAGTTTCACCAAAAAAAATTTAATTATACTTTTTACATCTTTCATAATCTAAAGATATTAACACCTATACCATGTAACATCAATTCATAAAAGACTTCAATATTATGATAATTGAACACAAAAAAAATAGAAAATATGCTCAAGAGGGATAATAAGAAAAATATATTTGTATTATAATGTAGAGTATAAGGATTTTTTTCTTTACACAAGGTTATGCTTGGAATTTGAGGGCTCAATGCAAGTTTTAGGCCATTTTCAAATGTTTGATTTTCTCATGGGCCTACTTACGCCTCTTCTTGGTCTTTGATAGCAATTTGATCTTGATGCTCTCCTACATGGTGACCTGATTGGCTCCTATGGCTTTACTAATGCCCATGGTTTGTAGTATCCTTTTAGATAGGTATGTACCAAAAATGTGCTTCACCAACTCATTTTTAACTAGGATTATCTTGTGCGCATTCCAAGTGATGGTGGATGCACATAACACTTTTCACAGGGTCTTTAAGATAGAGAATTGAGCAGTGATCATCATAGGTGAATGTGATATGGACAATAGTTATGTCTCCATTGGGGATTTAGCCAATGTAGTGACCTGTCGAGGCATCCTTTCCCTCAATCCTTCTAGTGACTTGCAAAATCATTGATATTGAGCACATCCTGCATTGATATGAAGTTAGCTCAAAATAGCATGCATAGTAAAGCAAAGTATCTAGATAAACTATTGATACACACTTCCTGCTTGACATCCGTGGCAACCTTTGAGGGTTTTTTAATGCCAAGAGTTAACTTAGACTCGTCAATTGGGGGAGCTTACTGTTTCTCGAAGGGCATCTATCCTACCACCAAACTGGCTTGCACTACCTCAAACTTTTGGATGCCAACCATGGATTGCTCAGTTAAGTCCACGATATCTCTAAGAGCTGTGAGCACACCCTCTATGTCTTCCAGCTTTGGATTGCTATACTCTATAGCTAGATCATTAAACATGAAGGGGAAATCATTAACAATTGCTAGCATTGACAACACCTCATCCTCTCTCACTCTAAAAATTTTCTCTAGATCATGGAGAAATAAAAATTCTTTATTGTGGATGAATTCCTCGCTCATGTTATCTATGCAATAGTTTGCATTGATGGTAGAGTGTGTGTCCTTCTACTCACTTAAGCCACCTTCCAAGTCGCTATGTGTTCATAGCAACTATAGCTCTATCAACTATAAGGTCTAGAGATTTTACCTCTTCTACAATCTCTGCTTCCTCCCTAGCATTGTCCATCGGTGAAGACTTCGAATCATGGGTATCTTTCAAAAACCCTCCCATGTGCTTTGTAGTGTGCACTATGATTGCAAGGGAGCCCTCACCTTCATTGAGTAAAATAACAAAGGTGGCCATCCATGAGAGATAGTTGGTGACATGCTAATCGATGATGTATTCCTTGGCCTTCCAAGGAATGATGTGCTCAAAATAGATGGGGATGAGATTTGCGCAAAAACAACCTAATCATTTGCGAAATGCCTCTATGTGATTGATGTACTTCAAGATATTGCAAGGTACCAATTCAATGGTATACTCTTGAAGGTACGCATTCATATACTCAATAGGGTATTGTAGGCTTGGGCTATGCCACAATACTCTATCATAATAGTTGATATTGGGACAATAAATTTGATAGAGATATGATCTCCCAACAAATTCTATGCCCTGAAGAAAATTTTTAAAGCTCTCAAGAGTGTGATCTATAATAGGAGAAGGGATGTAGGAGGCAAGAGTAAGGATGGATGGAAGAGAAGAAGTGGTTGGAGAGTTGGAAAAAGAAAATAAGGCCAAGTGAATAGTTCTTATAGGCCATGGACTTAATATTTTAGTTTTAAAAAATCCATTAAATATTTTTAAATAGATTTTTAAAAATTTAAAAATTCACAAAAAATCCAAAATTCACAAAAATCCAAAATATATAATGTAAGAGAATCTAAAATACATATAAAGAATTAGAAAATAAAATCTCTTAATCTATTGATCGTAAGTTTTTGATACATCATTTTTTACACGAATTTTGACTTGTTGCAAAACACTCGATAGCATATAAATTTTCTCCATTCTTTTGTCCGTCTGAAAGGAAAAAAAACAAATAAGATTTGAAATATTGTATCCCAACCAAAACAAAACAATTCCAATATTCAACAAGCTCACATTTCTACCACCAATATAGAAGTTAAAGCTCTTTGTATGAAGGCTTTCTATGAAGATAAGATGCTCCCACAAATTTAGGAGATTCCAACAATCACTCACTATGATTAACTAGATTATTCTACTTGGCACATAAGATTGAATACCAAATGCTTGTCCCATATCTTTAGTGGACTCCGAGGGAATCCATGGGCTTGCTTTCTTCATCCAATATTGGTAATAGAAGAGCATATACAATTATAAACATGCAATCAAGTAATGGAAAGTAACACTAGAGGCCACCACTCTGCACAAAAAGATGTTACCTTTGTGCATCCCACCTACTTCACTCCATCTTCAAAATTGGAATTAAAAAAGTTCTTAGTTATATCCTTACAAATGAACATGGAGGGATATTGATGCGTATTAGTAGTTTTGAAGATATAAATAAAAACATGCATTGGCATAGACCAAGAAAGACCTATTAATCTTGAAGCTCTTTCAAATTTCAACAAGCTATAAATGTCATATATGATCTTCAATTTTAATATTTGAAGCATTCACTTATTCGGAATGGGCGATTCCAAAGAATTGAGAGATAGAAAAGGAAGTAATTCAAGAGAATCGTACGAATCAACTGATGTACTATATACATGAACCTATAAAAGAAAATCTTACAATGCAAAAGATATTGCGATGACTTTCCAATCATCATTGACACATCCACATCCACATGTAGAGCTTTGTATGCCCTAGAGAAGCTACTCAAAAGTTGATCCTCAATAACATTTGAAAGAAAAGCATGTAACATGAGAGAAGAAGTCAAAATCTCAAAAACATAAAAGAACATAAAAGCGATGACTTACAATTCGAAGGGAAGAATTGTTGTGAGTAGTCCTCGGAGGTAGCTTCAAGTCCATCACACCATATACATGTTGAACTTATGCAATAAGACCACCATCTTGAGCCTCTTGAAACCAAGCACTCGGCTCTTCCAATGATTTTGTAGTACACATGATGATGAACTCAACAAGGCCATATTGCTGAAGGTTGCATATAGACCTATGAATCCTTCTTGGATAATGCTTCTTCCTTTGTCATGCTCATCCTTTGTAATGTATACATAGACAACAGATATGGATCACGAGGTTATCTTTGCTAATATGTAGATGCCATTGGAATGGATTTGAGAAGAATACTACTAAACGAGAGGAATAGAAGTAAGGAGGGATGTGTGGCTATGGTTGTGTGAGGATAGAAATATGAGAAGTTTTGTGGAATGGAAGAAAGAGAATAAGCATAGAAGAAAGATAGAAGCTGGGTGTTGGGTGGCTATGATGGGAAGAAGCCAAGGGTTGTGTGGCTATGGCTATGCTCAGAAGAATAAGAGAAGCTGGGTGCTATTAGGAGAAACTGGAGGTTGTATGGCTATGGCTGTGTGAAGAGAGTGGCATGAAGATAGAAAGATGAGAAGATTTGTAGGAGAATGACCATGGAAGAAAGAGAGAAGTTGGGTGTTGTGTGGCTAAGCTAGGGGTTGTGTGGCTATGACTAAGAGAAGCTAGGAGCATAGAAAGCTACGAAGATTTGTGAAATGGAAGTAAGATAATTGACCAAATTAGAAGCATGTCTTGTAGAAAAACACTAAAAAATACTTTTTTTTGACTATACATGACATAAAAAGAGGTATTGGACAGGGAGGGAGCCACTCATTGGAGTGGGAAAGTTATCAAATTTTTGGACACCTTTTTGGACACTTAGTAGAACCTACCTAACATGGAATAATAGAAGTGGGGGGGGGGGGGGGGGGGGGAGATGTAAAGGGGAACATAGGGAGACAAGCCTATAAGTGGTAGAGACAAGGGAGTGGATAAAATGTATACACCAACGCTCTCCCATTGGTCCACCTCAAATCTCTTGTCATTAGGAGAGTCACTAACTCTTAAGCTAGAGGGAAACTTTTGAGTCCATATTTCCCCTAATAGAGGCTACCATATCTATATTGTTCATGTATTGTAGGGAGATTCATACTTATATAACATTAGTATGGAGAGTCTTGTAATCAACAATTTGAGAGAGATAAATATTGTGAATAAAAAAGCTTGTGGACTTATTTGGAGTAGTGCCCTCAAAGTTGGAGATGACTGAGTAATGTGTGTGTGTGTGTTGCCCTTTGAACTCCTCTCTCTCGTAGTCTCATCCTCTCATCTCATCTCTTCTCTCTTTCTGTCTCTTATACTTTTTGTTGTCCTCTCATTCAATTAGCATTAGCTTTTGCTTTTCTTATACTAATACGAGTGTGGAGAAAAATAAAAAGAAATATTAAAATGAGAAAAGAGTTTAAATATCTGTACATTTGTAAGAAGCTGGGAATAAGGATTTAGTGTAAAAAATATTGATATTATGCCATGTCACATGACATTGGTATAAAAGGAGAGGACATGTAATTTTTCATATCTTCTTGATACATTAATACGATTACAGTCTTTCTCTCCCATCTTGCTCACAACTTCTATGGCTTCTCCCTCTTTCCTGTCTTTCTCTCTCTAAATCTAGTCTTTCTCTCTCCTCGTCGCTCTTCTTCTCTCTCTTCTTGCAGTCTTTCTCTCTCTTTTGCAATCTTCTCTCTCCTATTTCTCTCTCCCTAGTTCTCTCTCTGACAAGTTTGAGAGACAAGCTACAGCCTCTCAAAATGAAGTACCACAAGGAGAAAGAAAGAGTTGATGAGATACGAAGACTGAAACAAAAGAGGGAGGAACTCCTCTTTAGTCTACAAAAGACCGAAAGGAGAATGGATCTTGCAAGGGTTGTTGATCTTCGCTATGCTACTCTACCGAATATTGATGCAACAATTCAAAATCTGGAGGCTAATACGAGCGAAGATGGCATGCTAACGGAAACTGTTGGTCCTGATCAGATAGCTGAGGTAGTGAGTCGATGGACGGGGATTCCAGTCACTAGATTAGGACAAAATGAGAAAGAGCACCTGATAGGTTTGGCTGAATGTCTGCATCAGTGTGTAGTTGGGCAAGATCAGGCGGTTGATATAGTGGCTGAAGCTATACTCAGATCCAGAGCTAGACTTGGAAGACTACAATAGCCTGTTGGGTCTTTCATGTTCCTTGGGCCTCCAGGCATTGGAAAATTTGAACTTGCAAAAGCTCTTGCCGAGCAGTTGTTCGACAATGAGAATCAGTTGATAAGGATAGACATGTTTGAATATATGGAGCAACACTCTGTTGCCTGACTAATTGGTGCTCCTCCAGGCTATGTGGGACATGAAGAAGGTGAAAGGACAGATGTATATTCATAAAATGGTCCCCTAACTAGGTCCTTGTACACCTTAAATACCCCATCCGTGTAATCGGGTATTCGCATGTGCTATCCCCGTGTTAACCCCGTGTAAGACCCTCTAATCCCATTCTTTACATTCCATCCCAACTCGTAAGGTTGTTGCCCTTAAAAACAAAAAGATGACGTATTGGTATGGCTGGGTGGGGGGGGGGGGAATCTTGTGGAACGGTGGCCTATGAGCATGTATACAGTGTAAGCATGAGGGGAGAGGGTAACTCGGTACAAAGATAGGCACCAATTCCAAACAAGAAGGGCTGGACAACACCGAATAGCATGCTATCCCGAACAGGCCTATAGTGGAAAACTAATCATAACTTGCCATGGGCAACTCCAAATGAGATATTCCACATGTCAAAACGAAGCTCGTTGAGTGTACTTTCAGCCCAGGTAGGTCATGCATGGGTGCAATTAATGTAGGCCCAAAACTATTCAAAAACAGATGGCTGTATACTGCAAAACATGCCCAAATCGAGTTGTCCTTCAGCCAAGGTTGCTGCCTCAAGGTGAGGGGACTGCATCGGGGGAGTGCTGATGTAGATAGAGTTAAAAAAAAAAAACAAACACTCGGGATCAAATGGATAACCTGCATGGTAAGCATCACCAGCATACAGGTCATCCATGCAAGCGTGGGTCTCTGCACTGCCACCGGGGTCAAATGGAAAGTGGTTATCCTTTCCATGCATTGGGTTACCATCCACAAGTAAAGCTAGAATGGTTAGAACCATTTTAGCTATTGCATCGAGTCTGCAATAAGCATCATATGATTAAGCTCTGTCTGCACTTGGATGTTGTCAACAACACATGGGGTTGCATAAGCTAAGAAGTTTACTGCATCAGCCCCTAAGTGCTGCATATTCATGGACCCTGCATTCTTAG
This sequence comes from Lygodium microphyllum, assembly GCF_053477565.2. Classification (NCBI taxonomy): domain Eukaryota; kingdom Viridiplantae; phylum Streptophyta; class Polypodiopsida; order Schizaeales; family Lygodiaceae; genus Lygodium; species Lygodium microphyllum. The sequence goes on from NC_141162.1 coordinate 88,917,130, forward strand.
TGATGTCCAAGCATTTAAACTGCAGGTCTGTGGAATGAAGGGGCTCCTGCATGGGGTCATGATCATCCAAATCCACATGCTGCCCACGATCTTCTTTCTTGAACTGAATTCTTGTTGTGGACCCATACCAAAATGGTCTTCAACAAGATCTTCTCCATCCTTTGCATCATAATACTCTAATACCAAGAGTATTTTGGCAGTTGCCCTGCATGTGGCTTGATGATTACAAGATATTGGCTTAGCACATCGATAGCATAAGCCCGTAGCATGCAATTCCCGTATTGTATCACTAGTAATGTGTCTAATGCATTTAGCCTTAGATAGCAATTTACACACATGCTCATCACCATCGGTCAGCTCAGTAATGGCTCTGACATGCTGCTCATAGTCATCTTGCTGCTCATGTGCAACAGATGGCTGTCCATGCTCATGACCATAATGCTCATGGTGTCCATATGGATGGTCATACCAATGTGGCTGTTGCTCATAATGATATTCATGTTGTCCATACTGCATATGGTGATAATAGCCCTGCTGCTCATATACATCTATTTGTTGCTGACTATTACCAAAACTTTGGCCATATTGTTGCCCATCAACATGCTGCCCAAGATTGCATGATGACTGTCCAACATGACTACAATGGTGTCCTTACATCCTAGGCTGACCATAATTATGATAAGTGGCAAGTCCGTGAGCATAGGTAACGGCATGATGTTGGTCATAATCAGTGGCTTGCTGCTCTTACATTGCATAAGAATCTCCATATGCATGCTGTTGACCAAGGCTGTGTGAGCTACAATTTACATGTCCATGATCATGACTTGCATAAGAACTATGTTGCTACATAAAGGAATGCTTGTAATCATAATCATGCTGTCCATGATAGCCATATTGCTGATCAAATCTATTGGAGTATGATCCACCCTCATGACAAGGTACGTAGCCTAGGTGTTGCTCAAAGTCAAATACAATACTTTGGTTATCAAAATTGCCCATATGTGATTTAGCTTAGCACCAGCAACAACTGACCTCACAACACATCTCTAAGTAACTGCAATTCCATCCAAGTGTTCAATTTAGTAAACCTGCCAATGGGGTTACAGACTCCAGAATGGACCTCCCTGTGGCATTAACTCGGCTGCATTAATTCTGTTGCAAATGACTGCAAGAGTTGCACCACCAGTTGATCAACAAGGAAGTCAAGATGGTCACTTTCTGACACACAACAGCTGCTTCTTTATCGAGCTCTCAAAGATCTCAGTAGCAGTGTCTACCAGCTGCTTTTACACACATCAATAAGCAGCCTCAATTCTGAAATGCAATAGGCATTACACTATCTTGTCATGACATCCCAAACTCCATTGCATATGCCAATACAATAAATTCATCATCTACAGTCAAATCCACTCCATTGCATGTGCGAATGCCATTGCTCTTCCCTGCAACCAGTTTGGTTCAGCCAGTTACTTAACCTACCTCTGATAGAATTTTTACTCCTGTATTCTCATCCAGTGGGAGCATAGCTAGGCTTCTCTGACTCCACATTTTTCAGCAGCAGCAAGTTAGGTGCCTGCTTGGCCCGGGAGAGCTGTTGTTGCTGATGAAGCAAAGAGGAAATGGGATGGACCAAAGCCTCTATCTTTGATAGGATCAACTGTCTCAATAGGCACTCAAACTCTTGATATAGTGGCTGAACATTTTGACAAATTTCGAGTTGTTGCTCTAGCAGCGGGCTCAAATGTTACATTGCTTGCATATCAGGTGAGGAGGTTCAAGCCTTGTCTTGTGTCTGCCAAGATTGTAGCATTGGCTACTGAGCTCAAAGAAGCAATTGTTGATGTTGACTCACATCCTCAGATTGTTTGTGGGGATGAAGGAATGGTTGAGGTTTCTTGCCATCCTGAGGCAGTCATTGTTGTTACAGGAATTGTTGGCTGTGCAGGGCTGAAGCCAACTGTAGTAGCAATTGAAGCGGGAAAAGATATAGCTCTAAAGGTGGGTTGCGCTGAATTATCCTAACAACATCTGGAGGAGCTTTTAGAGATTTTCCAATAGAAAATCTAAAGAACATTAAAGTAGCAGATGCTTTAAAACATCCAAATTGGAGTATGGGGAAGAAAATAACTATTGACTCTGCCACACTTATGAACAAGGGCTTGGAAGTGATAGAGGCACACTATCTTTTTGGAGCAGACTATGAGAATATTGAAATAGTCATTCATCCATAGTCCATAATTCATTCCATGGTAGAAACACATGATTCATCTGTTTTAGCTCAGCTAGGTTGGCCTGATATGAGATTGCCCATTCTATATACACTCTCATGGCCTGATAGAGTTCCATGCTCAGAAATAACCTGGCCCGACTTGATTTTGTGAAAATGGGATCACTAACATTTAGGAAACCGAGCCATGCAAAGTATCCATCCATGGAGCTTGCATATGCTTGATATTTTCAAAGTAGTGGAGCAAACCTGCAACAAGAAAAAAGAAGAGTCTGGTGGTACCTCTACTAGTCACAAGGCATGCCTTCACATTCTTGAGGGTCTGGGTTCTTTGTTACAGGAGGGTCATGTTACTCTCCCTCCCAAAACCAAGGAAAGTGTGAGAGATATTGCAAATGCATGAAAGTTGAAGGTCAAGCCAGAGAGCATAGATGTGTTCTTAGTTTCAAGCATGTGTCGTTTTCTTGCTTCTCTCCTAGTAGACTGCTTCTGTGAGCCTTTTGTATCTTATGTCCTTTCATTCAAGAACAACACATGCAGGTCCTTTCCCAATCAGTGCACAAACAGAAAGAATGCTCTCTATCCACGACATGGCCAAACCTCATCTCAGTAGGGGAGCTTTACGGGGGCAGCCCTGGGCTTGCCCTAAGACTGTGTCTGGGGAATTGCTTTCGCTTCCTAAGTTGCCGCTAGACACACCAGTAGCTTTGCCAGGAGGCATGAATGAATGTTCTAGCTTGAGCCAATCCAATGCTGAAGAGAACTCAAATGTAACAAGGCCAATAGGCCATTGCCAAGACAATGGTGATGATTTGAGGTCATCAGATCATCAGCTATCGACCATGCCAGATGAAACTGTGGGTAGCCAGATACAAGGACTTGCCAATGAGGGCTTCAGGGAGGATGCAAATGTTCCAAACACAGACTTCAAACGTATCAGAACCACGTAGCAATTTTACGGAGTTGTTATCTTCAGATGATCAGACCATTGAATCTATCCGCCTGCTTTGTAGAGCTTCCATTTGGCCAAAACTTTGCAATGGGAGGGGTGAGGGCCAGGGTGATGGGAATCCGGACAGGCAGCAGGGCTTTGTTGTAGAGAATGGCAAGGACCAAAGCGAAGAATGCTCAAAGAAGAAGGATCCTTCCCAACATGGAAGAAGAGTAGAAGTAAGATCTTGGGCTGCAAGACTCCGTAGCTTTCAAGAAGCTTAAAGGGAGAAGAAGAAGACCGCCTTTACAAAAAGTAATTGAAACCCAAGCCTTCACCAACTTTGTGGCTCCTCTTTCAAGAAGTTACCTCTAAATTTTGCTTGGGATTTGAAAACGAGCTGCCATCTTTGTCTGTCTGCCTCCATTTTTGGTCCAAGCTCCATTTAAGACTCCAAGAAAGGCTGCCATCTCTGCCTATAGTACTCCTTGTGTACCTGTGTGTCTGAATAACTAGGGTTTCTAACTAAAAGGAGACAAGTTTTGAAAATGAGGAGAGAGAAAAGGACCAAAGAACTAGGCTCTGATACCACTTGTAATGAAGGAGACAGGAGGGAGAGAAGGAGAGGAGAGAGAGAGTGCAGAAGAGAGATAAATATTGCAGGAAGAGAGAGAAGAATTGTAGAGAGAAGAGAAAGAGAGAGAAAGAGGGTGAGGAGGAGAAAGAAAGACTAGGAGTAGAGAGAGAAAGACAAGAAGAGGAGAGAGAAATGGCTGTCAACCATGGAAGGATAGGGAAGAAGGTGAAAGGACATATGTATATTCATAAAATGGTCCCCTAACCAGGTCCTTGTACACCTTAAATACCCCATCCGTGTAACTGGGTCTTCGCATGTGCTATCCCCATGTTAACCCCATGTAAGACCCTCTAATTGTCAGAGAGAGAACTAGGGAGAGAGAAAGAGGAGAGAGAAGATTGCAGAAGAGAGAAAAAGAATATAGGAAGAGAGAGAAGAAGAGTGAAGAGGAGAGAGAAAGACAGGAAAGAGGGAGAAGCCATAGAAGCTGTGAGCAAGATGGGAGAGAAAGACTGTAATTGTATTAATGTGTCAAAAAGATATGAAAAATTACATGTCCTCTCCTTTTATACCAATGTCAGTGTGACATGGCATAATATCAATATTATTTACACTAAATCCTTATTCCCAGCTTCTTACAATCCATCCCTTCCTAAAAGTTTTTGCCCTCGAAAACAATCCTGGAAAAACTAGAAAAAGATGGATAGAACAGAGTACTACTCTGTTTTACAGCTTTACAAATGGGAAATGAATGAAGTATGAACAATTATATGGACTGAAATTGAAGAACGAAAGTAAGCCTCAGCTATATGCATGATTTGGAGTACTTAAAAAATATATGGAGCCATAAAGTCTTCAACAAATAATCTCAAAACAAAGTAGACAGCTTGCTGTGTAAACAGACCTTGCTGGACCAAATCTGCCATAACTTCTAGTAGAAGTGTCCAAATGAGACGTACCATATATCAAAACGAAGCTCTTGAAGAGTATTTTAAGCCTATGTAGATAGCTTAATTCTAAAAATTAGGCACAATAAAACTTGTTCTAAAATAACATGCTATCCTGAACCTATCTGCATCATCACTAGCTCCATAAGCAATAGGCTTCAGCCCACCAATGTATCCTTCAAGAAAGGAAACTCATCCAATATAGAATCAGGTCTCCAAGAAGCTTCTTCAGGTGGTAAACCTCTCCATTTGATCAAATATTCCACAATAGAATGAGATCGAAGCTTCTTCTCTCGCTAACCTATAACAGCGTCTGGGATGTACTGAATAAGACCGTCTTCATCAATAGTTGGCAGCTCATCAACTATATCCACTGGATCACCATAAAAGGGCTTGAGCTGACTAACATGGAAGACATTATGAATCTTTGTGGAAGAGGGAAGCTCTAGTCTGTATGCCAAATCTCCAATTCGCTTAAGGATCCGATAAGGGCCATAAAACCTGTGGGCAAGCTTATTACTAGATCCATCTTTTAATCTAGAGTACTTGGACTTGGGCACCTTTAATAAAACCAACTCTCTCTCTTGGAACTCTAAAGGCCTCCTCTTCTCATCAGCATATATCTTCATTTGATCTTGAGCCTTCCTTAGATTCACCTTACATTGCTGAAGAAGGGTTTGTATTCTTTCTAACTCTTCCTTCCCATGAGGATTGATCTTTTCATTAAAGATTGTGGGTAAGGGCACCTTGTAACCATACAAAGCCTCAAAGTGTGAAACTCCTATACTAGCACAGTTTAAACCCAAACTAAGCCCGATTAACTCTTCTTTACCCTAATTACCTCCAATCTCCGCCATATCTGACCTCCGCCATATCTGACCTTGGATATCTCCAGATGTAGTCTCTTAGTAACTGTAGATGATCTACAGCACTCCATTAGTCATTGTCTTATACAATTTTTGTTTGGAATTGATTTTGATAGAGGAAAATAGGACTGAAAATAGAAGAAAAGAATGGATCAAAGACCAATGCTCTGATACCACTTGTTAGAGAGAGAACTAGGGAGAGAGAAAGAGGAGAGAGAATACTACAGAAGAGAGAGAAAGATTGCAGGAAGAGAGAGAAGAAGAGTGACGAGAGAGAGAAAGACAGGAAAGAGGGAGAAGCCATAGAAGCTGTGAGTAAGATGGGAGAGAAAGACTATAATTGTATTAATGTGTCAAAAAGATATGAAAAATTACATGTCCTCTCCTTTTATACTAATGTCAATGTGACATGGCAATACACACTAAATTCCTCATTCCTAGCTTCTTATAGACATGCAAGACGAGGCAAAAATCAGCATTCACATGGAAAAAGAACAAAAACATGGATGAAAATACATGGAAAATTTAATAACATAAAATCTATTGATTGAAACGAAGTGTGGAAAAAAGAAAAAATGGCCAAGCAAAAGTGCCGCGTAGGCTTGTCAAGTTAGAACATAGTTATGGACAAGAATAGGGCACGTTTACATGAAAAAAATGGAAAAAGAAAATCTGAAAATGTAATCAAAAATTAAAAACAAAAAATCAAAAAGTCTGAATGGAATGCAATGAGAAGAAAAAATGTTTGAATTGATGAGATGGATAGGGCTATCAAGTCGAAACATGGTTTTGAGGAAAATAGGGTGGTTTGCATGGAAAAAGAGAGAAAATTGCATATGAAAATTTGAACAAATTTTAATTCCAAACAATCTTTGAGGCAAAACAAAGGGTAATAAAAAGGAAAAATGACCGAGTAATGGTGTTGATAGAGTTGTGAGGGCAAAAGGCAATTCTGGTAGAAGAAGGATGCATTTACATGAAAAGGGGCAAACATACATTTAAAAATACAATTAAAAATTAATAACAAAAAATCGATGAGTCAAAATGAGAGGGAGAAAAAAGAAAAAATATAAGGGGGACTAACAGCTGGAGGTGAACTAAATAGATAGCCATTTCGACAAGAAAAGAGCATATTCACATGGAAAACATGCAAAAAATATGTAAAAACAAACTCACAAAAATGCAAAAATAAGTAACCGTCAATTCGTACATCGAAAAGAGGGGCTATAAAAAGGAAAAGTGTCCGAGAGAAGGGGAAGATCAAGGTTATTACATCAAACTGCAATTTTGGTGTGAAAAATACACATTCGTATGAAAATACATTCGATTCGCATAAAATTTTTCAAAAATTAATACATGATAAATTGTTACTCAAAACAAAGGCCAGTAAAAAGGCAAAGGGGCTAATTCAAAGGGAAGGACAAGGTTGTAGTGTCAAATTACAATTTGAGTGAACGTAGGGTATGTTCACATGGAGGATCACCAAATTGATAAAACAACTGAAAGGGCCAGAGAAGACAACGGGTTAGAATAGTTCAAATGGATTAAGGAAGGGACCTCAACAAGGCATAAAGGAAACATGATATCATGTAAGGATGAATTAGTTGATGCCAGGAGGTATATTTCACGGTGGATTCTGTGCCACGGTGGATTCCGTGAGGTTTTACGGTGGATTCCGTAAACTTTGTTGACCGGGGCTCATACAAAAAGTGGATTCTTTGTGCGAGAAGTTGATGGGGGCGCCTATCTTTTTCGGGCGTTTCATTAATTTAGTGTGTACATGGGTGATTCCATAGCGGGTGATTCCACAAAATGCATATTAAATTAATAAACGTTTATGAGTTTAGAGTGCGCACTCGTAATAAATTAAGGTTAGGATTGATTTCTAACCAGTTGATTTATTTATGTAGCTGAAGATTGCTAGGTATTCACTTTTGTCAGTTTAATTGTATTATTTTACTAACGATTGTGAATGCTTCAGTTGATGTGTAGAGATAGCAGTAGTGGCGGAGGAAAGCATTGGAGGATAGCGAGTATTCGAGTTGTCACTTATATTTTGACGGGCACATACCTTAGGCATGGCGCCTATTTATTGAGGCATTGGATATTTGTTTATTATTTTGTATGCGCATGGGCGCACGATTATGTTATTTGTACTTGGACATTGTATTGGGTACGCCTGACTCTTTGGGCGCCGCCCATTAGCTTTATTTCTATTTTGTGCTAAAGCAAACTCAAAAGCCAAAAGCTTGCTATTTTGTAATTTGGGCTATTATTTGAGTTTGAAGATGATTAATACATAAAATACATGCTTTGTGGAGTGCTCACACAAGGCATGGGGGAAGATTGCACCCAATTGGTCTCTTGTTCATGTCGTGCATGCTTTTTACCTTGAGTTTTGTGCAAAAAGTAGAGTTCTTTTGTTCTTGGGGACCTTCCGGCATTCACTACGCGAGCGTACATCATCTGATCTGCGCACCAGTGGTATCAGAGTGAAGCTGAGATCGAGAGCTTCCAATCGCTACCCATCTTGTGCGAAGGCGGAGCTCCTGGAACGATCGAGCTCTACGGCCAATCTCATCGCGAACGGCCAATACGGGTGGATTCCTAGCGGTCAAGAACCTTTGTTTCCATCCTCTGATCATGAAGGACCGGCCTGCAACGACGGATGACCACTCCTACATCCTCTCATACAAGTCGTGGAGTTACAGAGATAAGCCATATCTATTGTCAAGCTTAAAAGCTTAAGTTCTAAAGTTTTAAAGCTTAGTTTAATTTGAAGCTTTATAAAAGCTTCAAATCGTTGATTCGCGGGGACGTCAGGACCTTCAAGGCACCGAAATTTCTGTCGAGGACATATTCATGTCCTCAAAATCATCGACTGATTAAGAAGCTCAAAGCTTCTTAGTAAACCAAGTTTACTAAGGCTTTCCAACTACTCAAGTTCAAAGTTACTTATTCTGCTAAGTCACTCAAGTTCTGCAAGTTCTGGTACTCTGCAAGTCACATAAGTCTGCAACTTTGCAAGTCAGACAAGTCATCTGAAGTCAGAACTGACTTCTGTCCAAAACTCCTAGAAGGACTGTTCCTGTGCAGAAACTCCGAACTGCAAAGTTGTTCTCTGGAAGGTATTGTTCGCATACGCAGGCTTGCTGAACCAGTTTCAGCACATGCAGAAGGATAAGACACAGATTTTTCAAAGATTACAAATCCCGCAATAGCCAAAGAAAAAGATTGTGAAAGCCACACACAAAAATATATAAGCCTTGTACACCCGATCTTGAGCTACGCTCATCCCGCTAATTGGATTTTGAGAGTGTGAGGTCTTTTGAAGTTTTGCAGGATGACGGAACCACATATGGATGATTTAATGGCTGAAGGTGATCTACCTGAACCTATGATGGAGCAAAAGCTGGATTTAATTATGATACAGTTGGATGAAGAATGACGAGCTAGGCAAGCATTGTAAGTTCAATTGGCTAATTTACAAAGATCGACTACCGACAAAGAGGAACCACAATCTGAAGATCTTATTCGACATACCATCGACGCGACTCTTGAAGCTCAATCCATCCGCAAAGAAACAAAGATAAGTAAAAGAAATTTCAAATTCCGTACTTTCAATGGCACCCTAGATGGAAAAACTGTTCTTGCATTCATCAGTCAGTTTGATGATTACTTTCATGAGGAAACATACGCAGAAAAAGATAAAATCAAGTGTGTCACTAATCATTTAGTGGATAGAGCATCTCTTTGGTGGACCGTGGTTCATAAGAGTATAGATTGTCCCACTACCTGGGAGAATTTCAAGAAGAAGTTTATGCAGAATTTCCTTCCTCCACAATTTCATGAAAAAGCCATAAAGCAATGGGACCTTCTTTAGCAAAGAGATCGTGAGCCTATTCCTCAGTACACCGAACGCTTTTGGAATGCATTACTCTAGTTATGCATGCTTGAAGACATACCTGAAGCGACACACAAGCACAAGTATATGTCTGGATTACTTGGGCATTACTACGCTGAAGTCAATATGTTCAAGCCTGCAACTCTTGAAGACGCAATTTCTTTAGCTCATGATACTGAAGACAAGCTTCAAGGAAGAGACAAGCATCCACAGTAATTCCAAGCCAATGGTAACTATGGATCTAAGCAATTCAACTCAAATTTTAGAAGATTTAATCAAGGTCGTTTTCCTTCATCATCTTTCCGTAAGTCTTGGGCAAAACCACCTGCTTTACCATCCAATACCAATCAAAACCACAAGCTAATTCCACAGCCGAATCCTAATATTCCTAGACTTCCTGCTATTGCAAACAATGTATCTAAAGCCAAACCTATAGTGTGTTACAAATGCCACCAACCTGGACATCTAGCAGCTAATTGCCAATCGAAGAAGCCACTTGTTCATATCAACTATCTTGGAGTAATGGAAGATGGTGAACATGAAGAAATGCCTGATTTCATGGAAGATGAAGATGACATTACCACTCCTTCGGATACCTTACCAAGTATGCTAACTCCACATTCTTTATTGACAATGGAATGTTTAGTGTATGAAAAAGAAAAGATTATTTTTCATGATGATGGTAGTACTCATGATTTTATTTCTGCAAAGTTAGTGAAAGAATTGAAATTACAAACTGTACCTACGCATTATCGCATTAAAGCAGCATTTTTAGGCACAAGGTATAATGGAACATAAGAGGTGCATGATTTAGAAATTCAAATTGGTGAATATACTGAAAGAAGGAATTTTCTAGTTGTTCCATTACAGTCCAGTGATATTATTTTAGGTATGCCTTGGCGTCATCAGCATAACCCTGATATAGATTATTCCACACATTCAATTAATATTCAATTTCAAGGAAAACATATTACATTGTATGGTATGCATGCATCTAATGCTTTTCCAGTGCTTTCTCATACTCAAGCTAAACGTGCATTACGAAAAATTAGTAAATCTTATCTCATTTGGGTGAATGAACTCCAAGTTAAAGAAAATCATATGCACCCTAGGCATAAAGAATTTCTTGCACACTTTAAAGACGGTTTTGCTGAAGATCTACCACCTGGTTTACCTCCTTCACGTCCAGAAGACCACAAAATAGATTTGATTCCTAGTACACAACCACCTTGTAAAGCACCATATAAGCATAACCAGATAGAACAAAAAGAAATTCAAAATCAAGTTGAGGAATTACTAAATAGAAAATTGATTAGACCTAGTAGTTCTCCATTTGGTGCACCTGTTTTGGTAAAGAAGAAGAATAATACTTATCGTATGTGCATTGACTATCGAGCTTTAAATAAGATCACTGTAAAGAATATGTATCCAATTCCTAGAGTTGATGACCTTATGGATAAACTGCAAGGTTCTGCCATATTTAGTAAAATAGACCTTAAATCTGGTTATCATCAGGTAAGACTAGATAAGTCTGACATATTCAAGACTGCATTTAGGACACAATTTGGTCATTATGAATTTTTAGTGAGCCTTTTGGATTGACTAATGCACCTGCTACATTTAGTAGAATGATGAATCGTATATTTTTGAAATATCAGCATTGTGTTATTGTATTCTTTGATGATATCTTGGTGTTTAGTCAAAATGAGAAAGAACATTATGAGCATTTGTCCTTGGTTTTCAAGTTATTGAAAGATAATCAACTGTATGCTAATCCGAAAAAGAGTGAGTTTTTTAAAACAGAAATTGAATATTTAGGTCATAGTGTATCATCTGATGGTATTCAAGTTGACCCTAAGAAAATAGAAGCAATATTGAACTGGCCTAAACCTAAAAATGTGCATGAGTTACGATCTTTCCTTGGTCTTGCTAGTTTCTACAGGAAGTTTGTGCGAAATTTTTCATTACTTGCTTTGCCATTGACTAAACTTTTAAAGAAAGGTATTGTTTATCATTGGTCTGATAATCAACAGAAATCTTTTGACTTATTGAAACATGCATTAACCCATGCTCCTGTATTACAACTACCTGATTTTAATAGACCATTCTTTTTAGTAGTTACTGATGCTAGCGGATCTGGAATAGGAGCCGTACTTATGCAAGACAATCATCCTATAGCCTATTCTAGTTGTAAACTGAAACCCTCCGAACTTAAATATTCCACATATGATAAAGAATTATTAGCTGTAGTACAAGCTTTAAGACAATGGAAACATTACTTAATGGGTTCTGAGTTTTTGATTAAGACTGACCAAAAAAGTATTAGACATTTACTTAGCCAACCCCAAATATCTGACCGACATATCAAATGGGCAGCCTTTATTCAGAGTTTTCATCCAATTATTCAATATCAACCAGATAAAGAAAATGTAGTAGCCGATGCATTAAGTAGAAGACCCACCATTCATAATATTTCTGTTATATCATTTGATTCTTTAATTCCTATTAAAGATACTTATCACATCAGGACATTACTTTTCATGCTGATTGGAATAAATTAGTTGAAAATACCTGCATTCCTATTGATTCACTGTCTTATAATGATGGATTCATGTTTTATGAAAAGAGATTATGTGTTACAGTTCCCTTCAGATCTTTTGTTTTGAATGAGATTCATTGTCCTCCATATCAAGGTCATAGAGGTATCATATCTACTTTACGTACATTAACTGAAGATTTTTATTGGCCACATATGGACACTGATGTATCTAATTTTGTTTCTGAATGTTTGATTTGTCAAAGAGTTAAGAGACATCATGGTAAATAGTATGGATTACTTATGCCTTTATCTATTCCATCAAGACCATGGGAACAAATTTCTATGGATTTTATTACTGGGTTACCTAATACTAAAGCTAACCATGACATGATTTGGACTGTAGTAGATAGGTTTAGTAAACAAGCATATTTCATTCCATGTAAGAAAACTTTAACAGCATCTCAGGCAGCACAATTGTTTTTGAAAACTGTTTTCACTAACCATGGATTACCAAAAGTTATTATTTCTGATCGTGATTCTAGATTTCGTAACAACTTTTGGATTACTTTGTTTGCTAACCTAGGAACAAAAATTGATTTCTCATCTGCATTTCATCTTGAAACTAATGGACAAACAGAAGCCACTAACAGTATTATTTTAGATCTTTTACGTGCTTACACTATCTCTAAACCACAGACATGGGACACACATTTGCATTTATTACAGTTTGCATATAACAATACACCACACACATCTACAAAGAAAGCACAGTTTGAAGTGATTTATGGTTATAGATTGTCTACACCTGTTGCATCTTTATCAAATAGAATTCAGAGTGCTGATGATATTGCTACTATGCACGCTACTATTTTTGATGAGGTTAAAGACATGATTGCCAAAGCCCAACAATCATATACCAAACAAGCCAATAAGAAAAGACAAGCAATGAATTTCAAAGTTGATGACTATGTTTGGTTGAGAATAGAAAAACATAGATTACAAAAGTGTAGATAAACACCCAGTTGTGAAATTAGCCCCTAGATTCTATGGACCATTTAAGATTATTCACAAAATTAATGACAATGCATTCAAGTTAGAATTAACACCTCACTGGAAAATTCACAACACATTTCACATTAGTTTATTACGACCCTTTAGAGGCCAATTACCTGTACACCCTGTTTATGAAAACCCACCTTTGTTAGAGGAAGAGACTGAAATACTTGAACCTGAAGCTATCATAGACACTGACTTTATGACCACTAGAACTGGCCGAAGATATTCTAGATATTTAGTCAAGTTTAAGAACCATCCTGTAGAGGAAGCCCAATGGATGCACGCTAGAGACTTAAATGCTTTCCCCACTGTGCTAGCTCCACATTGAGCTAATAGCAATTGAGGTCAATTGCTATCCCACCCCGGGGGTATGATGCCAGGAGGCATATTTCACGGTGGATTCCGTGCCACGGTGGATTCCGTGAGGTTTTACGGTGGATTCCATAAACTTTGTTGACCGGGGCTCATACACAAAGTGGATTCTTTGTGCGAGAAGTTGATGGGGATGCCTATCCTTTTCGGACGTTTCATTAATTTAGTGTGTACATGGGTGATTCCATAGTGGGTGATTCCGCAAAATGCATATTAAATTAATAAACGTTTATGAGTTTAGAGTGCGCACTCGTAATAAATTAAGGTTAGGATTGATTTCTAACCAATTGATTTATTTATGTAGCTGAAGACTGCTAGGTATTCACTTTTGTTGGTTTAATCGTATTATTTTACTAACGATTGTGAATGCTTCAGTTGATGTGTAGAGATAGCAGCAGTGGTGGAGAAAAGCATTGGAGGATAGCAAGTATTCGAGTTGTCACTTATATTTTGATGGGCGGTTACCTTAGGCATGGCGCCTATATTTTGTCGTGCCTATTTATTGAGGCGTTGGATATTTGTTTATTATTTTGTATGCGCATGGGCGCACGATTATGTTATTTGTACTTGGACATTGTATTGGGTACGCCTGACTCTTTGGGTGCCGCCTATTAGCTTTATTTCTATTTTGTGCTAAAGCAAACTCAAAAGCCAAAAGCTTGCTATTTTGTAATTTGGACTATTATTTGAGCTTGAAGATGATTAATACATAAAATACATGCTTTGTGGAGCGCTCACACATGGCATGGGGGGAGATTGCACCCAATTGGTCTCTTGTTCATGTCGTGCATGTTTTTTACCTTGAGTTTTGTGCAAAAAGTAGAGTTCTTTTGTTCTTGGGGACCTTCTGGCATTCACTACGCGAGCGTATAGCATCCGATCTGCGCACCATTAGTAGGATGTTTATGATTGTATACAATCGAGATGCATAGCGACACATCCCCATAGTTAAAACATGAAAAGATCAGTTTAACTAATCAACAGGGGCCTAACACTTGACCATAACCCATACCCATACATTCCAAACTTACACATGATATACACCTAAATGAACACAAGAGGTAGGGTTAGAAACACTTGACCCATTCAGTTGGTCGATGTAGATTGTTGGTTGACACACACTGAGGAGGCAAAGTCGTCCATAAGAGGTACCAAGGCTTGCCACAACACGCTTCCATCATAGTAGGGACCAAGCAGTAGCACCCAGGGACGTAGCATTGTTGATGAAAGTTGTTTGATATAGCAATAAATAATACAACACTCAATCTTGACAGTCACTCATGTTGAGATGATAGATTAGTTGCTCATTGCCCCATAACTCACATCACTTAGAGAGGAGTGGAATGGGATGCATATCTCTTGCTCGTTTTAGCCTTTGACAAGGGGAATGATCTAGAGGAAGTATGTCAGCATGCACAATTGATGGTGCATTTGTGTGTCCCAACCCATTTGGCATAGGTGTAAGAAGGAAGGCCAGGGAGCCTTATGGTGTAGTGCACAAAATAGAGTGATGTGTCATGTGATGATGTGACAAAGGCCCGTCCTATGTGTGCACAGGAAAATGAAAACTTGATCATGAGTGTCGTGAGGTCCCTCAAATCTCACCTCTCAATTGATTGAAGGAAAAATCAGTCATACTTAGTCCCCCCCTCCCCCCTTTGTCTCACGCTCTATTGATGAATATAGGAGGGCAACCCAATTCCTAACACCCATTGATTTAATCCTTACTGCCACTTGTGTGAAAGTTGTATGCCTTTCTGTGCAATTGATGGTGCCACACTGCGTTCCGCCATGTGTCGGCATACATGTAAGAAGGAAGGAAAGGGAGCATTATAGTGTCGTACATAGGAATAAATTGTGCTTTGTATATTGAGAGACCCAACCCCTACATGTAGCACTCCATTCACATATCTCATGTCTCATTTAGATTTAAAGGGTGAGGATTGGTCACTCACCCCACCCTCTATGTTTCGTGCTCTATTGATAAAGATAGAGAGCATCCCATACTCACATCCCCGTCTTGTTAGGATAAAAGCTCACATCACTCACGGGGTTGTCAATAAAGATTGGTGTTAGCTTGTTGATGATGTCAAATTGAGTCTTTGATAAAGAGGCGTACCCAGAGGGAGGTAGCCTACAAATCAAGGACTTATGTTGGAATATAGGAACACGTCATCTGTGCTGAAAGAGACAAATGCTTTGCACAGAATCACAGGACACATCGCACCAAGGGAGGTGATCCAGAATTGGATCTTAGAAGGTCGACTAAGAAATTAGCTGATTTGGGCTGTGGGGTGTTACCACCTTTTTCACACAACTAGCTTCCCACCCCAAGGATGTTTTCCACCTTTTCTTAGAGCGAGGCCTATTATGATGGGAAAATTCTTCCTTTTCTCCCATAATAGTTTTTATATTTTTTTTCTTCCCTTTTTTCTTTTTTTCCCTACTCTCGAGGGTGTTTCCACCTTTTCTCAGATAGTAGCTTAGCATGGTAGGGAGACTGAAGTCATTTTCTCCCATAACCAGTTGTTTTTTTTTCTTTTTTGTTCACAAGGCTAGAACATTATTTAGTAGAACCATCCATGCCACTGCTGTAGGATTAGACTAGAAGATAATAGAGTAGAAATAGGAGGTGGAACCAAGGGGGCAGAAGGTGTCATCCACCTCGTCAAAAGGAAAATGACAACTATCATTAGTATGCAAAGCATTACCCAAGATCCTTCACCAAATTCCCCTTTTTTGCAATCTTGAGATTAAAGACAAGGGCCCTGAAGAAGAAAGCTACGAAGGTTGCAGAGGTAGGAGCCAATAATGTTGCGGACATAATTACTACAAGTGAAAATGGCGAGTACGGGGACTACAAACAAAGGCGCAAATACCATCAACCAAGCACCCATCATGGATCCTCATGTACTATTAACCCCCCCAAGATGTGCTATTTTTGACATAATTTTTGAGCTTCAATGTAACATTTTATCTTACATACATATTTTTCTCTTCAAGTCAAATCCAAAATAATGTACCATGCCATGGTTATTAGCCAATTCACATTTATAAAACCATGGTAAAAAAGCCTTCCACATGTGATGAGTGTGTGAAGTTCTACCTCTTTTCATTTGAACTAAAAGACCTAGTTCAAAGGTCTAGCTGATAATGTAAATTGTTTTCATAGATAAAAAAAGAAAAGGGAAGTTAGAAGAGCCATGTGAAGGAAGGTGGTTGAGGGTGTAACTACCTCTCACCTTTATCTTTGCATGCGTTGTTTCTTTCTTTCTCTCTCTTGGCTCAAACATTATCTCTCACCTCTTCTTGCGCTTCAATTTTTCATGGATTGTGATGAGGATGAGAGTGAAGGTGCAGATCATTGTGAGATTTTTTTGTGAGCCTGTGTTCTTGTGTGATGGTTGAGATCATTCTCTTTGACAAATCTTGATGGACCAGGCATTGTAGATGCTATTTCGAGGCCTGGTTCTTTGATAGATTTTGGTGCATTCATTGGGAAATTTAGTGGTATCAGAGCGAAGCTGAGATCAAGAGCTTCCAATCGCTACCCATCTCGTGCGAAGGCAGAGCTCCTGGAACGATCGGGCTCTACGGTCAATCTCATCGCGAACCGTCGATACAGGCAGACTTCTGGCGATCAAGAACCCATGTTTCCATCATTGGATCGCGAAGGACCGGTCTACAGAGGCGGAGGACCACTCCTACATCTCCCTTTCCAAGACATTTTTTTTCCACAGACAGTAAGCTCTATAATTTCAAAAGCTTAAAAGCTTTTATGAGTATCGAGCTTAATAATTAAGGCATAAGCGACAAAAAAAAAAATCGACGTCTGGTAACTCGGAATCTCAGCGTGAATTTCGGCGGCGTCAGAAAAACGCCCCCCCCCCCCCCACGAATTTACGTTTTTTTTTCAGTAAGCTCTTTGAGCTTACTTACCAAAACAACCAAGCTACCTAAGCTTCAGTAAGTCAGGTCACACAAAGTGGATTCTGCAAGTCTCTCAAGCTGAAATCCTGCAAGTCACCTAATGCAGGTCAAGTTCTATAAATCGACTAAGTTTTGCAAGTCTGCAACTCTGCAAGTCAGACAAGTCAACTGGAGTCAGAACTGACTTGTGTTCAAAACTCCTAGAAGGGCTGTTCCTGCGCAGAAACTCCGAACTGCAAAGTTGTTCATTGGAAGGTACTCTACCCATACGCAGGTTTGCTAAAGCATTTTCAGCATACGAAGAATGATAAAACACAGATTTTTTGAAGATTGTGAAAGCTATACCCAAAAATACATACGCCTTGTATTCCCGAACTTCAGCTACGCTCATCCCGCTAACTTGATTTTGAGTGAGAAAGGTCTTTTGAGTTTTGCAGGATGACCGAACCACATATGGATGATCTTATGGCTGAAGGCGACTTACCTGAACCTACGATGGAGTAAAAGCTGGACTTAATCATGATGCAATTGGAAGAAGAACGAAGGGCTAGGCAAGCATTGCAAGTTCAATTGGCAAATTTACAAAGAGCGTCTACCGACAAAGAATAACCTCAAGCTGAAGATCTTATTCGACGTACCATCGACGCAACTCTCGAAGCTCAAACCATCCGCAAGGAATCAAAGATAAGTAAAAGAAGTTTCAAATTCCGTACTTTCAATGGAATACAAGAAGGAAAAACTATTCTAGCATTCATTAGTCAGTTTGACGACTATTTCCATGAGGAGACCCATGCAGAAAAATATAAAATCAAGTGTGTCACTAATCATTTAGTGGACAGAGCATCTCTTTGGTGGACTGTAGTACGCAAGAGCATAGATTGTCCTGCTACTTGGGAGAATTTCAAGAAGAAGTTCATGCAGAATTTCCTTCCTCCACAATTTCATGAGAAAGCTATTAAGCAATGGGATCTTCTTTAGCAACGGGATCGTGAGCCTATTCCTCAGTATACAGAGCGTTTTTGGAATGCATTACTCCAGCTACGCATGCTTGAAGAAGTACTTGAAGCGACACACAAGCGCAAGTATATGTCTGGACTCCTTGGGCATTACTACGCTGAAGTTAACATGTTCAAGCCTGCTACTCTTGAAGACGCCATTTCACTAGCTCATGACACTGAAGATAAGCTACGAGGTAGAGAGAGACGTCCATAGCAATTCCAAGCTAATGGTAACTATGGATCTAAACAATTCAATTCCAATTTTAGAAGATTTAATCCAGGTCGTTTCTCTTCATCATCTTTCCGTAAAAATTGGGCAAAACCACCTGCTTTACCATCCAATGTCAATCAAAATTCCAAGCCTATTCCACAGCCAAATCCTAACGTCCCTAGACTTCCCGCCATTGCAAACAATGTAACCAAAGCCAAGCCAATAGTATGCTATAAATGCCACCAGCCTGGACATCTAGCAGCAAATTGTCATTCAAAGAAGCCACCTGTCCATATCAACTATCTTGGAGCAATGGACGGAGACGAACATGAAGATATGCCTGATTTCACAGAAGATGAGGACGACACTACTATTCCTTCGGATACTTTGCCAGGTATGCCAACTCCACATTCTTTATTGACTATGAAATGTTTGGTGCATGGAAAGGAAAATATTATTTTGCATGATGACGGTAGCACTCATGATTTTATTTCAGCAAAATTAGTAAAGGAATTGAAGTTACAGACTATACCTACGCATTATCGCATCAAAGCAGCATTCTTAGGCACTAGGTATAATGGTACATAGGAAGTGCATGACTTAGAGATTCAAATTGGTCAATACACTGAAAGAAGAAATTTCCTAGTTGTTCCATTACAGTCAAGTGACATTATTTTAGGTATGCCTTGGCGTCACCAGCATAATCCAAATATAGATTATTCCACACATTCAATGAATATTAATTTTCAAGGAAAATCTATTACATTATATGGTATGCATGCATCTAATGTTTTTCCACTACTTTCGCATACTCAAGCTAAACGTGCATTACGCAAGAGTAGTACATCTTATCTCATTTGGGTGAATGAATTGCAAGTAAAAGAAAATCATATGCACCCTAGGCATAAAGAATTTCTTGCATATTTTAAAGACTGTTTTGCCGAAGACCTACCACTTGGTTTACCTCCTTCACGTCCAGAAGACCATAAGATAGATTTGATCCCTGGCACACAACCACCTTGCAAAGCACCATATAGGCATAACCAGATAGAGCAAAAAGAAATTCGGAGTCAAGTTGAGGAATTACTAAATAGAGGATTGATTAGACCTAGTAGTTCTCCATTTGGTGCACCTGTCCTGTTAGTCAAGAAAAAGAATAATACCTATCGTATGTGCATTGACTATCGAGCTTTAAATAAGATCACTGTAAAGAATAGGTATCCCATTCCTAGAGTTGATGACCTTATGGACAAACTACAAGGATCTGCTATATTTAGTAAAATAGACCTTAAGTCTGGTTATCATCAGGTGAGACTAGATAAGTCTGACATATTCAAGACTGCATTTCGAACACAGTTTGGTCATTATGAATTTTTAGTGATGCCATTTGGATTGACTAATGCACTTGCTACGTTTAGTAGAATGATGAACCATATATTTTTGAAATATCAGTATTGTGTAATTGTCTTCTTTGATGATATTTTGGTGTTTAGTCAAAATGAGAAAGAACATTATGAGCATTTGCCATTGGTTTTCCAATTATTAAAAGATAATCAATTGTATGCAAACCCTGAAAAGAGTGAATTCTTTAAAACAGAAATTGAGTATTTAGGTCATATTGTATCATCTGATGGAATCAAAGTTGATCCTAAGAAAATAGATGCAATATTGAATTGGCCTGTACCTAAAAACGTGCATGAGTTACGCTCATTCCTTGGTTTTGCTAGTTTCTATAGAAAGTTTGTACGTAATGTTTCATTACTTGCTTTACCACTGGCTAAACTTCTGAAGAAAGGAATTGTCTATCATTGGTCCGAAAATCAACAGAAATCCTTTGACTTATTGAAACATGCATTAACCCATGCCCCTGTCCTACAGTTGCCTGATTTTAATAGACCATTCTTTCTAGTAGTGACCGATGCTAGTGGATCAGGAATAGGAGCTGTACTTATGCAAGACAACCATCCTATAGCCTATTCTAGTTGTAAGCTGAAACCCTCTGAATTGAAATATTCCACATATGACAAAGAACTATTAGCAGTTGTACAAGCATTAAGACAATGGAAACACTACTTAATGGGTTCAAAATTTATGATTAAGATCGATCGGCAAAGTATTAGACATTTACTTAGCCAACCCCAAATCTCTGACCGACATATCAAATGGGCATCCTTTATTCAAAGTTTTCATCCTATCATTCAATATCAACCCGGAAAAGAAAATGTAGTGGCTGATGCATTGAGTAGAAGACCTGCCATTCATAATATTTCTGTTATATCTTTTGATTCTTTGATTGCTATGAAAGATACTTATCATCAGGATATTACTTTTCGTGCTGATTGGAATAAATTAGTTCAAAATAACTGCATTCCTATTGATTCATTGTCATATAATGATGGATTTATGTTTTATGAAAAGAGATTGTGTGTTACAATTCTATTCCGATCTTTTGTTTTGAATGAGATTCATTGTCCCCCATATCAAGGTCATAGGGGTATCATATCTACTTTACATACATTAACTGAAGATTTTTATTGGCCGCATATGGACACTGATGTATCTAACTTTGTTTCTGAATGTTTGATTTGTCAAAGAGTTAAGAGACATCATGGTAAACAGTATGGATTACTTATGCCTTTGTCTATTCCATCTAAACCTTGGGAACAAATTTCAATGGATTTCATTACTAGTTTACCTAATACTAAATCTAACCATGATATGTTTTGGACAGTCGTAGATAGATTTAGCAAACAAGCATATTTCATTCCATGTAAGAAAACTTTAACAGCATCACAAGCAGCACAACTGTTTTTGAAAACTGTTTTCACTAACCATGGATTGCCAAAAGTTATTATTTCAGATCGTGATTCTAGATTTTGTAACAACTTTTGGATTACTCTGTTTGCTAACCTAGGCACAAAGATTGATTTCTCATCTGCATTTCATCCTGAAACTAATGGACAAATAGAAGCCACTAACAGCACAATTCTAGATCTTTTACGTGCATATACTATCTCTAAACCTCAGACATGGGACACACATTTGCATTAATTACAGTTTGCATATAACAATACACCACACACATCTACAAAGAAAGCACCGTTTGAAGTGATTTATGGTTATAGATTATC
The DNA here is from genome assembly GCF_053477565.2 of Lygodium microphyllum. Classification (NCBI taxonomy): domain Eukaryota; kingdom Viridiplantae; phylum Streptophyta; class Polypodiopsida; order Schizaeales; family Lygodiaceae; genus Lygodium; species Lygodium microphyllum. The sequence goes on from NC_141162.1 coordinate 88,938,819, forward strand.
TACACCTGTTGCATCTTTGTCAAATAGAATTCAAAGTGCTGATGATATTGCTAGTATGCGTAATACTATTTTTGATGAGGTTAAAGATATGATTGCCAAAGCCCATCAATCATATACCAAACAAGCCAATAAGAAAAGACAAGCAATGAATTTCAAAGTTGATGACTATGTTTGGTTGAGAATAGAAAAACGTAGACTACAAAGTGTAGATAGACACCCAGTTGTCAAATTAGCCCCTAGATTCTATGGACCATTTAGGATCATTCATAAAATAAATGACAACACATTCAAGTTAGAATTACCACTTCATTGGAAAATTCACAACACATTTCACATTAGTTTGTTAAGACCTTTTAGAGGCCAATTACTTGTACACCCTGTTTATGGAAACCCACCTTTGTTAGAGGAAGAAACTGAAATACTTGAACCCGAAGCTATCATAGATACTGATTTTATGACCACTAGAACTGGCCGAAGATATTCTAGATATCTAGTTAAATTTAAGAACCATCCTGTAGAGGAAGCACAATGAATGCACGCTAGAGACTTAAATGCTTTCCCCACTCTGTTAGCTCCACATTGAGCTAATAGCAATTGAGGTCAATTGCTATCCCACCCCGGGGGTATGATGCCAGGAGGCATATTTCACAGTGGATTCCGTGCCATGGTGGATTCCGTGAGGTTTTACGGTGGATTCCGTAAACTTTGGTGACCGGGGCTCATACACAAAGTGGATTCTTTGTGCGAGAAGTTAATGGGGACGCGTGTCCTTTTCGGGCGTTTCATTAATTTAGTGTGTACATGGGTGATTCCATAGCCGGTGATTCCGCAAAATGCATATTAAATTAATAAACGTTTATGAGTTTAGAGTGCGCACTCGTAATAAATTAAGGTTAGGATTTATTTCTAACTAGTTGATTTATTTATGTAGCTGAAGACTGCTAGGTATTCACTTTTGTCGGTTTAATTGTATTATTTTACTAACGATTGTGAATGCTTCAGTTGATGTGTAGAGATAGCAGCAGTGGCGGAGGAAAGCATTGGAAGATATCGAGTATTCGATTTATGGATTATATTTTGATAGGCGCCACGCCTATATTTTGTCATGCCTATTTATTGAGGCATCGATTATTTATTATTATTTTGTATGTGCATGGGCGCACGGTTATGTTATTTGTACTTGGACATTGTATTGGGCGTGCCAGACTCTTTGGGCACCGTCCATTAGCTTTATTCCTATTTTTGTGTAAAAGCAAACTCAAAAGCTAAAAGCTTGCTATTTCGTAATTTGGGCTATTATTTGAGCATGAAGATGAATAATATATAAAATACATGCTTTGTGGAGCGCTCACACAAGGCTTAGGGGGAGATTGCACCCAATTGGTCTCTTGCTCTTGTCGTTCATGCTTTTTACCTTGTAATTTGTGCAAAAAGTAGAGTTCCATTGTTCTTGGGGACCTTCCGGCATTCACTACGTGAGTATACAGCATTCGATCTGCGCACCAAATTTCATTTATTGTAATGAAAGCAATCAACCATGGAATGAAATCTAACTGAAATTGAAAATTAACTAAGCTACAACAAAGAATTAACAAATCTATTGCACCAAGACATCCTCATCATGTATTAATGGTTGGGGATTCAAGAATACATGACGGCCATGGCTGAGTGCTTCATAGGCTAGAAAGAAGCTAACTCCAAGAAAATGGTAAAGCCAAGATTATTGAATGATCAAAAGATGTCTTGCCTTTGGCCTCTAGTCCCTTTTATTCTAACCCTCTTCCAAACTTAAGGGCTGTTCACACATGTACACATAGGCTAAAGCTAAATTTACAAAGGCTGGAATTAATCCAAGGTGCAAATATTAATGTTGTATTTTTCCTTCATGACAAACCATCCCTTCTTGAAGATGGTTTTGTCCTCAAAACCAAGAAGTAATGGCCTATATCCAAGTCAAGAATGATAATAATCATGCCCATTCATCTTCCAAATGATAAGAAAGCACTGTCCATGAAAAGAAGACCTTTTGCATGCCAAACTGTGAGAAAACTGGCTGCTGTCCAAACAGGGCTGATTCACTAAAACTGCCATAACTTTTGATATATTGGTCCAAATAAGGCGTACGAGGTGTGGAAACGAAGTATACACTCCCAATCATCACCCCATAACATCAGAATCAAATTTTGATGAAGTCAGGATAGTTTTATTATCTGCAGAAATTCATACAGCAAGCTGTCTCTGCACAGTCACTGCATACTGCATCATATATCATCCTGTAATAGCCAAGGAAAGTTACTGACATAAGTGGATGGTTGCCAAGAAGACTCTTCAATGGGAAAATTCTTCCACTTAATAAGATACTCAATGAGAGTACGATTTCTGAGAACTTTCTCTCTCTTTCCAATAATGCTTTCAGGTTCATATATGATCAGTCCTGCCTCATCCAATGGTGGTAACTCTTCCAATACTTGTACATCGGGCCCAACATACTTCTTCAGCTGTGAAATATGGAATACATCATGTATTCTAGTGGAGGATGGTAACTGAAGTTTATAAGCAAGCTCTCCAATTTTGTCCAGAATCAAATATGGTCCATAAAACCTATGAGCAAGCTTGTTATTCCCACCCTTTAGTGAAGCATAATGCGTCTTGGGCACTTTGAGAAATACCCAATCTCCAACCTTGAAGTCTAAATGTCTTCTTTTCTCATCAGCATAGACCTTCATTACGTCTTGTGCTTTCCTTATGCTGTCCTTGCATTGCCTCATGAGCAACTCCATTCTTTCCAACTCTTCCTTTGCTTGTGGGTTGATGTCTTCATGAAATAAAACTGATGGAAGTTGAACTTTATACCCATAAAGAGCTTCAAACGGAGACATCCCAATGCTCATGTGATGCGTGTTATTATAGCAAAATTCAGCAAGGTGGATCCAACGATCCCATAAAGCTTGTGTGTCATGACAATAATGCCTAAGGTACACTTCCACCCAATGATTGACTCTCTCCGTTTGCCCATCAGTCTGAGGGTGATAGGCCGTGCTAGGAGTGAGGAAAGTACCCATAGAGGAGAATAGACTTTTCCAAAAGTTGCCCATAAACTTTGAATCACGGTCTGATACTATTCTCATAGGCATACCATGTAGTTTGAACACACCTTCCATAAATTGCTCGGCGACTTGTCTTGCTGAATATTGGACTTTAGTTGGGATAAAGTGGGCTGATTTGGTCAATCTATCAACTACCACATAGATACTATTCCATCCATGACTGGTAGTAGGCAATCCCGTTATGAAATCCATGGAAATATCTGTCCATTTGCCCGTAGGTATAGGTAAAGGCTGAAGTAAGCCAGCTGGTAATAGAATGGAATCCTTATTTTGCTGACACTCCAAGCACTGAGATACATACTCTTTAACATCTTTCCATAGAACTTTCCAATAAAAACTTTGATGAACTCTATCAAACGTCTTGAAAAGGCCCAAGTGACCAGCCATTGGCGATGAATGCATCTCTTGAAGCACCTTCAGCTTGAATTTACTGCTGGGAATCAAGTACACTTTACCCTTAAACCATAAGAGGCCATTATGCACTTTAAAATTTGGAAATTCAGCATCACACCCTTGCTGTAATTTCTGTAAAATATGGGCAACATGCTCATCAAGCACATATTCCTCTTGAATGTCTTCAATCCACTCCTTATAGATGGTGGACACAGTAGATAGACTGCATGCCCACATTCTTGATAACGCATCAGCCACCACATTATCCTTGCCAGCCATGTATGATATTTCAAAATCATATGATTGCAAAGTAGCCAACCATCTCTTTTGCTTGGGAGAAAGATTGGGCTGCGAGAGAAAATATCTCAAGACCCTATGATCGCTTTTGACTTTGAAGTGTGTCCCATAGAGGTAGTGGTGCCATTTCTTGATTGCATGTAAAATAGCAAGCATCTCCTGCTCATAAACATGCATCTCTCTCTCTTTGTCATCAAATTTTCTGCTCTCAAATGCAATGACACCATGCTCCTGTACCAAAACTGCTCCCAAACCTCTACCACTGGCATCTGCATAAATGGTAAAAGTCTTGGAGAAGTTAGGGCAAACTAGTATGGGTGCTGAAACAAGCAATTCTTTCAGCTCATTAAAGCTCTTGTCAGCGATCTCATCCCAAAAGAAGGCCTCCTTTTTCAGCCGATCGGTAAGAGGAGCTGCAACATGAGCATAGTTCTTCATAAACCGTCGGTAAAAGGATGACAAACCAAGGAACCCTCTTAATGAAGTGGCATTGGTTGGTGTAGGCCATTCTTTGACGCACTGAACCTTCTTAGGATCCACTTTGATTCCATCTTCTCCCACTATATGACCCAAGTACTCCACTTCCTTTGTCATAAAAGAGCATTTAGTGGCCTTGGCAAACAGTTTGTGTATCCTCAATATGTCAAAGACCTCTTTTACATGCTGCAAATGGTCTTCTTTATTCTTGCTATAGATCAAAATGTCATCAAAGAATACCAAAACTGTTTTAAAGAGCAATGGCTGAAGTATCTTGTTCATGAGAGACTGGAATGTGGCTGGAGCATTTGATAACCCAAAAGGCATAACCATAAACTGATAAAGACCCCTCTCCGTCCTGAAGGCTGTTTTGAATTCATCCCCTTCCTTCATGCGTATTTGATGATATCCCGATCTCAAGTCAATTTTTGAAAACACCTTGGCATCCTTCAATTCATCTAAGAGATCATCTATTCTAGGTATGGGATACCTATTCTTGATAGTGACCTTGTTGAGATCGCGGTAATCAATGCACATTCGAAAGGAGCCATCTTCTTCTTCACAAGAAGGACTGGAGAAGCAAAAGGTGATTGGCTTGCCTTAATGAGACCCATTTCCAAAAGCTCTTTGACTTGGCGTTCTACCTCTTCTCTTTCCACTTTGGAGAGGCGATATGGTGGTTTGTTGATGGGCTTTGTATTGGGCAGCAAGTCAATGGGATGATCCACTTCTCTTTTGGGAGGAAGAGAGGTAGGTGGCTGGAAAATATCATCATATTCTTTCAGCAATTTACAAAGACATGGGTCCATATTGTTGGTAGGAGAAGAGGGCTGATCCTCTTCAATCTTGGAAAGAAGAATGGTGAACATGCATGCCTTTGCATTTATCTCTTTCTTAACCTTCTTGGGACTGATCATCTCCATTCTTTTCTTTTCAGCTCCATGTAGTGTTACTTGTTGTCCACACCATTTAAACTCCATTTCCATGTTGTTGAGATCCATGGTAAATCTGCCCAAAGATTTCAGCCAGTTGCAGCCAAGTATTATATCAATGGGACCCATTTCTAATGCAATTAGGCTCACTGATGTAGTGCACAATGGGGAAAGGGTGATAGGTACATTTGGACAGCATTGATTGCTCATCTCAAAATTTCCATTTGCCACTTGGATTTTGAGTGACGTAGGCATTTCATGCGTATTCAATTTCAGCCCATTGAGTGACTTAGCATTAATGAAGCTATGTGTACTTCCCGTATCTATGAGTATATGAGCGGTCTTTCCCTTGATTTGACCTTTAAGGCGTAGGGTATTATCCCCTCTTGAACCACTCCATGCATCACTTGATATGGCACATAGCGATGGATGTAAATCACTCCATGAATCATCCAAATAATGACCACCCGGGTCGAAAGGAAACCCATCCATCGGATCATAGAACTCATCATGGCCATTCTCTTCATTTTCATGCGCCTCTTCTTGAGTTGTTGTGACATCAAGCTGAGCCAAGCTTCCTTCAATAGATTCACCATCGGAATCATCCTCGATGATCATGCTAATCTTCATATTTTTGGCCTTGCATTTGGACTTATGATCGGGTGACCATTTCTCTCCACATTTGTAGCATAGACCTTTAGCATACATATCTTTGAGCTTGTCATTCGATACATGTTTGCCTTGAGTAGGGACTGAAGTTTTGGCGTTTATATCAGTCCTCTTTCCATCAAATCTATTTTCAGCATTAGGTCTGAAATTACTGCTTTGTTTTGACCCAAACACAGTAGGAAAAGTGGGTATCTTGCTGTAGGTATTGCTGAAAGTATTTGATGGCTTCCCAATATGCTGAAAATTAGTTTTAGAATGCCCATAATGGCCTGATGTCCTTGAGAACTGCGTAGGCTGAAAAGAATGCCCTGTTTTTGGCTGAAAACCCTTGTATTTCTACCCATAACGTTCAGCCAATTGAATGGCAGCTTGTAGGGATGTAGGATTCATGGCTCCAACTTCAGAAGAAAGAATAGGTTCCAAACCAAATATGTATTTATTCAACTTGGCACTATCGGAGACCCCATGAACATACATCGAGAGGTTCAAAAACTGATTTGAGTACTCTCTAACCGAGAGACCACGTTGCTCAAGAGCATACCACTTTTTCTCTAACCGCTCTTTTTCAATAGGGGAAACAAAGACTTCAATCATAGCATTTTTCAATGCATCCCAAGACAAGAAGTTATGTCCCATCCTCGCCATATATCTCCACCAAGTGTGAGCATAGCCTTCTAGATGAAGGGCTGCAAATTTTACTTTGGCATTCTCGGGCCTTGGGTAAAGGGAAAAATACATCTCTAACTTGTCAAACCACTCCTCCAACTCCGTGGGTGAAGGGTTCTCTCCCTTGAAGTTTGAGATAATTATTTTCTCCTTGTACTCTCTCTCGTATTGAGGAGGTTGTCCATTAGGGTGCTGCTGCCCACTATGGTTTTGTGGCCCAAAAGAATTGCCAAAAGGTCCTTGCCTAGGATATTCATTATTTCCATGCCCTTGTGCATAAGGAGTTTGCTGTCCATAATGCATACCATGACTTTGTGGCTGGAAACAATGTCCTTGAGGATGAAAGTATGTGTTGCTCACATTGGGAGGTTGTCCATGCATCGGTGAATTGAAAGGTGGTTGCTGCCCATTATTTTGCTGATTCCAACCATGATTTGACATGGGACTTGGCCTATTGGCCTGCACTTGAGGAGAGAAATTATGTTGTGGCTGTCCAAAAGCATTTGGGGCTGAATTCACATGTCCATGTGGCTGCCCATAAGAGTTTGGGGTTGAATTAATATGGACTTGCTCATAGCCACCAACATTTGCTTGAGGGTAAAATTGCTTGTAGAAAGAGTTGCACCCATGGATGTCTTCATCATGCTTTGAGTTTGTTTGCACTCTTTCTTGAAGATCCTGCCCATGTGGCTGAAAGTGACCCTTTTGTTGATGGAATTGTGGCTGAAGTAAAGTGGGATGAGCAAAATCCTTAGCTTTAGATGATTCTCCAACTTCAAATTGACCTACCACCTTAGGAGTAAGTGGTTTAGGTGGTTCTTCAGCCCTATGCGGGTGTGGGATATTAAGACCAGCTGTAGGCAACATTTTCTCACCAAGAAGTGCTACAAGCTTGTCAATACCCAACCTCATACCCTCGAAACCTGATTTCATATCCTTTATGTCATTTGACAATTGTTGAAAACTGTTTGAATTCATTGAGATATGAGACGTCTCTATTGGTTGATTGGTAGGGGAGTGAGTGGAGCTTGCATCGACCTCATCGTTCTCATAATGCATTCGGTAAACGGCATCTTGAGAAGTGTCATGATGTTCACCCCTTTCCCGTTGATGTTCATCCCTTTCCTGCTGATATTCCTTCAATTCTTCATTGATAGTATCCAAAACAGGGTCTCTCTTCTTATTTCTAGCCATGGGTTGATTTCTGTCCTGAATTTCCTGTAGTAGAAAAACTTGATTATCTTTACTTCTAGAGCTCCAAATTACGAGGTCTCTGGCTCTGTTCAAAGCTTGAAGAGCCCTCTATCCAATGATCTATCAAATGCAGAAAATGGATGAGTACAGAAATTTCTGTAAGGGATTTTCTGTTGCTGTCTGAAAATTCCTGCAGGCAGTGAATACCTTGTTCTAGTCAATTAATGGCTTGTACCATCAATTCCAAGCATGTACAAACTTCATAACCTTGTAGGAGAGTCTCATACGTCTGCCCATACTGAAAATGACCTCAGTAACCAGTAAAATGGCTGTCTGACTCAAAGTAGACTGCAATCTTTAATGAGGGTATGTATACATACTCTGTTCCAATCTTTCAGATTGAACCATAGTGTCTTTACCATAGGATGTATACATTTTAATGTAGCCATATGTCTTCATACATTTGCCATACCATACATTTGCCAATATCACAAGAACTCACTGTCCATAGCTCATGCTGTAGGCTGATTTCAAATGCCTTTGAGATTTGTACCTGCACCTAAACTTGAAAATACGTGGGATCCGAGACCCGAGGGGTTTGCAAAGTTCCCTCTCGGTCCGGGTTGCGCTCCCCTTCAGGGTCCTCGTCGGTAGGGGAGGGTCACCTCACTATTGTCCTACCGACTCGCCCGGCATCCACTTTTCCTCGTGGGCAAGTACATGGCAAGTGAATTCTAGCTCTAAAAATCAGTATGATATGCATGGAATAGGAAGGAAATACAATTGCCTTTCATTTGCCCTTTTTCATGATAGGCAAGATTGGAATTGAAAAGGCTGAAATGTAAATGAGAAGTGGAGAGGTATTTACCTCAGCAGTGACTCACTGCTTACAAAGTTTTTCTCACTTACCAATTGGGTAATGATTTTCTTATGATCAAGAGGCAAAATAGGCAATCAATTTCATGTCAGGGTTAGGCAATAAAAGATTGAGTAATGAAGCTCAAGAAATTACTGATTTCAGTGAATGGAAGTAGATGGGTAATGCTCATTCATTATGGAAGAGTTTGAGACATTTAGAGATGGCCATTTCAGTAAATTGAAGAGGTTTAGTAAAGACAATGACTGAGATAACCTATAGGCTTCATGTAATGCATTAGGCTATGAATGAAAGCTTCATTTAATCCTCTTATTTCTCTTCAGCAATTGGAAATGAGATCAGCAACAATTGGATGTAAAGAGAAATTAAGAGTGATTAGAGTACCTCATTTAATTGATTGGAGAAGAGCATTGTTGATGGAATGACCTTCAATCCATAATGCTTGACATAGGTGAGCTGAGCTTGATAATCCAGCTAGAATCAGTCCAAGAGATCTTCAATATTCAAGGATAATCCCTTCCTTGATAAGCTTCAGCTTCATTAATCCCATGAAAGCTCCATGACTCCATAAATGCTCCAAATGTGGGTTGATGAAGACCATTTACCTTCTCTACTTGAAGTAGGTTGCAATAGGTAATATAGAGGGCTTCAATGTGTCCAAGAGATCCTGAAATTTGAGAAGGAATGCCAACATTTAATGGCATAAAAGCTTCATGCTGTCCATTGAACACCTAGACCTCCATTGGCTTCAATCTCTTCAATGTCGGTCCAATGTTGATGGATTCTTGAGGGGGAATGGTTGAGGAAGCTTCAGAGATGCTTTGCCCACAAAAGCCCCATGAATTGCTCTAAAAATTTCAGGAATCTTAATGCTGTCCCAGACTGTTACACATAGAGTTTGCAATCTCCATATCCAAGCTCCAACAAAGCTTCAAGCTTCAAGATCAATCAATGTTGGTACTAGGATGTATGTAGAAGCCTAAGGGAGTATAATAGAGCAAAAACCCTTTGATCTTGATGAAGAAATCTGAGAAATTTGAGTGCTGTCCAGAACTGTCATAAAACTCCATAACCAGGGTTTTGAAGAAGAGGGAAAACTCCAAACTAATAAGGATCTTGAAGAAATTGGTGAAAGATCACCTGCCAAAGGTTTGAAGATCAATAGCAAGGCTCAAGAGGCATCATTACTCAAAATTTGATCACGCAGTATAAGAGTATGTACTGGCGGCGCAAACAGCGTGAGTACATACTCACGTCCCAGAAATCAGCAATGGTGCTAAGTAGCTACATAAGCTACTCCTCTTGAAGCTCTTGAGGCAGGGAGAGAGGTCATCCAACACATTCTCATGATAGAAGTGAGAAGGAGAAGATCTGATGTGGTCTTGGCCATGGATTCTTGTGGAAAGCTTGAAGAAATGAGGAAAGGGAAGAAGAAACCCTTCCTTCTCAAAAGTAACCACAGTTAAAATGTCCTGTAACCATTTGTTTGTACACTTACCCCAAATTTTGGCTCAATCTTGATCACGTCCTGCTATTTTGGCTGGAGTCTTCCATTTCTTCCATTGGTAATGCCAAGAATCACCATCTTCATCCTTGTTTGTAGCAGACCTTCACATGTAACTCCGGTTTGAAATCTTCATGTCCTGTCAAGTCCTGTCACTCAAATTCCTAACTATGGTTTGCTCTCTCTAGCCTAGGAAACTGAATCTAGTACTTGAAAATGACTTCTGCAAGGATCTAAGCTACAGCTCTGATACCAATGTAATGAAAGCAATCAACCATGGAATGAAATCTAACTGAAATTGAAAATTAACTAAGCTACAACAAAGAATTAACAAATCTATTGCACCAAGACATCCTCATCATGTATTAATGGTTGGGGATTCAAGAATACATGACGGCCATGGCTGAGTGCTTCATAGGCTAGAAAGAAGCTAACTCCAAGAAAATGGTAAAGCCAAGATTATTGAATGATCAAAAGATAGCTTGCCTTTGGCCTCTAGTCCCTTTTATTCTAACCCTCTTCCAAACTTAAGGGCTGTTCACACATGTACACATAGGCTAAAGCTAAATTTACAAAGGCTGGAATTAATCCAAGGTGCAAATATTAATGTTGTATTTTTCCTTCATGACATTTATGGTGATCCTGCCAGGGGATCTTCTTGAAGTAGTTCTAAAGATTTGAAAGAAAGTGCTCTAATTGAGGTTTGCAAGACTCGACTATGCTTCAGATATCTATGAAGGGTTTAACAAAAAGGAAAGTTGTAAGAATTATAGAGAAGAAAAGAACGAGAATAAGAATATGATTAAGTTATTCTTCTCTATGGGCATCAACGATTTCTTCCTCTTCATTAGTCCTTTCTTTCGGAATTTGGTTCAAATTCAAAACTTACAATCTCTTCTCGTTGCATAACTGTCTACTCTAAAGAAGAAGGAACAAAAATAATGAGAATAACTAACAATAACATTACATCAAAGCAACAGAAGTCGAAGAAAAAGAAGACAAAGAACAACAGTATATGGTGGCTTGCCGTGCAAATGTGATGTCATCATCAACCATCTGCCATGGATGTCGCCCAAGCAATCTAGCCTTGTCGGTGCCCTCCCTGATCCCTGCAAACCCATAGCAATGGTGTTTTCTACCTCTCCACGCTCTAAACAACGACAAATCCAAGAGTATAGGATGACATGATGCTTCTTTTGAAAAAAAACCTAAAGTTTCATTTCTAGTGTGAAGCTACCCAATTTTTCAAACTCTTGATACCTCACACTTGCATTAGGTAGGTTTAATTACCAATAGTCAAACCCTCACACTAATATCTTTGTGGAAGCCAAGCGGGAGGAGCACTTGAATGTCATATCTATTGCAAGGGTAATCTGCAATGTTTTTATATTGTGATTGGGGTCCAATCCATGGAGTTTATCCATAGAGTTTTTAGTGCTTCAATGGTGGGTGTTCTCATAACTCCTTGTGGAAGGTTGTTATCTTTCTTGTGTTCATATGGGAGGAAGTTTTCTTTGCTCTTTTGAAATCCATAGGCAAAGGACAGTTAAGGAATCATAAAAGTTTTCATTGAAGAGTTTAGTGTCAAGTGAATTTGGGACGGGTACTCATTGAGGTGGTCCCAATGAAAAGTAAAGTGAAGTGCTCATGATGTGGATTCTTCAACGACATGTTCGAGGTGTTAATTTCAAGGTGAAGCTTTCTTTCACATGCTCACAAGGACATTCACAATTCAAACGGAGGAGAAATGTTAACCCCCCAAGATGTGCTATTTTTGACATAATTTTTGAGCTTCAATGTAACATTTTGTCTTACATACATATTTTGCTCTTCAAGTCAAATCCAAAATAATGTATCATGCCATGGTTATTAGCCAATCCACAATTATTAACCATGGTAAAAAAGCCTTCCACATGAGATGAGTGTGCGAAGTTTTACTTCTTTTCATTTGAACTAAAAGACCTAGTTCAAAGGTTTAGCTAATAATGTAACTTGTTTTCATAGATAAATAAATAAAAGGGAAGTTAGAAGAGCCGTGTGAAGGAAGGTTGTTGAGGGTGTAACTACCTCTCACCTTCATCTTTGCATGCGTTATTTCTTTCTTTCTCTCTTGGCTCAAACATGATCTCTCACCTCTTCTTGTGCTTCAATTTTTCATGGATTGTGATGAGGATGAGAGTGAAGATGCAGATCATGTACTATTTTTCTTAAATAAAAACATCTAGCAAGCCTTTATCCCATGAAGAGGCAACAAAAGCTGCATGTGTAAAACAAAATTTTGTTCGATTCTTGCATATAATTTCTTTGAGAAATTCTTAACCATGAATTCCAAGGGGTAACTTGGGTCTTTACAAGATGAACCTAAGTGAGTACAAGGAAGGTACTGTGTCCCTAAAAGATTTAATATTTTTTATTTTTGTCTTAATCAAACAAAATCTCTGATGGGTAATAATGGATGCTAATCCTTGGTATATAAGAGACCTTGAGATGTAATTGCCAAATGATACTATTTGTAAATTAAACTAACCAAGATTTTATTTTATTGCTGGCAAAGACCCATGAAACTCCAAGAGAATTATCCCCAAGTATGAAATTCTTGCTTAAATTCAATCCAAACTAATCCCCAAGGAAGAGGAAGTCCAAGAAGACTATTCAAAGGTATTACTGCTTATGTTGATTTGTCTCGAAATTATTTTGCCACTTATGCTAAATTGTCTCGAAGTTATCTTGCCACTTATGTTGATTTGTCTCGAAGTTATTTTTTCACTTATGGTAATTTGACTCGATGTTATTATTTTTTGAAAGAAAAGATTTGTCTTGAAAATAAACTTGTTAAAAAGTTTATGTATAATGCATTCGACATAAGATGTTTGTGATTGTAAGCTAGGTACTGATCTTTCCTAAAATCATTAGGCCAAAGATGGATGATTGAGTATAGATCGCCAAACTGAGGCAGTATTTCGGTGAACACAGAAAGCAGATTGAGGCAGTATCCTTGATGGCACTAGACTTCCCAAAGACTGGCGTGAATAAAACCTACTCCAAGGGGTTTTTCTTTTTTCGTTTCATGTTAATGACTTTAGACCAATCATGACATGAAAGGTCTTATCATAGGGAGCTCTAGTCACAAAGAAGATATTTTTATATGCTAAACCTAAAGTGGTAGGTAATTAGATAACTAAAACTACTTCCTTGAGAGGGTAGGTAATTAGATAACTAAAACTACTTCCTTGAGGGAAGTGGGAGGATGGACCCCCGATGATCGGGGATCCAGATTTATGGTTGGGTGGTCTTGGTAAGCCAAGAGCTTTCCTTAGAGAAGGAATAAAAATTGCACTTGATGGACCATTAAAAACAAGAAAGCTTAATTCGCATCACTTTAGAATCCAATAATACTAATTGGCCGCTAGTAATAGATTTAACCAAATAAACTCAGATCGATCCTCGTGAGAGCGACTAGAACTTCCACTGCAGGGTAGACTCAAGCGAGCCTCGTTAGCAAACTCCGAGGGTTTTATCAAAATCCCGGACATTGCTTCCTAGGACATCTCTTGATGGGCTATTAAGAACGTACTGCCAAGAAAAGCTTGAGCCACATGTTCCAGTTAGTATCAGAGCGGACATTGATGTAGGACATGACACAAGTAAATAAAACTAGTTATATTAACAACATAAAATATATTTTCCCTTAAGTAGTGAGGTCTTCTCTTGTTGATATATGTTCTTGATTTTTGGCAAAAAGAAAAACCTTGGGAACGATTCTTAATTTTCCAAGTTTTGTTTATGTTAGTAATGCACTCCTCTAGCTTTAGCTGGAGAAACCAGATGATGTGGATATTAGATGAGATATACAATCCTTATAGGAATTCATTCTTTACGTCAATAGGAAGGGAATACATTATTCGAGTAGTTCGGGAGCTCATATTATTCTTGGAAAAGATTTTCCTACCACAATCAATATTAGTAATGCATTCTTTACGCCAATAGGAAGGGAATACATTATTCGAGTAGTTCGGGAGCTCATATTATTCTTGGAAAAGAATACATTATTAGATGAGATGATGTGGATATTTATGTGGATATTTGACATGTTTCCCTCTAGTGAACATGTTTGAGTTTACTCTGGTCTCATAGAAGAGATAAATCTTGGCAACCTCAAGGGCTTTACGTCAATAGGAAGGGAATACATTATTCGAGTAGTTCGGGAGCTCATATTATTCTTACTTCATCTCATATCAATATTAGTAATGCATTCTACGGTCATGGTTGTAGGATTCCCTTCCAAGAATAATAGATTTTCCTATCATCTCATATCAATATTAGTAATGCATTCTTTACGTCAATAGGAAGGGAATACATTATTCGAGTAGTTCGGGAGCTCATATTATTCTTGGAAAAGATTTTCCTACCACAATCTAGGCATGGCATTGCAATACATCCATCACATAGTAATTAGGGTTCCGAGGATAAATACCCAAAAATTTATATTTTAGAGGAAGATCATGTAATCTATCTTTCTTGTAGTTGCGGCAACTGGAGCATCCTACAACCATGACCCACCGATCAACTGGTATAACCCTTATAACCTCCTCATAGATAATCCTCCACCCTTATAATATCTATGAGGAGGTTATAAGGGTTATACCAGTTGATCGGTGGGTCATGGTTGTAGGATGCTCCAGTTTCCGCAACTACAAGAAAGATAGATTACATGATCTTCCTCTAAAATATAAATTTTTGGGTATTTATCCTCGGAATCCTAATTACTATGTGATGGATGTATTGCAATGCCATGCCTAGATTGTGGTAGGAAAATCTTTTCCAAGAATAATATGAGCTCCCGAACTACTCGAATAATGTATTCCCTTCCTATTGACGTAAAGAATTATTTTTGTCCATCCATTTGTCTCTTTGATAAATCAAAAATAGTAGATAGACTTTTTTCTTGATTAAAAATTAAAACTCTCTTTGAAAGTATAAACCGTGGTCATTGTTGGAAGGACAAGTAGTATGTAATTTCCCTCCTAAATTAACAAGGTAGAGTAAGCAAGTGAACATTTTTTTTTGAATATGGTTGGAAAGATAATTGATTATAAAATTGCATAATTCTCTAAACATCACCCCACTAGCATGCCAATCTTACCCCCTAGACCAAAATCGAGAGATGCAAGTGCACCACAAGTAGTACCACTTAGGCAAAGCCTTAAAGCTATAGGCTAATAAATTAGTCACGGCCATTAGCCAAGACAATCCAAAATAGGTGAAAGACGAGTAGCCAATGACCTCCTCACCACTCTAGTGACCACCCCTGTGATGCTAAGACTGGGAGATCTGCTTAGGCAGCATCCAACCCTATGGCAAGACTTGAAGTAGTGGGTTGAAGGATCACGAGAGCAAGCTACTGCAAACCTACAAGAACATGATGCAGAGATGCAAATACCGAGTTTGACATTGCACTCCATGCCTAAGTCCTTGCACGTTAATGCTTTTTGGGAAGGCATCGAGATGCATGCTATCTTATCGATCTTAGCCCTAGGTGACACAACAAGGAAAGAGATTGTAGACACAGGGGCGAGAGTTAGTGTACTAAGCCACGCAGTGCTCCAAACTTGGGGAAACCCACCTATCAAGACTGCTAGGTTCAATGTCACATTAGCTAATAGAATGAAAGTGAAGCCATTCGGGGTGCTAAAAAACTGGCCAGTGAAAATCACAGGAGTCTGATTCTCATTTGACTTTATAGTCATGAAGGGAGTGGACTACGATATCCTATTGGGCTGACCCTGGATGTGCAATGCCAGAGTGATTGAAGATTGGGGGAATGGTCTCATCTTCTTAGGAAATAGAACACAAGCCGTAAGGGTAGAAGACTATACCAAATGACCTCAACGCCATTTCCGCGATGCTTAAGGGTGATGCTTAGATCAAGAAATCCTATGGACCCTTGACTAAGTATATCCCATGTCTTGAAGACGAGTGAGATTGGATGCATGTCCTTGCTACCATCGTCCTGCCATTCTCAAACAATGAGGAGTACGAATAGGTCATTAAAATGATCGGTAAGCCCAAGGGTACACCCTCGGTACTGGTCTGCATGATAGCAGCAAATCTTTGCAAAGACCCAACCCTGTCACTTTCCAAGTGCCAAACAACAAGAGGGAACTCAAGGATATTTTAGAGTATTTGATTAGCAAGCTAGCTAGCGATACAACAGCAAATTTCAAGCCACTCCAAGATCTCTTAGATGAACCAAGGTGGCAATGGACCAGGGTGCATGACCTAAACCTCATGTACAATTGGGCCCTAGTCCCCAATCAAAGACACGAGACATACCAAGACCTAGGAGATGGAAAGCAGTCAGATGAAGATGCTTCGGATGATGAATACAAAGACTACCGCTCCTTTAGTGATGAGAGTGAGGGTGAGATAGATACCATAGGATAGGACACTGAAGGATGAGAGATAGAATAGATACAAGCAAACTCCAAGTCACAGAGAAAGAAAAACTTCAAGATAGAGAAAGGGGCCATGCATGTGGATTATGACCGCGCTTGGTTGGAACATATATGAGCCATAGACTTTGAATAAGCAGGCCTAACCCAACGAGGTACCACACCAGTGCTTAGAACAGAGTCACCCTCTAAGTTGCAACCACCAAGAGAGACTACCTCTTCTAGCAAAGACAGGGAGTTTGATTCTGAGTCGAAAGTAAGTTCAGAGAGCAACCTAGAAATACCTAGGCCTTCCAAGACTAGACGTACCAAGGGAGACATACCTGTCCACTTGAGGCGCGAGAGGGTTAAAGGAAGAAAGGGAAAAATAGCCTAAGGACGCACGAGCAGACAAACAACAAAAACCATAGGACCTCCCTAACAGATTATGAAGTTCAAGAAGGGTGATATGGTAGTGATCATGCTGGGTGCCAAATTTCAAGGGCAAGCAAGTGAACCCATCTAGGGACCTGCCAAAGTCAAGGAGGTGAACTTAGCCCAGGAAGGGGAGACACCCCAACCTATCTTTATTGATGATGACTTGATGGAGGAAGAGGAGACAAATCTCATTGCTCTCTTGTGAGAGTATATAGACATATTCACTTGGTCCTTAGAAGAGCTTAAGGGGGTAGATCGGAGTGTATAGACGTATATACTCTTGTGAGAGTATATAGATGTATTCACTTGGTCCTTAGAAGAGCTTAAGGGGGTAGATTGGAGTGTAGTGACTCATAACATACCCATGACACCAAATGCAATGCCGATCAAGTAGCAACCATACCCTATGAATCCAAAACACACTCATGTAGTCAAGGAAAAGATTGACAAGCTAATGAGAGAAAAATTCATCTACAAAATTGAGCACACAGACTGGGTGTCACCCATAGTCATTGTAATGAAGAAAAATGGAAAGATTAGAGTGTGCGTTAATTACAAGAAGGTGAATGCTACCACTAAGAGGGACATTACCCATTGCCATACACTAAGCACATGCTCAAGACAGTGGCAGGCAAAGAGGCCTACAGTTTTCTAGATGGCTTCTCTAGATACAATCAAGTATAGGTCCATCCTAATGATAGGCATAAGACTGCATTTGCCACTGAGTGGGGTGTCTTTACCTACATAGTCATGCCCTTTGGGTTGACTAACGCTCCAGCCACCTTTCAATGCCTTATGTGCACTATATTTAAAGACATGCTCAGGAAAGAGTTAGAAGTATTCATAGACGATTTGTGTGTTCACTCGACTTGGAGAGAACACTTAGACAAACTCCAAGTTGTCTTTGAACAGTGTCGCCTATATTGTCTCTCTTTGAATCCCTTAAAGTGCTAGTTCTGGATAAAGCACGGATGCATCCTAGGGCACGTGGTGTTGAAGAACAGCATTGCCACAGAATTTTCAAAAGTCAGGGTCATTGTTGATCTTCCACCACTAACCAACTATAAGGGAGTTCAATGCTTCTTAGGACATACAAGGTATTATCAACGGTTTGTGCTGAATTATGCATTGATTGCTAGACCTCTATACAAACTGTTGATTATGTTCGAATGGACTGAAGAATGCCAATGCGCATATGAGGAATTGAAAAAGGATCTGACCATAGCACTGATTCTACGAGCCCCAGATTAGATCATTACCTTCCACGTACATATTGATGCTTCGAAATTCACTGTGGGGGCAGTGTTGTGCCAACATGGTGAACACAATCTTGACTATCTAATGAGCTTTGCTAGCAGACAACTCACTGAGATCAAGATGAACTACTCGACGATAGAAATAGAAGGTCTCGCCATGGAATTTGCTGTGAATAAATTTCAGCATTATTTATTAACCATGCCTTTCACTTTCTTTGTGGACCATGAAGCCTTGCTATATTTAGTAAACAAACCTTGTGCCATAGGATGCATAGCTCAATGGCTCCTTTTGCTTTTAGAATTCAACTTCTCTGTGGTTGTATGAAAAGGAAAGTAGCACTACATGGCCAACCACATGTCACGCATCCCCACGCGAGAGGCCATTGGACAAGACATCACCGATGAGTTCCCAAATGTGCACTTGTTTAGCCTATCCAACAAGAGACATTTATTTCAAGCCGACTTGATGCCATATTGGGCAGACAACATAGTCCAAGTGCTTGAGCATGGACTACCTGAACGATCGATAGAGAAAGCCTAACTTAGGCAACTTATCCTCAAGATCCAACCCTATCAGTTGATAGCAGGCCGTCTATATAGACTAGGGCAAGACAAATTATTGTGTAGATGCATACGCAAGCATGAGATGCACGATGCGCTCTCAGAGATGCATAATGGAATTGCTAGAGGACACTTTAGCAGAGATATGACAACCCGCAAGGTGCTACAATCTCAACTGTGGTGGCCCATGATTTTTTGCGATGCGACACAAATCATTAAGCACTGTGACAAGTGTCAATAGACAAAGGTCCCAATTCGTAAGGATCAGATGGAACTAACCCCAATAATTGCATGACAACCCTTCGAAAAATGGGAAAGTGACTCCATAGGACCCATTAGTCCTGCGGCACAATACTCACAAGCCAAGTACATCATTGTAGACTATCTAACAAAATGGGAAAAAGCAAGAGCTACAAGAAAGAATGATGCTAGAACAACTACCAAGTTCCTATGGGAGCAGGTAATCTGATGATTCATTAGCTGCCCCATCAAACTGGTTAGCGACCAAAAGGCACACACTTCATTAATGAAGTGATTGTGCATCTCCTATCCACCTTTCTAATTATCCATCGAAAATCCTTGCCATACTACCCTCAGGAAAATGGCCAAGCAGAATCCACAAATAAAATTCTAGTAAACATCATGACCAAGGTAGTCTCTACTTCGTGCAATGACTGGGATAACAAGTTCATGGAAACCTTGTGGGCTTACTGCACAGCCTGTAAATCGGCTGTAGGCTAGATGCCTTTTAAGTTGACCTATGGAACTGAAGAAATTCTACCTATAGAGTTCTTCATTCCTAGCCTGAGGATCATGCTCAAGAACGATGGGAAGGGAAGGAGGCATGGACAGAACATCTAGTTGAACTCAAACGCCTATCAGAAACTTGACTTCTAGCTACCCATGCACTCATATACGAGAAAGCACGATGCGAAAGCTAGTTTGACAAGCATATCAAGTAGTGCGACTTTGAACAGGGAGACTTAGTGCTCTTATACTCTGTTAAGGGGCATAAACAAAAAATGAAGTTTAAAGGTCTAGGGCCTTTCAAGGTTCATGCCATCAGCCAAATTGGTAATGTCGAACTCGAGACTCTGGAAGGCGAGGCATAGGCTTCTATAATGGCAGTCGCATCAAGAAGTACTACCCTCCCATACATCCTTTACATGAACCACCAATGTTAGAACCCCCTGTCAAGGTACGAGTAGCCACAATAACAGAGATTGACAATGAAAATGAGGAAGCGTAGAACCTACTTACCTCTGTATCATGGTCACTGCCAAAACAGACATGCACTTTCAACACCTTGACCTTTGATGAGGGAGCAGACTTCAATGTCTTAACCTAAGATCATTGGACCCACATTGGCAAACCACAATTATAGCCCACTACTGCCAAACTAAGCCCAAATGGGGGCTGATCATACGCACTCCTAGGAAAGTGCAAGGCCGCAATTTCTATCGAGTCTGAGAGTATACCAATGATTTTTTATGTGTTGCCAAACTCTAAAGATGTAGGCACGAAGTCACTGCTAGGTTGAACCTTTAAAAAGCAAGCTCACAGCAATGTTGATTGTGAGTCGCAACGTATCCACCTAGCCATTAGCAATCTTTGCATAGTAGCAGCCTTCAATAAGGGCTACGCAACTCCTACGAGATCTGAAAAGCCACTGGTAGAAACACCTACCGAGCCAAGTCTAAGTAGGGGGGTTGTGACTTGTTACAACTCACCAAGCCTCTATGCCAACAACTTGCTAAGGCCAAAGCCAACCCATGAACCCCAGTTCATATGGGTACCTAAATATCAAAGCCTACCACCGAGGAGCAATTGGCCATGCCCTCACAAGGCTAATAATGCAACCTCAAAACCTAGGAGGCCAAGACAAAGCTAGAGATAGTGACGTACGGTCGCCACAATGTGTTCCTATGACCCTATTGCAAGTGCAAGACTATTATGAGGATAATGCCTGAATATGGATCCCTAAGGCTAAAATAGCCAAAGGCACTGATCAAACACTGCCCTCATGCTTAACCATACCCAGGCATACAATGTGTCAAGGCCTAAAGCCGCATAAGCCTCAAGACACCAAGCCCATAGACTCACAACTGATTATGCCCATGAAGACTAATCAAGTCTATCGACCCAAATCTTAGCCTGCTACTCCCAAACCAATACCACATAACTCTATCAAGACTCAGGAAGCCGCACTCGCAAGTACCAGTTCCCCATTATTAGTCAAGTCCCGTCCAGTTGTGCAAGGGATCCAACCGCAATCTTAAGAACAACTGAAACCACAACCATTTGCTCTGCCAAACTCTTTAGTTCTGTCAAACCCCAACCACCCGTAGGCCTTAGACCCTCCTATGAGCAGAAATTATTCTTGACACTGGCCACAGATCTTGCCGGAGACATAGGGGATGATGTGATTGCTTGCCTTAGACACTTAGATGCCACATTCATGCCATTGGCTCTGAGCTATGACCGCTTGGACTTGAACCTGTTGTAAGAGCCCTTAGCAAAATCGAAGTTCGTATGATGCCTTGTTCATGGGGGACACATTCGAATTCGCATTCGTCAAAGCATCCCACTCAACTTTAAAGTTGCTCAACACTGACATATCTAGAGAGCAAGCCATCAAACAACATCTCATTACATCATACCATAAGCAAGCTACTTTTGCTATCACTGACCAATAAATCAAGGAGTTGAAACAACTTGCTGAAACCAAATCTCTATTCTTACGGAACTGGTATGCTCTTTAATTGCAATGGGAACTCAAAGGATGCCAAATAATGACCAACACTGAGCAGCGACACGTAATCAAGACATCAGAGTATGACCCAACTTATGTTGTTCCAACCTCGTATAGGGTGTTAACAACTATTTGTGGCCGACCCATGGAAGAGCACATCAAAGGACACAATTACCTTGATCGCCTCTCCTGAACAAGGAAGAGTTACATATTGCTAGCCATGTTGATTCCAGTGACTTCCAAATGGATGTCCTTACTTACATCACATACATAGGCAACCGACCCTTCGATCTGGACCGTGAAGCTCAGTTGGAGTATGATCCAGACTTCTATGCTTGGCTCATGTGAAGGTAAACACTCGACCCGTACGTTGAATGCCCTTGGCCCGCTAACCTTCAATCCTAGGAAGGATTATTCTCAAGTCTGGAAGGGGAGGGGTAAGGTGAGTCAAATCTAGAAGGGGAGGGGTAAGGTGAGTCAAATCAGAACCAATCAAAATCAAGCAAATGCATAAACACATATGAGAAAACACACCACCGTGAAAACCTTAGTCTACACTTAAATGCATAAAGGAAAGAAACATGTTAACTTATGATTGAGGAAAAATGTCACAAAATTTTTGAAAGGAAAGTTTATTTTGGAGCTTAAATGTTTTCATTCAAAAAACATGAAGTACTTATTTTCAGCAAATAATTGTTTTGAAAGCACTAATGGGAATCATGGTTCATGACAAGAACGAAAGATGTCGCAGCAAGATCGTGTTCACTGACTCCCTTTCACGAAGGAGGAGAGGATGCAGTACGGCATCGGCTTAGAAAACTGTGTTTATAATCAGCTGAAATTCTGCAATATCCACAACCTCAAGGTGGTGGTAGCCAAGGAGGAGGCTGCAAGGAGAGTGGTGAAACAGTGTAACCTCTCGAAGTACCTAGAGAAGTTTGCACATGATTCTGATCACACAAAGTGTGTGGAATTTTTGAGAACATACAACCTTGATCAAGAATGCGGAATGGTGACTGTGGAAAGGGGGGAGAATGCTAAATAGGTATAGGTGCCATTGAACCAGGCCTTGGTGGAGAAGGCACTGGGGTTGGATCCTAAGGTGGAGAAGAAACATAAGAGAGATGTGTATGCTTTGCTAACGATGAAGAGGGAGGATGTTTTGACAAACGACGGCATCAGCATACAGGATATCCTCAATGTTGAGGCCTTCATGTAGGAAAAATTGGTGCACTCACTCTTCTCCAGCCAGCGCTATAACTCCCTCGTGCACTGAATCAGTGTGCCTGTGCTAGAGAATGTGGCAACCTACACCTTGGATGAGGTTGATTGGAACAGCTACATACGCAAGACTATAGACCAAGCATCGAAAGCACTAGCCATGGCAAGTGAAGAGTCCCCAGCCTCTAAAAGTATCGAGAGAAAGAAACCTTCCTCGAAAGCCTCTTTCATTGGATATGGAAGTGTGTTGATAGCCATCCCATCCCGCCCCTCTTGGTGCCCGCTAGCGAAGCAACCACTCCCGGCTAGTGCCGATGTAAACAATTTTGTGGCTTGGATGCATTACTTCATTAATAAGGAGCTAGCCCAGGGAAAGAGTGTGGAGACTACGGCCACTGGGAAAAAAATGCCAGGCCATAGATGCTAAGTCTAGGCAAGATTCGAAATGCCAAAAGGTGGAAGCTTCGACCACTCCAATTCCTACTACTATGACGCCACCAGCAAGCTATGATGAATATGTTAATGAACTGCTCTCTTAGCTAGAGAAGGAAAAGGAGGAAAGAAAGATAGCGATGGCTGAGTTGGAAGTGGAAAAGGAATCGTTGGCAACCTTCCAACTTGAAAAGACGAGACAAATAGTTATGCAACAAAAGGAGATCTTTGATCTAAAATAGGAAAAAGGCCAAAGATGACAAGGAGAAAATCTGGCGACAACAGATCAAAGATGAAAATCAAGAGCTAGTGAAAATGCAGAGAGAATATAAACTTTTAATCATGAAATATGAGGATTTGGCAGCAAAAACAGATCAGATCGAATGAGGCATGAAAGAGTTTGCCGCAAGGGAAGGAGAAAGGAAGCAAGAAGAGGAGCAACACCACAGAGAGATGGAAATCATGACCAAAAAGTTGAGCCTTGAAAGAAAAGAGCAAGAGAGAATGAGCAGGAAATTGGAAGACTAGGAGCAGAGACCCATGGCCCTAGTACAAAGACAAGGAGAAAGTATGGAGGAGATGAAAAAGAGATCCAAAAAGTGGATAGGCCAAAATTAATAAAAAGTGAAGACCTTGGTGCGTCACCTAGGTCTCATGGAAAAAGAGAAAGTCCTAGCAGAAAGCAGAGTAGAGGCATCCCAAGTGGGCTTCAATACTCAACAATGAGCATTCCTTAATACTCTAATGGATGCCACTCACATGGTGTCACAGTGTGTAGGGTTGAAGGCCACCACAGGGGTTTGGGAAGAAAACTGGACAAGATAGATGGAGTTGCGCCTTCAAGAGATAAGTAGATTACATTGAAAGTTTAAAGGTTCAAGAGGTACTTCACGGTCAATCTCATGGGTTTGAGAGAGAAGAATGTATGCGGATTTAAGAGCTTTAGACTCCAAAGATGGTAGAGATAAGAGAAGGGTTGAAGGTTTCAAACCAAGTCCTTGAAGATGTTAATAGAGCTTCCAATTGCATGTTCTTAGCAAAGATCACAAGAGTAATACCTCATAAGTTCTAACTCAAATCAAGCTTGTTTTTCTTGATTATAAGAGCAATCACAAATTATGAAATCAAGTACAATATGATGTCATGTTTCATAAACAACTCTACTTCCCATGATTCATACATGAAGCCATAGCATGAATCAACTTTGCATGGTTACATTCAATGTAGACTGAAAGGGAACAAAGCTTTTGAGTCAATTACAAGGTTTATAGGGCAAAGAGACTTGCTTCAAGAGAGCTCCAAATAGAGATCTTGTTAAGGACAAGATTCCACAGCCAAGAAATAAAGAGATAAAGTTCCTCTTAATTCAAGTCAAAGCATCTATGAATGGTCTACAAACATTTCCCTTTCATAGGGTCACATAATATTTGCATATTTTGATAATATGTCTTTTGTAGAGTAAGAAATGAATTAAAAGAACTCTGTTGTAGCTAAATCTCTGAATATGGCTAAAGATATCAGCCCCAAATCAGCCCAAATATATTCTTGAATTCACCTCTGATGAAAGCATAAATTTCCCCTAACATAGAGTGTATAGATCAACCAAATACAAGTGTAAATCATACCATATGAAGCAATAGAGAAGTAAAAGGAACTAATGTCCACAAATCACTACGAGGGCTGCCTATTTAATCCCACATACATGGCATCTATCTCCCAAGAAGACACTTTGATGAAGTACAAAAACAACCCCTATATTCAAGAGCATGTAACAAGCAATAGGTAGCTAGAAATAAGCATATAGAAGTAGGAGAGAAGAAGAAGTTCCTATTGCCCTTGTCAGCCCTATTATTGGCTACCCATATCAACCCCAAGCATGTACATAGAGCAATCAAAATGCTCTCTTGCCACCCCTTCCACAACGCTTATGCAATGTCAACTTGCATCAAGCATATCAATATCAAGTAAGTCCAGTAAATGATCATGAATCTTCAAGAGGAGGAAAGTGCTGCTACCCACAATTCTTTGTTTGGGCTGAAATATTCAGCCCACTTTCTTCATATAAACAAGTCAAGAAGGCTTCTTGACACCCCTCTCTTCAAGCTTCCATAATGGTAGATTGCAGTAAGCTTCCAAGAGCAAGAATGAGTCCTTTGTGTCAATATTAATCAATAAAGCAAGTAGATGAACTTCAACCCTTCAAATTACAGAATTGGAAGACCAATAATGGTCCCTATTCAACTCTTAAAGGACTCAAGGGAGTGAGTTTAATGTATCTCTTGACATGGGAGATAACACTCACCATACATAGTCCTTCCTCCAGACTCATTATAGAGTTCTCGTTTGTATGGGTTGTTGCCCTTTAAAATCACAGTTTGGACAGCCACAAATATTGTTCTTTCTCTACTATTGTATGAATAAAAGTGCTACTTACTTGGCAAGAGATGAAGGTTCCACTGCTCCTTTACTCCCCAAGCTTGAGTTGCATGGCAAAACTCCACTTTGTGAAGCAAATACATGATTCAAATCCTACAAATTGTCTTCTCCCAGCATGTGCCCTGATTCAATGCCAAAGATTGCACTTGCTCTCCATGTTCATATCTTCACTTTTTCTTGCCAAAGTCTTGTTTCATATAAGTCACATAAGGCATATACAATGTCACATGCTCACAAACATAGTAAACTTCATGGACCTAAGTGATTCCTCTTCCTAATACACTTGTGAGTCATGTTTCTAGAGTAATTTCATTACTAATATATGTAGTCAGGGCCTCATCCAAGCCATATGATTATCCATGATCACATATACCATGTTATATGTAGCATGATTTACAAAACTTGTAGCAACTTCACGTAAGCAATGCAAGGAAGTATCCAAAATCAATGATCTTGTCAAGGACCCATGATAAATTTATTGCATTTTAAGGCAGAGAGTCCCCCCCATCTTTATTATGCCATGCCATATGCTGGTGGACTTAGGTTTTTTAGGATTTATTGCACTAGACAAGTCTCTATGTAGCATGTCTAGATTACAAGTGACTAAGTGATATATGTAAAGGTTAAAATGTTTATGTTTAGACCATGGGCAAAGAATCTCATGACATCCACCCCCTCTAACCTGCACATCCTCTGGCATGTGCCACTTTATGTTGCTTTCATCTTCCGTCATGTCCTCTTCTCTGTCTTTGAAGTCATCTTCTTCCTTCATGTCTTCAAGCTCTTGGATTATATCCAAGTCTTCTAACTCATATGTTGAATTTTCTCTTCATTTGAAGAGCTTGATTCTTTTTCCAGCTATGGGTATCTTCATGCTTGTTCTATCCAATTTAGCAAATAAATATGTGGCATTGTCATGAAAGACCTTTACCACATATAGGCACCAATGCTTTACCATCTTCCTAGAAGCATTGTATTGATTGTCTAGGTTGTTGTCATAGACAAGCACCTAGTCATTTTCTTGAATAGCTCTTGGCCGAAGTTGATGTTGCCTATCAAATCTTCTTTTGTTCTTTAGTCTTACTGTTTTTAGCTTATCAACAGTTGCTTGAATATCTTCAGGCCTTCTTTCTAGCTACCATATGCGCAAAGTCAACAATTCTTTTCTACTGATGCCTTCCTCCCAAGGAAGAAGACTCCATGTGAGAATAGATTCTTCAATTAGCATAATTGGTTTTTGTCCATGCATAAGTTCAACTGGCATATAACCAGTTATGGGTCTATGAGTAGTTCAGTCAGCCCATAATGCAAAAGGAAGCATTTTAGGCTAATCTTTGATCTTTCATCTACAAGACTTTGCTAGAGCTTTGAGAATAGGTTGATGTCCTCTCTCACTTTTCCCATTGCCTTTAGGATTGTGGGCTGATGTCAAAGTCAACTTGATACCCAATTGAGCAAAGAAGTTGTGTGCCTCATCAGCATCCAACTCTCCTCTATCTGCAGTTACTTTGCTGACACAACCATTTCTGCAAAATACTTCTTCAAGCAAAAAGCAACAAATAGCTTGAGTGGTCTTGGTTGTTGTTAAAGCTTTACCTTCAACTTGATTGGTTATGTCTTCTCTTGCAAGCACTACATACCGCATGTTCCATATCCCTGTAGGCATGGTTACAAGATCAATAACCCATCTATAATGTAGAGACAAGGGATAAGTTGGTTGTAACCCATCTCGATGCTTATCCATAGAGTATATCTGACACACATAATAGGTTTCAACAAAATGCTCTATGTCCCAATACATATTCTACCACCAATATTTTTCTTTGACTTTACTAAAGGTTCCCCATATGCCTCTATGGCCAGCCCATAAGCTTTCATGAAATTCCTTCATTACATGTTGTTGTAATATTTTGTTACCTAAAGCTCTAACATGCGCTCCTTTTTTATTCTTTGCGTGCTTCCATAGATGCCCATCTTTAAGAAAAAAGCCATAAGCTTTCCTCTTAATATGCTTGAACTCCTCATCAGTCCATGTCTCCTTCTTCTTCATCATGCTCAAGTATTGGCCGCTCTTCAGCCAACAATCTTCTTCAAGAAAATGAACTAGAACTTGAGCAATGCAATGAGCATGTTGGCTTCTAGTTGACCACCCTTCTCCCATGGGCAAATCTTTGATCTTTATTGTTGTTTTCTAATTTACAGTAGTACGTTTTCATGTTCTTGCGGTACTTAATGATGTACCATTAAAAAGTTCAGCTACACTTGCATTTTTTAGTTTTGGTTCTATATATGCAACAATTGAAAATGTATTTTCAGCTATCCTGGAATGAAATTTAGCAAGTATAGATTCTTCAACTTCATCTTCTTCCATCAACTTCTCTTCATTGTCATATCTTGCAAGTGACAACATGCCAGCACAACTGGATTCTCATTTCCTATAGTATGCTTTAATTTGGGGTTGAGAGATTTAATATATGCAATCCATCTTAGCATAGCAATGTTGGGGATAGAGCAGTTGGTAATCATGCCCAAGAGTGGAAGACAATCTGTTTCTACCACTACGGAAGCACCTATAAAGTATTGACAATCACACTTTAATGATGTTACAACTCCCCACAATTCCCTTTTACTTGTGCATACCTTATTGGACGTTCATTGAGGACCTTTTCTCCAAAACAAATTGCATACCTGTTACCTTCAAGATCTTCTTGGCCAACAGTCCGCCATCCTATCCCAATGGGACTTGTATCCACAATAATGATGATGGATTGACCATTTGATTAATCAGCCCTTTTGAGAGTGGGGACTGAAATCAACAACTTCTTTAATTTGCGTACAATGAGAGTATGCTCTTTACCCCAAGAGAATCTTTGACCTTTTCATAATAATTGATAAATATTTTTGGCTACATGAGAAAAATGTGGTATCCATATGAGATAGAATACACATGCCCCAAGAAATCTTCTCACATCTAAAATATTTGTGCATTTTTCTTGCATTCTACTAATGGCATCTATCTTGATTGGTGAGGATTTACATCCGTAGGGGCCACACAAGTCGACCATTAGAACTTCTTCTACCCCAAAAACTGATTTAGCTCCAGAAAAGGTAAGATGAATCTCTTCTAGCCTTGTCAAAATCCTATCACAATCATGAATATGGTTAACTACAAATGTCCTGTAGCCATGTTCATCAAGCTCCTCATTCTTTTCATAGATTTCACATCTCTTGATAGGTACATCATCAAAAAAAGGACGAGTAAGCTGTGGAATAAAGTCCCTTAAGACTTTGTGCATGGCATTCATCATATGGGCCACGAAATTTGTTACACCTTGCGGTAGAGTACACATGCAAACCAATCCAAGAGGTGTCTTCATTGTGGTAATGTCTCGGCTCTCTAATGAAAGCTGAAATTGATTATGTCCTGAATATAGGTCACTTATGGAATAAATTGCTCTCCCTGCAAAAGCTTCAGCAAACTCATCAACAATTGGATCCAAACCAACATTTTGGATTGTGACACAATTAACAGGCTATAGATCTTGAATGAATTGTAAATGTCCATTTTTCTTGGCCACAGTAAACCATGGATTTGAGTAAGGCGCTGAAGAAGGTTCTAAAATCTTCATCCAGATCTTTTCATTTAGAAGTTTCAGTAATTTGGGCAAATGCTCCCTTGGAACAGGAATCGGCTTGAGGTTCCAAGGCACATGAGGAACTGTAAAAATGACCATAGGAGCCACAATATTCGAATCTACATAGCCTCTTTCACTTGGCTGAAATGCAAAAGCTTTACCATGTTTCATTAGCATTTGCATAAAAGAGTGTTTTTCAGCCTGTAAAAGGAAAGAATTTTCACCTACTTTAAGCTCTTTTATACTTTCAGATGTAAACTTGTGACCAATGTTGGAAGGATCACAAAGACTTGGCTAATTTGCTGCCATATCAATCAGCCCTTGACTTTCCAGAGAGGCAGCGTGACAGCCACCACAGGCTTGACTTTCTTATCTACCGTCTTGTATTTTGTCTCCACTTGGGCTTCAACCTTGTTGAGTACACCAATATCTTCATGTTCAACAAATTCTTGAATTTTCTGATAAAAATCCAATGTACATACTTCTATGGATTGATTTTTAGCTTGATTTTCTCATGAGCAACTGCATATATTTTTGTCAATGTGTTAGTAGTAATTATCCCAAAAAAATGCCTAAAATACCTTCATTTTCAGCCATCATGTCATAAGTTTTCAGCTCCCTTTTAACATGACATAAATATTTTCTTTCAGCTTTAGTCATGGTTGAAAGAGATTTATAACAGCCCATGGTTGTACATACATGTAGATTTGCTGGAGACACAACGTTTGAAGCATGAGGAGGCACAATTTTTTTTTACAGGAAGCACTGCCATAGCCTTCTTTTACAGTAGCGCAACCCGAAAGCCCTTGAATTCTCGGGCATTAGGAGGTGCAAAATAATCCCACAATCAATCTCTGTTTTGATGATGATTAACACGTACAGTAAGAAATTGGACAGCTCGTTCATTATCCTTGCTTCGGATTCGAGCATAGGAAGAACTATCATCAATAGATTTTGTTTCCAAGCGGACTTTAGAAATGTAAGGTTGCCTAAGAATGATAGGGTAACTACAAGAGTCTTGAACAAAGAAGTGAAAATTGTCTTTTATGTCTCCAATAGTTACCTCTGCACATTAGGACATGCAGCATATAACTCTCCAAAAGAGTTGTTTGCAGCTCTCATTTGCCAACCTGGATCAACATCTATGGGCCATCCACCTCTTTCATAGAGACTCCTTGCCATGACATTTATCTCAGAACCATGGTCTAAGAGTGCAATACATGGTGTTTCTTTTCCTCTAATTTCGACGATTATCTCCGTTGTTGCTCTTGCCCAATGCGTATGGGAGTAGTGAGTGATTGGAATGAATCGGGCTTCTTGCTCATCATTCATGTGCTGTAGACGACCTTCTTTTTGAAAGGTGGACTTCTTAACTGGTTTGGACCAGCCAACCATTATATTTTTAGTCTTCACTTCTTTAATTTTTGCATCCATGCTTTCTTTATCTTTAGCTTCAATTGCTGTTATTAACTCTTTTACCACTTCAAGCTGAATTCCTTGTGCAGTATCCTGCACAAATATTCAAAGGGCTTGTAAAAAAGCATGCATTGATTCTTCAGCTTCATCACCAACATATTGTCTTTTTCTTTTAATTACATCATGAAATTCATGTTTGGCAATTTCAAGAATTTCACCTAAGGTGAACTCAATTTTACTTCCAAGAATTCGTTCTTCTAGGACTTGTTTGAGATCGGTCGCTGGAGCCCCAAGAGGAACACCAAGGAAAAGGGGATTCTACTATAAGAAAATCTATCTTGTAACGTCAACAAGTTTTTATTTCATTCTTTTGACGATCAAAATAAAGGAAATAGCAAATCTTCACGCAGCATCATAGTAGATAACTCCCACGGATTTGATAGAATCAATCATAATCTTCAACATCTTCATAGAATCCATCAATATAACAAAGAACATAAAAGAATACACCATATTTGAATGAAAATCAATCACATAGTATTCATCTTCAATGTCTTCATAGTTTTCTCTCTCAATCTCTCATATACAATTACATTGTTTTGATAGATTTGACTCTCTCTCTCTCTCTCTCTCTCTCTCTCTCTCTCTCTCTCTCTCTCTCTCTCTCAATAGTACATAATCTCCTTACTACAATACTCTCATAATAAATCTCAATAATCCTTCTTAGATCGTGGATGCACCTCCCAAGAGGTATATCTGATGTGAAGAGGCACCAGAGCCACTACAGTGTCTCTTCACAGCTCACTACTGTCACTGTCACTTCAGTCTTCTCTTCAGTCTTCAATAGCTGCTTCTTCCATTTGTTTTAGCTCTTTTGAACTTAGATTCATCCTTTCCAAAAGTTAGAAAACTTTCCCAAAGCCACACATACATTCTACAGAACACTTATAGAAGATCTACAGAATAGTACAGTACAGTACCAGACCAGATACAAAACAGTTACAGAGCACAGAAAGAGCAGAGACAAAGGCTCTACAGAAGGTTTACAGAGGGTTATAGAAGGTCATCAAAACCTCATAACTCATATCAAAACCATTCCAAACTATCAAAAACTATTCAATAAGCTTCCAAAAGATCTCAACCTTCATCAATCATCAATCCATGCTTCATACAAAAGAAAATCAGAACAAAGCAGAAGCTATACAGAAGGTATACAAAACCAATCAGAACCTCAACAGAACCTATCAGAACATCACAGAGCTTCATATATCTACTAAGAATCATCATGAACTTCCAAAATATAATCAATATCATCCAAAAAACTCTCAAACACTTCCATTATCGACCATACATCACTCTAAATCCATCAAAAATCAATTATTCGGTCCTCAAAAACAACAAAAATCAGTCAAAAATTCAGTCTTTTTCCACTCTCAACATATCCCCACACTTAGAAAGGAAGCGTTCTCGTGACCTAAGGAAAAGAATAATATAAGTTCACTAAAGAACTCAATTTTGATCTTCTGTAGGATCTTCAATAATCTCACCAAACCACGACCCCAACTTATCACTTGTATCTCTAGAAAAAACTACTAAATGAAAACTTCATTATTCATTAACTCATTTGATAATCATTTGGAAGTCGTAAAAAATTTGTAAAGGATAAAAAAGGTTGTTCTTTAGCTTTCCACCATAGGCTTTCCTTCCACCATCAATAGTTTGAAAAGATCTCTCGAACAAATTGTTCTCAATCAGCACAAACTCATCACATATAATTAACCCATAACACACACACAAATACTAACACAACCATCTGAATGACACCTCCAAAAAGGGATATATATATCATTATGATCCAAAATACATTGCAAAGGCATCAATGAAGGTGATCCCTTTTGAAGGCTTGGTGGTTTCGAAAGCGATCCATGGAGAAGGACTCATCCACAAATGTCTTTGGAGGATTTTGAAAGAACTGCAGGCATCATATCCTTTCTAGCTAAACAAGGTATCTGCTAGGTAGACATAGGGCATGAAAATAGAGGACATCCAATTGTTGGGAATCAATATTAACATTGACATTCATACAAAGCTTTGGAATAGCCTTTTGATCATTATGGGAATGCCTATGCATATATGCTAGATACCAAGCAAAATGAGTTGTTAATCTCACTGAAGGATCTAGAGATTGTGAATATTGGTGAGCAAAATGGAGGTAATTCTGGTATGCTTGACTAGCAGTTGTCCAGTCCCCTAGAATTATTGGCCAGTTTATCTGTGGTCCCGTAAGAGAATCAGTCAAGCTCCATCCTCTTCTTCTTGAAATCTGTTGATCAAGTCCTTCGTACTCACTAACCAACTGAGGGGGTTGAGAAATAGAAGTGGCAGGAGATGGAAGTGGAATAAGTAAAAGAGGATGAAGATATGGATAGGCAAAATCATAAAAGGAGGAATAAGATAAAGGAGTGGCTGAAAATTTAAGTGAATCAGTTAGGAAAGGTGTCAATTGATAAACAGGAAAAGTAGAAGGTATATGGATAGATGGTGAAGGGCATGGTGGAGAAGGGGAAAAGACTCGATCTTCGATGAAAGAACAATAAGTAAATATAGGAATTTGAGGAAAATCCTGAGGTTGGAAAAGAAGAGGTAAGATAGCTGTGCTGAATTGGTTTTATAAAGGGAAAGATAGGTATCATAGCGATGAGCCATTTGTTGGTAATACATTAGGCTAGGAACAAAGGGACCCAAAACAGATATTCTCTGATAGGCATCAAAGAAGGATGAATCAAATGGATGGTTTTTGGAAAGATAAGCTAGGAGATCCACCCTCAGTTGGTTAGTGCTCTGCACGTAAGTACAAGCTATATTCTGATGTTGATTCAGGACCACAAAATCAATCATTGAGTGCCATGAATTGACAAGGCAAGTAGCCACTTTTGAGGAATAACACTGGAATATGCCATCTATCTGCAATTCCAAATAGTTGACATACAAAACAGCTTGCAAAACCACATCCCCCACATGCCAGGTCATATCTACATCATCTGAAATCAATAGATCACCTCGTAGATACATGTAAGACAGCAACATGGTATCCGTCGTCACAAAATCTTCAAAAACCATATGGACCACTTCTGTCAGCAACTCAAAAGACCAAGCCCCACTCCAATCATCCTCTGATCCATCATTGAAAGCTTCATATGAAAGGCCAACTTCTGCAACTGATAGTGGACAAAGAAAGAATGGTTCGGAGGAACATACTCCTGAAAGTGCTCAAATGTAGACCATAACAAATCCATCCTAGACTGCAATCTTTCCACTTTATCTTGAAACAATGGACACAATGTGGCCTATCTCTAGAGAACTACCAAGTCCTGCTTAGAGATAGAAGGAATAATAGGAACATTGGGGCTTGGAGGAACGGACCGTGACTGTGCTAGTTGGTCTTACAACTCCTTAATCTCGGAAGCTTGTGATTCCACTGTATTATGAGCAGTCTGTAAGGCTAACAATTTTGTATCTAAAAGAGTTTGAAACTCTTGAGCTTCTTTGGACATTCTCTCTTTCTCCTCTGAGACTCTAGTGACCTCTAACTGAGCTTCTGTTAACTGAATCTTAAAAGAAGATATTTCTTCTCTCTACGTCTCAATCATTTGGGTTTGCTGCTCCATCTACTAAAACAGATCTACAAGTGTGTCTTTAGCATAGGCTAACTCTAAGGTTGTCTTATGCAACTAGTCTTTGGATTGCATCAGTTCTTCATAGAAAGAAGCATAAAGTTGTTGAACACAAGCTATCACTGAAAGTTCAATCGAACTCTGGATGTCATTACAAAGGAATGGAATAGCATCTCTTGACACTAAATTGTTCAGTGAAGGGACTGATATTTCCAAAGAACCCTCTCTATGTGCCCTGAATAAATTATTGCATGTGAGGTAGGCACAGGGAGGTCATTGCCAGAAGTAGCAGGAATTGTGACTAAAGGAAGAACTGAGGGAGTTTTATCTGCTACATGCTTCAAGCACTTCCGCTGAATGACCAATGGAGGAGGAGGGGAATGAAGCAGCCACGAAAGTCGCAAGTCCTGCTTTCGCTATAGGCTCAAAAGCTAGTAGGGAAGAATAATCCCGATTGATCAATGGGACATACTGGATAGGAGGAGGAGCGGGACCTTTGTGGATATTTAGATTAGCATGATGAGTTGATGGATGAGCGGCGAGGAGCTACAAGAGATCTTCACACACATGTCTCCAGATCAAATGGCTCAATTCAGAGATATGGTGGACCAAGAGCTATCTCGGACACCATTAGGCCGCTCTGTTAGATCTACTTTGGTGCGTTCTGATGCTTTAGTTTCCAGTAGACGAGGTCGATGCTCCAGACTTGGATCAGATGGAGGGAGTGGTTCTGGGGGATGTTGCAAAGACATGGATGTAGTGAGCCCACGGTCAGCTCGGAATACATGTGTACTCCTCGCTCTCGTGGCGGTTTGAGAGAGCATGGCTCAGGTGGTTGTTGTGGAGGCATCACCCTTGAGTCTTTTGCAGTAGAAGCTTCTTCTGACTGTATTAAGTGTCTTAGCATAACCAAGATGAGCCGCAAAAATAGGGAATCATGAGCTTCCTAGAGTATTTTCCTTTTAAGTTTCTTGACTTGCAGGAATACATAGTCTTGTCTTGTAATAGGCAAGCTCCTCGTTTATGGAAAAATCTTGATACTTAGTCTTGAATTTTGGATTTGAATCCTTGATAGAAATTTCTCTTAACAAGTTTTGTTATCTTGGATCCTTTGTTGCCTCTTCTCTAGCCATTTCTATGAGAGGGTTATTGGGCATTGAAATCACTGTGACAAGAGTTCTAGCCCTAGGGGTTTATTCTAGGATTAGAGCATTAAGGAATGAATTACGGCTTAGGGAATCTGCAATTACATTCTCCTTTTTTGGTCTATACTTGATTTCAAAGTCAAATTCTTGCAAGGTCTCAATCCATCGATGTTGTCTCATATTGAGATCTGGTTGAGTAAAAATCCACTTTAGGCTCTTATGATCACAGTGACTAGAGAAAACCTATTACCAAGCATGTAATGTCTCCATAGTTTCAAGGCATGAATTGCATCAAGTAATTCTAGATCATGTGTGGCATTGTTTCCTTCGTCGATTTTTAATTTTCTTAAAGCATAGGCTATTGGATGTCCTTCTTGCATAAGCATACAACCCAAAGCAAGAGAGCTTGTGTCAGTTGTTATGACTTTGAATTCTTTGTTGAGGTCGGGTAGCCTTAGGATAGGGGTGGTTATTACCAAACTCCACATAAGCTTCACAAAGCTAGATTGTTTGTTGGACGTCCATGTAATGGAGACTTGCCTTTTAAGAAGGTCGGTGGGAGAGGTGTGGCAATTGAGGCCCTAGAAAGCTTCACACTTCCTTGAACGTTGTCACCAGGGGGTGGCCAGCCTTGTACATCTTGGACCTTGGCAGGATCCACTCAAATGTCATCTATCAATACTATGAACCCTAGATATTCAATCTGCTTCTTGAAGAAAGCACATTTCTTCTTTTTAGCATACAGTTTGTGGGCTCTCATTGTTTCAAGAATTGTTCATAGTTGTGGTTCATGGTCTTATTCATTCTTGGAATATGTTAGGATATCATCTAAGAAAACGAGGACGAAGTCATCAAGGTAGGGTCGGAAAATGTCTTGTATCAAGTTGTTGAAGGTGGCAGGAGCATTTGTTAACCCAAATGACATCACAATAAACTCATAATAATGACCGTACCTTGTGTTAAAAGCAGCTTTAGGGATATCTTGCTCCCTAATTCTTATTTGATAATATCCTGATCTAAGATCGATCTTTGAGAAGACCTTTGCTCCTTGGAGTTGGTCAAGAAACTCATCTATCCTAGGAATCCAGGATATTTGTTTTTCACTGTCACTTGGTTTAATCCAAGGTAAGTGATACAAAGGTGGAGTGTTCCATCTTTCTTTTTTTGAAATAAAATCGAGGCTCCCCATGGTGAATTACTTGGCCGGATGTGTATGGTCTAATAGATGCTTGAGTTGTTCTTTCAGCTCAATGGCTTTAGGAATTGACATTCGATAAGGTTGTTTGGCAATGGGGGCAGTGCCTAGAGTAAGTTGAATTTCATGATCTATTTCCCTTGCTAGTGGAGGATCTATGAGGTCTTCTGAAAAAACATCTACATATTCTTTTAGCCAAGATGGTTGATCCTTGGCTTCACTATTCTTCTCAACCTTGTTAAGTTTAATTAGATAGACATGTAATCCTTTCTTCAGTCCCTTTACTATTTGGAAGGCTTTAGTTGCTAGCTCAACCTTAGGGTTTCATGCTTCTCCCTGAGTGGTTACTTATTCTCCCTTTGTTGAGTTATGGAATGTGATTTGGCCTTTTCCACAATGGATATGGGCATTATTTGGAATTAACCAATCCATACCTAGCAAACAAAGCCTCGAGATTCATAATTTGGAATTTCATTTTGGAAGAATTGCCACCCAAGCTAAATTCTACCTTGCTAGTTCGTAGTGTTGATATAACTTCTTTACCATTTTCTAATTCCACAAGCATTCTAGGTGCTAGAATAGTGTTTATTCCTAGCCTTTTTGTGCATTTTGGTATCGATACAAAAGAGTGGATACTTTCATAATCAATTAAAATTCGAAAGGGTTTACCTTGATAATATACTCTAGTGTTTGAATTACTAAGAATTGGTGATTTGGACTCTTCTTATTGAGAGTGGTGTGTACTCTAGCTCTTTCCATATCGGATTCCATTATGGGATCTTTATTGTTACTTATCTCCTTGAGGTTTATTCCAATGAACTTTTCCCCTTGGCATCTTGGCTTTGCTTGCAAAACTAACCTTGGCCAACTTTAGGCACGACCTCTTAAAATGTCATGGTTCCTTGCAATAGAAACACCTTGGAGTTTCATTGCTCCTTCTTGTGGGTATAAAGCTTCCCACGGCATTTGATTTAGCCTTCTTTGTTTTGTTTGGTTATACTGTCCTTGGGCTCTTTTTGCCTAACGTTGGAAGTTGCCCTTATTCAGATTGTTTCTATTCCAAATATTTGCATTTATTGGCCTCTGTTCAAAATCTCCTGAACTATTGGAGCTTCTCAAATCAATGCATCTTGTAAATCCAATGGTCTCATTAATTCAAGACGCGTATTTAGGGGCAGATTTGGATACTTGCTGTGAAACATCCATCATAGGTGCATATTTTAGAAGTGTTACGAGTTTGGAATAGTACTTTTCAAAAGAGGTCTTCCTTTCCTCTTTCTCCAAGCTTTGGCCAAGCTTTCATGGAGTTTGCAGCAAAATTTTTCTCCTAGCTTTCAACCGTGAGGTTTTTACAGGCATTTCATGCTAGAAACTTTCTTTACTCTTCATTCTTAACAAGTGGAGCACCATTATTGAAGGCTTTGAAGAGGCTTTAGAGAGCAAACTTTTCTTCTTTTTCTTCTTCTTCAAGGATTCCTTCCAGCATCTATGGTGTTTTCAGCAACCTCTCTTTACAAGTATTTTGTTCTTCTTGAAACCCTAAAGACATGCAGCATTGAAGATTTCTTCTAAAAGCTGGAGGAAAAATGGAAGAAAATCTTAGACAGCTCTTCCTCCACTTTTAGAAGGGTATTTCTAGATAACCTGTTGAAGACACAGATATGGCTTCAGCAAAAGATCTCTACATTAATGATCAAAAGTCTATCAGAGGATGATTCCAACCTTCAGCTTTGGCAGTAGAAAACTGGTCTGTTTTGTTGAGTTTTCCTTAGGCTTCTTAGTATTCTCTGAATGTTTGGCCTTTTGGATTGCCAAATCTACAGATGTCTCATCGTCAAAAGAAGCATTGCAGAGGGTTGTCTAAACGAACAGAGAACATATTCTCTAAATCTGATGGTGTAGACATACATATAGGCAAGTTCTGTGTCATGAGTGAGCATTCGTACTCGATGTGGAGCTATTGATTCCTTCCTCTTCAATAACCTGGTGTGGATCACATGTAGACAGACTTTTGTGGGCCACCATCACCGGTGTATGCTCTTTTCAAGTTGGAAGCCATGCCCATTATGACTGAAGCAAGTACAGATTGTACATGTTGCAATGAATCAGATGCTAAATCCTTGACGCATGGAAGAATGGACTGAATAGCTAATGGAAGGCTCACGATCTTGCAAAATTGGTCACTTTTCTAGTAGCAGCAATTCGAGTGATACGCACAATACTGGGTAGCTGCTGCTACTCCTAGTAGCGAATGTGGAGGAGGAAATGCATCACATCCTCAATTCTTAAGCACCGCAAACTCCCCTTGCTCACAAGCTCAAAGGTTTAATCTCCCAAAGGTTGAGCTCAAACTTCTCAAAGGTTGAATCTCTCAAAACAAGGCCTTCCAGCTTATCTGACTCCAAAAGGATAATATCAACACAGTCCCTCGATATTCAAGGTCTTCAAAGATGCACTGCTCAGCTCAATGGTGGATTGTGCATCCGAGAGTGTGATGTCAGTGTTAACCAAAGATAGGTATTCCAACCTGGGACAGATAGCAAGTAGTAGGTTGAGGTCCAGAGCAAATAGAACAGCCCGATCAGTAAGAGTAAGTGACACAAGAGAAGGAAACTTATGAATGGATGGATCAACTACTGGTACATGTGCAAATCCCAAAACCAAATTTTCCAGCTTCTGTGCTCCACATTTCTCCAATATGTTCACCTTTGGCCTGATTGGATTCATAAACGCCAAAGATCTGAGCATATCCTTTGTGTGAAAAAGACATGAGATCACCAGAGCTGCAGAAAACTCTTTTGACTTATCCATGCATATTGACAGCTCTTGCAAGCATTTTGTCCGCATTATTGTCTCTGTCATAAGAATCTCACATTGACCCACTATAAGGTCCCTAAAGGAGGAAGGCTAGTCTAAATAAGCAAAAACCAATGGCAAAGGCTTCATAGTCCCGATCTACAAACATCAACTGATGCAAACGTCTCTTTGTATGGGTCAAGCCAATTGAGAAATCAATTTTGACACCTTTTCTATCATCAGTTGCTTTCAGCACATTGGACAGCTGCTCTGTGATGGACACCAGCTTTTGTGCATCATCAATAGGACCACTAGTAACTTCGTCAGTTACATACACTACACATGCTACCCTTGCATTGTGAGTCCAAACCTCGGCAGCAACAACATTGCACTTGAGGCTTGTGAGAATAGCAGAGATATCTGACAGTAGTCCTGGTCGATCAGTGCCAGTCAACTCTATGGATGTGTGTTCAGCAATTGATTGAACACCCACAGTACGTCCCAAACACGTTCTTACCTCTAAACTTGCAACAGTTCTTTTTGCTCCCAAAGCTTGTTGCATATACTCAATTAAACTTTCATTTGTAAATTTGTGTCTAAGTTGATCTGTAACATGGAAAACATCCATGAACCAACCACCATCTGAGGATATATAGGCTTTGGATATGACAAGATCAAGATTGGTCTGGCAGCTTGGTGTGCTACCTAATGGCAAGACTCTATGGTGCTGCACTCTTGCTGACAGATCTGTTTGAGAGTGGCATCGTTTCAGGCACCTAAGCTCAGGAGGATGCTGATTCACAACATGATGTACTCAAACTGATATGGAAATGGTTCATATGAAGGCGTTCATTCCAGTCTTAGCAAAAGCAAATCTGTGTTTGACCGCTATAAATTCAGATCAAAAGCAAAGGGTAGTACATCTGTGGTCAGGGATATCACTCTCCAGTTTGCTGAAAGTATCTTGATGATTCTGGTCACACGCTTGGCAATTTCAAAAGATCTGGCATACCACTGGATGTTTTGGTATGCAATGCTTCAAATGGTTAAATGGCATTCTTGCATTGCTCAAGTAAGGTCACAAAGCCATCAACATCACTCTGAACATATGCAATAGGATTTTGGAATGCAGAGGTGTTTGATATGGGCTTATGAGGTATTAGAATATTGACTAAGAAATGTTGTTGCTCAGCCTTAACTAAAATTTTCAGTTATTTTCAGTGATGAATGCCA
The DNA here is from genome assembly GCF_053477565.2 of Lygodium microphyllum. NCBI lineage: Eukaryota > Viridiplantae > Streptophyta > Polypodiopsida > Schizaeales > Lygodiaceae > Lygodium > Lygodium microphyllum. The sequence goes on from NC_141162.1 coordinate 88,979,556, forward strand.
AGTCTCCATAGTGACAAATGCTATCTCCTTGTGATGTATGGACACTTTAGTCCAGATATGGCTGTTTGAAACTGTGGCATCAGTACATAGCAACTGGAAGATTGTCTTATCATTGACTTCTTTGCTATGCTTACGTTGGCCAACCATATCATCATAGCCTGAAGCAATACATGCATCAGTTATAGACACATCAGTTATAGCAGTAATCTTGCAGAACTTGGTATCATTGAAAACCTCAGAGGTTTGGTGCTGAACCAGTTCAGCCAGAGAAATATGGGCTAGAAGAAGGGGGTTCTAAACACAGTCAGAGAAGCAGCAGTTTTTTATGCATATGTGTGTAGCAATGGGCAAGTGAATGCAAGCTATGATTGTAGTTGGGGTTCTATACGAGAAAGGATGTGAAGAAGTGTTGATAACAGTGAATTATTTGTTTGCAACATCAGACAGTGTGTTTTGAGAGTGCTCTCAGTTCTATTTGTGAGTATTCAAGGTTCAACAAGGTCAAAGTTGGATCTATAGACCTCTTACAGACTCATTCAAAATAGGATAGGTTGTAGGCAGTTTCACTCAGCCAACTTTGGGCTATCATAAATTTTCTGACCTAGTTTGAAATTTACTGTTAAGAGCTTTCTTTGAAGAGGAAAGTGTTAGATTCAATTTGAATCAAAAAGTTTGTCAATCGGAGCTTTCAGTCAAAAGTTATGGCTGATTTAGTACTTATAGGTACTGCAAGACTGCACTTTCCACAGACAGGGAAATAGAGTATTATGGGTCCAATTAGAGATGTTGCTTCTAATAGGGTGGATATTCCTTTGGTAGACGTTATGAGTACTTTGGCACATGCTTTTATGGCTTATGATGACTCTCGAATGGCATTGGAAGAGATAGAAGTGAGTCTAGTTGAGCAAGTACTTATCCATCAATTGCAACCACATACATCTCAGTTGGTTCAGCAAGGTGTAAAGCAGACTCTTATCAATCTCCATGATAACAGTATCTTACAAGAATGTATATGCAATGCTGAAGCTAAACACAGGTTGTTGGGACTACTAACCATGGAGAATGTGGAGCCTCAAGCTGATTTGTGGGCATCAATGAAGTACTTTTGTAGCAACGGTACTACTCTTTTGCAGTCTTTTCAAGGCAAGGATGTATTACATTGGTTGATATCATTGCTTAATCAATCGTCTCACCAACAGTTAGAATATGTATTGGTATTGCTTTCTACTCTCTTTGTTGAGATTGATGACAATGAGTGGGCTATGACAGTTCATACACCTCCATTGGTTAGTAAGCGATCATGGAATTCATTAGAAGGACAGCTAGCATGGGAAATATTGGATGTTGGTACAAATTCATTGGTCTAACTTCTTGGCAAATGTTCTACCAAGTTAGGGAAATATGTTGCTTTCATCCTAATTCGTATCTCTATTTACCATGAAGGAATTTGTGATTGTGTAAAGATGGATATTAACCTTTTGCTGAAAAATGCTTCATGGAAAAAGAAAATGCTTACAACAATTGCTACTTGGTGTATTAACCTCAAGGATTGGGTTTTGCCTACTCTACAACATGTGATTCTTTCTTTTGAATACTTTGATGCTGCTTTTATGTCCAAATCTATAAAAGTAAATCATGGACAGCAAGTACACTTTGTACAAAGCCAGAATGACGAGAATTATTCCATAGATCTTGGTCAGCAAATCAATGGGAATCAACCAATTACAGTGCTGAACTCTTTGTCTCCTCAAGGTCAACCATATGAAGAAGACCAAGCTGATCAGCAAGTTGATGTTGTAGTTGAAGCCAATGTATATGAAGATCACTTGGTAAGTAATCAGCCTTTTGCACCATCTAAAGAGGAATATACACTTGCTAAAAATGAAGACTTTACAGCTCTTGATCGTGCTTATGATGGATTAGTTGAGGATATGCATCAGTTCACACTCAATCAGGATCTACCTCAACTAGAAGAAGAGTTAGATACTTATGACCATGGTTATGACAACTTGGATAATGATTTTGATGATTGGTATGCTGATAATGAGGATGTACATGAGATTCATGATGGTTATAATATGATGGATGATGGATATGCATATGGTGATGATTATGGGGATCTTTCTTCCTACCCATTTGACCTGGGTGGTCAAGATTATGAGTTTGATGACAAATCTTCTCCTCTTGATCATTATTATGATGATATACCTTTTGATTCAGGAGGTTTTGAGCAGGATTTTGCACCTTCATTAGGCCAACGTCCATATTGGGGTTCAAAATCTTCATCTTTGGGAGGTTTATTTGGCTGAAAATTAGTCCATTTATCTCTTGTTCTACTGCAGACAGTTTTTGGACAGCTTACTGTTTTGATTCAGCTTCAATTATGGTTTGATTACAAAAGAAGGATATCTATATGGGTTGCAAGTATGTCCAATGAGTTTTCTTTTGACTCATAGCACACTTGATTTGGATATGCCCATCACAAGATATCTCCATTTTACTACAGCAAGTTCTGTAGTAGACAGCAAGCTGTCTATTTCTTGCAGGTGTCCTTTCTTGGAGTTATGATGGTTTAGTTTTTAGTTTTATCATTTCAAAATGGATGTTCATATGGCCTATTCACTTTTTCACTTATGATCCTCTCCATTACTTAGTACAAACTAGTGCTTTTCCTATATTTGTAGCCCTTGTATCAGAGTAGTACTCTGTTTCATCTATCCTTTTCTAGTCTTTCAGGTTTGTTTTTTAGGACAAAAACTTTTGGGAAGGGATGGATTGTAAGAAGCTGGGAATGAGGAATTTAGTGTCTATTGCCATGTCACACTGACATTAGTATAAAAGGAGAGGACATGTAATTTTTCATATCTTTATCCTAATGTTCATACGTCGTGCCATCAATACATGCCTTTTACAAGCATCATTATTTAATTAATTATTGAATTAAAAAAAATAAAAACCAACCAAATACATTAAAAATCATTTAAAAATTTAAATTAAATGGAAAAAATGCTTAAAACTTACACAAAAACTCAAAAGCATTCTTGAAATTGGGACAACTCATTTCAAAGGGAAAACTTTAGTAAAAAAATCAAGAAATTTGAAAATTTCTTTAAAATTAGTTAAATTCATAGAAAACTCATAAAAATTCATAAAAGTAAATTTTAGAAATTCCAACATACTCCCAACATAAATCCCACCCATTTGTAATTTCTTTCTACCAACATGACATCATCATTGAAAAAAAAAACATCAACACAAACATAACATCCAAATATTAAAAATAAATTAAAAAAAACACAAAACCAACATACAAAAATACAATAAATTATAATTCAACTCACATACAATTGACATAAATAAAATCCACGAAAAAAAACAAATTGATAGTATAAGCGCAATTTTTTAAAAAATAGAAAAAATCACAAATGAAAATGAAATAGAAGAAAAAAAAACATAAATGCACTTACCATGAACACCAAAATACAATTTTTTTAAAAGAGAAAAAGAAAAAAAACCATAAATTACAAACTAGATTAGACCCTCTTTTGTTTTGAATGATGGGTATTAGCTCTCAAGTCTTTTTTAACATTGTCCCTCGAGGTGGTCGATTCTCTATGGTCGACCTAGTGCACTCTTGTTTGTGGATTTTTTCTGGACGTGGGAGTCGTATTGGTTCTTTTCCGCCATGCCATCAAACTTTGCAAGTCCCATATACACATTACCAGGTTCCATTTTGTTTTCCCTTCTTCACATGCACCATAACACACATGCAATTTGTAAATAACATTAACATGACCGTTACATCCACAAAATAAATAAAGTGTACCCATAAAATTTTAAATTAAAATCAACTAACCATTAACTTATAAAAGGAACTCCCATTGTTGCACAAGCACATTGCATAATAATCCACATAATTTTGTAAATTAAAATGTATACATGATGATCCACAGTGCATGCATACACTCAATGCAGACACATTTAATTTGTAAATAAAATGAATCCCCTGTCATCACACAACATGTATGCGCTTTGCACCAAACATCATCTAATTTGTAACAAGGAAGTGCATTAGTAGAGACATAAGTTCAGTCTAAGTTTGAGTGGGGTTGGGTTACGTAATCAGATTCACTATGCATTAGTGGGTAATTTAATAATAAACTGCATAGTAAAAGTTTCACCCATAAAAGAAATCCATGTAGTTCTCATCCACCCACATCACCGCACCTTAGGTTGACAACGTACATTTTACTGGGTTGGGGTTTATCAGTCAAATGGTAGGCTTATTAGTCTTATTGTTGTCAGTTGTTTTGTCATGAGTCTGTTATGGTTTCTTTGCTTAAGTCTGAGTCAGGGATATGGTGTGAATTGATTATATTTTATTTGGATTACATGATTACGAGGGATTAGGGTGCCTATTTTTTTGCATAGCATGAAGCTTTCAATCACACATATGCATAAGTCATGTCAAAATTTTTATGTAGGCTATGGATTGCATGGGGTTGTCTGGTTTAGTCTTGTCTATCTTGTTCTTTTCCTTAAGTTTCCTATCTTAGTTGTGGTTTGTGTATTGCATGAATTCTCTCTTTTGTTTTCTTGATTTTATGTGTTTTTACTTAAATAGTTTGAATGGCAACTTTTGAACCTCATATGCTTGTGATTTAGCATCTTCCCCTTCCAATCCATGATTATTCTCTTCGATTAGATGCTGATTGCATTCGTAAGGCTGGTCTTCATCTCTTTATGGCCGTGAAATTCCCTCTAGTGGATGCAAAGCTTTGTTACTCTTTTTTAGAGATTTATAAGAAGCTTTCGAGCTTGGTTTATGGCCATCGATTCTGTTTATCCCCCCCTACTACTATCAATGAGGCTTTGTTCCTACCTTTTGCAGCTTCCCCTATGCCTAGTGGTAACCATTCATTATTCACTACAGAGATCCTTGCATTGTTGAAAAATGAGACCTCTACTCCTTTGGTAGCGAATAAGGTTATCACCAGGTCATGAGTTTTAGTGGTGGTACATATTTCATCTCCCTTATGGAAGCAATTATGCCGATTCCTCCATGACCGCGGGCAAGCCTACATCCAAGTGTTTGTCCAAAGAATTATTCACTATGTCTCTATTAGAATCCTTGAGGGAGTTAAGTTTAACTAGACAACCTTTCTATTGGTGGCTAAAATGGATCAGCATTTTTAGTGTGTTAAAAAGGGTCAACTTAGTACTATTTCCCATGGTTTTTTAAAATACAAAAGATCATTCAATTAGCACCTCCCCCAAGTGGCATTCATGTGCTTGATCCTATTCCACTTTCGCAACAACAATCTCCTCTAAGAAGTGGCACACATTGGGTCCTTTTGATCCTTTCTCTGTTCCAACCCCTGTGGTATAGATTCCAATACCTGAGGTGTCTGGTAGCTCCCTTCTGTCATTCCTTACCTATCCTAATTTGTTTATGGTACAATGGGAAGGCACATTGCATTCACAAATCCCCTCCTCCATCTAGACGTTGATTAGTGGCACCTTATTTTCTCAGCTTATGTCGAATGTCCAAACTACAATGGAAACAACTTGGAATTCCTGCTGCTACTGTCTACACAGGAGTTTCTATCTCTTTCTAGGACAAGGTGGATTCCTTGACTTGTCAATTGAGTAAAGCCTTAGAAGATTTGGCTTCAGAAAGGTCCTGCCCTCAGTGATATCCATATGTAAAAGCAAGGAGCTACTGTTGTAATGGATTCTCCGAAAGCTACTGCTAGAGAACTAGAAGTTAAACTTGCAAGCTTAGAGGCAGATAAGGTATCTATCACTAAAGAGAAGGATGATTCTTTGACAGAGATGCTTACTTTGGCCATGAAGCTTAGTGTTTGTGAGTGTGAATTGAAACATGTCCAAGTGATTGTGGAATCTCAACAAAAGCACTTTGCTGAGTTGCAATCTAAAATAGTTGTCCTCTCTGTTCCCCCCTCTTGCTCCTATTATCCCTTCTATTGTGCCCTCTAAGGAGGAGCTGAAATTTTTATAGAAACAAGCTAGCTGTGTGATGCCTTTGCTACCAAGGTGGAAATATTACAACACCATATGGAATGTGTGCATGAAGCTTTTTCTCATTACAATGAACCTGTTTTCCCTTCGCCCTCTTTTTAGGTTAAATATCATTAGTAGAGGTTGGCTTTATATATCTTTTTGAGCAATGTGGATTTACAGCCGCTAAAGTATGGTTGGTAGGATCTTTGGTCAAGTGATTTGCTTAAATTAGTGTTTGACAGAGCCTTGGATGACCTGCTTGATCCTCACGTTAGATTGCTCTCTTTCATGTATATTAAAGGGAACTTGCAAATTCAAGATGAGGAGGATTTGAATATTTATGTGGGGGATGTGCTTTTGCAAGCTACATCATATTATATACATTTTGTGGAGTTTGATCTTGTGGATGGTCTACACAATTTTCATCAGTGCACATCTTGGTGTAGAGGAGTCGATTGGCATCCTCCTTTGGATGATGCTATCATGGGTCCACACCATCGATAGAGTACTTTTTATAAGTCTGATATCGATGAGCAGTTGCATCCTAAAGTGTTGCAACACATTGTTGATAATTCCTTGTTTACTGAGGTGTTCTTCCAGAATTTTAAATTCTGTTGTTTCATTTATGCTCATGATCCTCATGATCTTATTTCCTATTCCCTTATTCCTGCTCACCTTCCTTCTTATATTTATCTTTTTACCACTAATCCTGATTCCATTCCTCTTTTATCTTTTACCCCTACGTTACTCCCTCATATCCTAGTTTTTACTCCCTACCCTTTTATTGTTGATCCTACTACCTCTTCTCCTCCTATAGATCCTTCTCTTGTTGTTCCTCCTATTCCTTGCACCTTTTGTTCAAAATCACTTAAATCCTTTTTAGTATCATTTTCTCCATTTCCAACATCATTATTTTTACACTTTCTATTTTCTATGATTTGTCATATCCACCTCTTCAATGTTCTACCCTCATTCTTATTCCACCTCCTACAAAATATATAAATATTCCATCTCATTATGTATTGGATACTCCTGGATTTGATAATGACATCCTCTATCAACGACAATGGACTTTACATGATTCTATGAGACAGGACATGCATTTGATTGGCCTCTCATTCCTGGGTTGTGGGGTACTTCTTTAGCATGATCAAACTCCTATCTTCAATTTTCTCATGTGCATACTTCTGTAAATCTTGCTGCACATTTTTATTGATATATTGCCTTCATGTATCAATAGTCTGATTTGAATACCCAGAAGACCATTCCAAATTTGATAGTAAACCCTAATGAGGATGTGATTGTTGCTCAGATGGATGTTCTCTACTACTTTGCACAAGTGTTTTCTACTAGATTCATTATCTTGTTGGAAAGTGTTATAAGATCCGAGATACACGCTCGACTTTCTCATATACTTAAAATATATATGGCGAATATTATATTGGCACAGAGGGAGAATAGATGAGAGAAAAGAAAGATGTAGAGAGAGAGAGAGAGAGAGAGAGAGAGAGAGAGAGAGAGAGAGAGAGAGAGAGAGAGAGAGAGAGAGAGAGAGAGATTGGCAACACACTAGGGACTGGAAGATGGGCCAGTCCCCCCCTTGTGGAGTTATATTATTGACAAGGAGCAAGCTCCTCCATTACACATAAGCCAGTTCTTACTTGTAGATCTTGGAAACAAGATCACAGTTCCTTTTGATCCTTCTTGAGTCTCCTTCTCTCCTACACAATATGTATAGGGCTCTTCTCTTGACACTTGATTTTAGCAGAGCTTCCGCAACACTTGCACCTTCTCTTCTCCTCTTGGAACTTGATTTCAGTAGAGCTTCCACATCACTTGATTTCAGCAGAGTTTCCGCAACATTTGCACCTTCTCTTCTCCTCTTGGATGCATGCAAAGTGATGCTTCCTTTTACCTCTCTCACACCCAAGGAGAGCCTCCTCCTTTATAGACTTTCAAGAGCTTCTCTTCTTGGAGAGAGACTTGAGTTGATCTTCATGCAAGATGTAGTTGTTCCAAGACCTACTATGGAGCACTAATTTCAAGATATCTCTATGTGCGTTGTTCAGATGAAAAAACGTCCAACACAAAAGTTGTAGATCTTGCTCTTTTCGATAACCCATGCAGCTCGTTTTTAGAGATCATCTTGCTATCGTGAGATATATTAAAAATGGATTCACCATGTCCTTTTTAAAAAGAACATCTTCTCAAACTATACTCTTAACTTGTGGTCCATGCAACCACCTTAAGGAGAGTTCATTAAATTGCCTTGGGCCTCAACCTTAAGATTGACTTTCACACAAAAGCTTGTGTCTTTTTAGACCTTAGAAAAAGAAAATTACTTCTCTCCTCACTTCCAGAGGATCACGTCTCTTGTTTTTCTTAGTGAGAGAATTACCTCTCTTGTCTTTCTTAATGAAATAAAACACCTTAAACCTTGACTTGTAAGGGAGAGGATGACCCCAAATGAATGCAATGCTCATTACACACAAGTAAACGTTCCCATGCGTCCCTGGATGCACACATAAATACATATACACAATGCTAATGCACTTCCTCTTCTTAGAAACTTAATCCATCTTCATTTATGTGTAACTCCTTGGTTCTTGTGTACACTCTTACACTTGGCAGCCACTTCTTTCCCCCTTCATAACTTGTACTGCCTGTACCAGATATCCCAGTCACAGTGCTCTGATCGCCCCATTAAGTCATGCACTAGGAATATTGGTCTCTAAATGGTCTCATAGCCATGCTAGATCATCATCAACACTTAAAGAAAAGTGAGTCATTAATTTATTGACATGAATTTATTAAATAGAGAATGTGTAATAAGCAATCAATTTAGTGACAGAAAGGATGTGTTGACTACATTTCCTTGTCAAAATGTACCTCTCTATTTAGTGGATAAATACAAACCTTAGAACTCTCAAGCTTAGCATGAAGTTTAAGAAGAAATATCTACATCTTGCATAGCAATGGTGTAGTCTTTGGATGTACCATTTCTTTAAAAGGAAAATTCTCCTTCTTTTTAGCTCTCCATTTGTGGGGATTGGTGTCATTCAAACTATGATTTGTTGTGTATGTGTGGGTGTTGTGTTGTATGTTATGTCATGTGTGTTGTGTGTATATTATCATTTTTACAAGAAGGAGACAATGAAGTTTCTATTGAAGAAGATTGAAGCTGAAGCTAATGTAATCTGGTTGGAAGTTTAAGTTAACAATTGTTTGGATGACTATGTGTTGCAATGCAAAAAACTCTTATATCCTTTACTGATTTGTTTGGTTCTAGTTTGGCATACTAAGGATTGATCTATACTTTAAGGTGTTTTCCGTTCATCCATTTGTTTGCTAGATCCATGTTCTTTTGAAGGTTGATAGGATCAAGGTTGGTTCTTGAATGCACATTGATCCGATGATGAAGATAAAGTGCGAGCTAGTATTTTGAACTTTTATTCTTCTTTTCTAAGGTCACAAGGATGCTCCTTGACTAAGAGTGGGAACATGTTGTGTTGAAACGACTGCATTTTTCATTGTATTTTTTTTACTTTTGGATGGTTTTTGGTTGATATGAGGGTGTGTTGATTGAATTTTGATGATTTTAGAAGCGTTTTGGGATAGTTTGAGTATGTTTGAGAGAGTCATTGAGATTTGATATTCAGATAGGTTCTGTGTGATGAGTCTGCTTGGTTCTGTTATGGTTTGTTTTGATCTTTTTTCTTTCTTTTTTGGTGAGGTCGAGATTGTGAATAAGTCTTTTGAGGATTGATTGAGAATATTTTGAATGGTTTTCGATGCTTTGAAGTGTTTTTAGTTGAATTTGTATGGTTTTTATGCTTTTTGTTGATCCTATGTTGAGCTTCTGTAGAGCCTCTATTTCTATTATGTTTGCTTTGTGAATGTTCTGTGGGATGGATGTTTATCCTGGGAATGTTTTGTAATCTTTGAAAGGAAGAATGCAAGCTCAAAATAGCTCAAATAAGTGGAAGAAGTAGCTAAAGAAGACTTGAAGTGAAGACTACAATGATAGTGAGAGTAGTGAGCTCTCAAGGGACATTGTAGTGGGTTTGGTGACTCTTCATATCAGACATACCTCTTGGGAGGAGTATCCACGACCAAGAGAGGGTTATTGAGGATTATTGATTTTAATTCCATTATACTATTGAGTGAGGATATGCATGAGAAAGATCAAATATGAGAGGTAATCATTTTCTATGCTAAAAAATATTGTATCTATATGAGAGATCGAGAGAAGACTATGAAGACATTGAAGATGAATACTATGTGATGAAATTCCATTCAAAGTGGACCATTCTTTTGTGTGTGTATTCTTTGATGGATTCTAAGAAGAATATGAAAAATGTGATCAATTTTGTTAAAGATAAATCCGTGGGAGATTCTTTATATGATGGTACGTGAAGATTTGTTGTGCCTAGTGCTCTTTTTTGTGTTGTGGGTACACAAAGAATGAAAACAAGCTTGTTGATGCATACAACATATATTTTCTTGCAATAAGATCCCTATTTCCTTTGTGTTCTTCTTGAGAGCTCCATTTTGGGCAAAGATCAAAGAAAATGAGACCATTGGAAAGAGGAGACACAACATCCCCAACAATCATATCGTGGAGTTCTTTGTACCTCGTATCCATAAGTACTATAATACAAGACATAGGAAGGCCTCAACAAAAAAGAGGGACAATGCCAATTGCAAGATATCCCAGATGGAGGTAAGGGAAATCCTTTTTGGATTTTTGGATTTTATCATAAGGGAGACTAAGGAGAGAGATGAACCAATCATCTTGGGAAGAGTCTCCAATAGAGATGCACACATGGTCTTCAATAAACAAGGTAGAAGCTTGAAATTTAAAAAGAGAGTGTTCTCCATAAACTTCTATAGGCTTAATGGATAGTAATACCCATTTTCTTGATGGATTAGTTTCATCTACTATGATAGTAAAATTAGCTAAAAATTGATATTTTTGGGATAAGTTTCTAGCCAAAGAAGATAATTTGTTCTAGGATGATAATGCTATAGCTACTAGTAGAGACAAACAAAGGACTTATCACACATTTGGACAATCTAACCACCACAAACAGCCTATTACCCTTTTCCTTGCTTCCTATTAACTGAGCAACTTCTCCACTTATATCAAGTTATATAGACTTAAGTAGACTTGGAGGAATGGATTACTCAAAATCTAAGACAAAAGGAAGAATAGGTAAGCATAGTATAATACGCATCACTAGTATGTAAATTGGACGCATCAATATTGTAGATAGCAAGATAAGTAGTGCTATGATCGGTAAAAGAGAATTGGATAATGATTAGTATACTTGTTCAAGAGAGATAAGTTAACAATCTTAATACAATGCTTGATAGAAGAATGCAATATGGAACAAGACCAGATACTCAATTATAATAATATGTGTTACAAAGAAGAAGCAAACAGCTATAAACAAATGAGTATTACCTACATGCTTAAGATGAAGTTCATATTGAGGCATGCTATACCAAAATAGATTATCAAAATAGGCTTTACAAAGAGATAGACAGAGGGACTTACTTCATGTATGAGCTCCTAGGTAGAGATGAGGGAAGTAAAGGTTGAGCTCTTACTCTCTCTCTCTTAACTCACTTATTGGAAACTTGAGGATCAAAATGAGAGAGTGAACCTCCTCTTATAGATACATGGAGAAAGAATTTGTGGAGGATACGTCTTCATGAGATTCATGAAAAGGAGAAGGCCATGTCTCCTTTATTTATGTATGGTAGAGAAGAAAAGGAGATAAAATACATCTCTATTATTTACAAGAAGGAGAGAGAGCTACATCTCCTTTATTTAAGTGGTAGAGAAGAAAAGGAGATAGGACACTTCTCAATTATTTATAAGGAGAGAGAGACGCCTCTTCTTTATAGTTTTGGGGGAATTCTTCTTGAGAGAGTGCATACTTCAATGAATATGATCAACTTTCTCCCTGAGTTGGTGAATGGAGAGATGCATCCAATTTAGGGCATGCTTATCTGCAATTCAATCACCATTGAGTGGGCAAAGGAATGGGATAGCTCTGTAGTGAGATTCATTTATTATGAGAGAACTCTTGAGGCTAGAAATCTTAAGCATTGACAGTTCTAGTACTACTACTTGTGGGAGTGATGAGTCTCTTGTAGTGTGTGCACATATCATTTTCATCTACAGACCCATGAGAACATGCAGGCCTAAGAAAATTAGTTGTACATGGAAGGCTTTACATTCCTTTTAGACGGATTTAGATGTGTCAATAACATATTTGTCTTTTGCAGTGTGGGAGTAGATTTGAATATATTGAGGTTATTTTAGCTCCTACACTTGTAAGTAAGAGATATGCATTTTCCAATGTTGGGGAAGGCCAACATCTATCCAGTTGATTATGGTGGGGAGATATCTCTAGGTCTTGTCATCACTTTTCGTAAAAATTGTCTAGCCTTGGCCCTTCTTAGAGTTGATCCCTTCAATGAGTCAAGGAATTTCCATTGACACTAGAACTGGTATTGAACATCAATATGTATAGATGATTGCTTCATATCTAGCCTAGTGGTCCGAACACATTGAGGCTATCTTCTCCAATTTAGCTATAAATACAAGGCATGGGGAAGTCATCACAGCAAGAGAGGAGAGGCCCTTCTCAGGAGTATAGAGAAAGAGGGAGTGAGGCAAGAGAAGAGTGAACACAAGAATTTCTCATCAAGAAGACAAGGAGGATACTCCACGAGCTCTATAATTCAATTCCTTCGTCCCTTCTATCATATTCCCTTTCGGAATCAAGACTCTTCTTGATTTCTCAAAATTCTTGGTGATTTCTCCCCCCTTGATCAATCAAAAATTCCATCAATCTAATGGGCAATGACTATTAGGATCCCTGGGGAGGTGTCATCCACCTCGTCAAAAGGAAAATGACAACTATCAGTACTATGCAAAGAATTACCAATCGATGCACAAGGGATGAAGGGGCTATGGGCAATGACTGTCAGGATCCCTGGGGAGAGTAATACTTCTTTATGCGATAGCCATTGATTAGGAAGGGATCTTCAGTTGCATCCATGGCCTATATCTAGACAAATCCATTAGGGTTGATAAAAAGTACCTTGTAGGGGCCCATCCTGCATTGTTGGAGCTTCCCTCTAAACTTGCAAAAGTGTGAATCATAGGCAAGGACTAGGTCAACTTCCTTGAATTCCTTATGCTTGATGAAGCTATCATGGTAAGCCTTCTACCGAGCATGTGTGGTTTGCATATATTGTAAGGCCATTGGGCATATTTTGTCCAAACGTTCCAAGTGTGAAAAATGGCATTATAGTGAATCAGCATCTCCCAAGCATTTGGTGATAGCCACGCACAAAGAGGGTAGCTCTAACTCAACCTTTTGTGCCTCACTAACTAGAAAGGTGTTTGTCATGTAACAGTCTTATAAGATGTTTTGTATGCCTAGAGGACCTCTACAAGTCAATCATCCCAATCATGGTGATGTGCACTAATCGTCCTTGTCAAGATTGAAGAGAGGATGCAATAACACCATATTGGGGAATATGGGAATTTCCCATAAGTTTGGGACATGTGGTCAAATCTTTGGATTTGTCATAACTTGAACACTATAACTCCAAATTGAGCGCTCTATAGCTCAATAAATTCAATTTTTCAAGTGCTTTTCAATGATAGGTCACATCATAGGGTTTTGAGAAACTTATGGGCACATTATCCGAGTGCCACCTTTTTAGTATTCAAGAAATGGGAATTGGGAGATTCCCAAACTCACTAATATTGTGTTCAATTGGTAACTTTAACTTGGTCTTTGGCTTCGGGGTAGTCGGATGTGGATTTGCGATGGCGTATCTTGTAAAGTTCTATCAGTTCTTCTAATAATCTTGTTAAGAAAGTGAGTATCTCTATCACTTACTAGCTCTAAGGGACAACCAAAGCGAGTGATGATATTCTTGTACATAAACAGGGCCACACTGTTGCCATCATCTCATTTAAGAGCTTTGGCTTCACACCACTTCATCACATAGTCCATACACACCAAAATGTATATGTTTTGCTTCCTTTTGATTGGTGGATCGATGGGGCTAACAAAGTTGATGCCCCACTTCTCAAATGGCTTTAGGGGAAGGATCGGCTGTAGTAGCATAGCATTGGTTTTGGTAGGCTTTCCCATCCACCGATAAGCATCACAATGTTTATAGTAGTCATATGCATCTTTATGTAATATAGGCCACTAGTATCCTGCACAAGCAAAGCCTTTCTAGTTGTCGCTTCTCATGCAAAGTGTCCTCCACAAGGCTCTTCATGGCATGCATTTAAAACTATCCCGATCTCACCTCCTACAACACATCTTTGTAGCACTTCATCTTTGCCTCTCTTGTACAAAGCACCACCTAACAAGATGTAAGGAGCTGATATCAATAGAAGCTTCTTCTTCTCACGGCTGGAGATGCTAGGAGGATACTGTTGACTGCCCAAGAGGTTGGCTATATTTATGTACGAAGGAATTACAGTTTTTACTAGAAAGAGGAAAGCATTAAGGAGGTTTGAGTCATCCTGCTCATTTTTGTCACTTTGAGGGATTCACAACAACACATGATCAGCCACTAGGACATGGGAGTGACTAGGTTTGGTCACCACTTCAAAATCAAAATCCTAGAATAGAAGGATCCATCTCATTATTTGGGCTCTCATATGTGCCTTATTCATCAAGAATGACAGTGCCTCATGGTTCACATAAAATTTGAAATGTGTCAAGATAGCAGGTATAATGTCAAAATTTCTCCAAGAGGCAAACACCATTGCAAGGCATTCTAACACCGTCACTATGTAATTTCTTTCTCGATCAGTGACCTTATGGCTTGCATAATAGATAGGTTGGTCTAAATTCGAGGAGCCTTTTTGACATAAGATTGCATGTAACCCTTCGATAGATGAATCCGTGTGCACATGGAATTTCTTCGTCCAATCAAGAGGTTGTAGGATGGGTGCTTCAATCAGACATTGCTTCAGGGTATTGAATGCCTCATTATAATCAGCAATTGATGGACCTAAAAACGGGCCAGCACTGGCTCATGCACTAGCCGGGCCTCGTCACTATGCACAAGACAACCCCTCAGCCTCGCGGCCAGGAGCGTCTATCAAAATCTCTGCCTTCCTAAACATTGCGTTTGTAATACGTTGTAGTCCAACTGATCCTAACCCAATGTTACTCCTCAGAGGGAGTCCCTTTCACATAGCCAAAAGGCTCGAATCACATACACATAGGGTTCCTCCTACGGATGAATGCCGTCGACCCTCTGCGACTCTCCTACACCTTGGGGATTGGCCCCTCAGTGCATCGCTCAACAAATAGACACATCGCACAAAAGTCGCTCAAGGTACCAAATAAGCGTGTCCAGGAGTGTACCATTTCTTCCTCACTTGCTTTTCCCTTTGGGACCCACGTCTACCTACAACATGGGTTCCTCACTGCCTCTCATCGTAGGTCAGGTTCTAATAAACCAATTGCAATGCATGTCCAGGAGCTGGTCACTCATACTTTTTAAATTCTTTTCATGCTCTATGCATTTGGTGGATGCCTAGTGCTCAAACATTTAGCAAAATAGTATCGTGCACAAGTGCAAAAACATTCTTTTAATGGTTTCCAACTACCGTTCGTGCTTCGTTGCCTGGGCCTAGCACCGAGGTGATCCTCGTGCTACTAAGCTCTTAATTTTAATTATCATCCATCCTAAATGCTATGCATGGAAATAAAAAACTTTTCCATCATCTCACACGGAATTTAGACATATTTCAACTTCTCTACCCTTTCTCGTTTAAATATTGCATCGTTGCATAGATTTACGAGGTATTTTACCATCATTTTATGTGTAAAAATTGGGAAAAACACACTAGAACAAGAAGGTGGGGTTGAACTGAGGCAAATCCTCATGTTTCAGTCCCCACAAACATTCACAAACATTGTTCGTAATTTTCATTAATTTCCCGTACCCAAAATGCATTTTTCCCCTATTTTTTGTGATTTTCCTCTATTTTCCCCTTTTTTTGCATTATTTAATTACTAAAAATTCAAAATAGGTTATGGGCTATGGCCCTTAGTTCCTTCTTGCAACAAAAATGAAAATTTAGTTGGTGTTCCTATTCATTTTTCCATTTTTATGCCCAAAAACATCATTTTTCCTTGATTTTCCATATTTTACGTGTTTTAGTGTATTATTTTGAGTCATAAGATGCATATTTTTCTGATTTTCTGATTATGATCAGCAAGTACTCATGGAAAACAGCAACATAAACAATTTTTAGCCCACATGAACAACATTTTATCAATCAAAAGCCATAAAATCTCAAATTTCCTTTGAAAATTTTGAATTACCGCTTATTTGCGTGTTTCGGTTTCATGTCCATGGCTGTAAATTTGAAAATCAGCAGCACTTCATGCTCAGCACGATCACAAATCACCATTTTCAGCCCGTGGAGCAAACCGATCCATGCCGGACAAGCCTCCATCATTCTTTCTTCTTCCTTCTTCTTCCCACATGAACTCCCCCTTAGAGGAGAGAGAGGGAGGAGAGAGAAAGACTGATTTCCTCTCTCTCTCTCTACAGGCTGCCATTCCCCGCGTGGATTGAAGCGATGCGGAGCGAAGATCGAATGTGGAAGCCTGACATAATTGAATCCATAGCTTACTTGACAAGATGAATCTCGATTTGAGGGGGGGGGCGTGTTTTTTTCGGCGGCTGTCTGCACACCACTTCCTTCCCCTCCACGAAAAAAATTGGGGGGTGGGGGAGCCAAAGGGCACCCCCCACTAATCACACCCTTTGAAATTTCAAATTTGGCCCCTTTTTTGGGCATCCCGGTCGGTTTCGGGCCCGGTTTCGGGCCCGGTTTCGGGCCAACTTCCGCATACGAGCTCCGATTGACGTGCTATAAATTTCTGGGCGTCCGCCTCGGCATCCCGGACAAGCCTGCAGCTCCCACATCCCGTCCTGACCGACAGAAAAATTACTAAAAATCCGGACGTGTCACTTGGGCGCCCGTCGACTGCTTGTTGCTTAAAATGAGCCGCCGCCTTTGATGGTGAATATTTTTCCCTTGATATTCATAATTTTTAGCTATTTTTAAGCACTTCCCGTCACCTAAATTTGGCTCTCAGCAATCCACGTAAACTCTACATCTTTTCTCAAGATCTTATGCAAGGGGGTTGCCTTTATTACAAATTGTGCAATGAATTGTCTATAAACCAACATGGCCAAGGAATCCCCTCAACTATTTGAGGTTGGTTGGCACTGTTAAAGCTACAATCTTCTCAATCTTAGCAGGGTTTGTTGCTATTCCTTGTGCAAAGACAATGTGGCCCAAAAGAACTCTTTAAGAGACTCCAAATATGCATTTTTTGAGGTTAAGAGAGATCCCATACTCTCGATATCTGTCAAAGCATTGCTCAAGGTGTCCCCAATGCTCATGGATTAGGATGTAGACACAAAATTCATCCAAGTATACCTCAATGAAATCATGCAAATGATTTTGGAATGCAAGCATCATCACTCTTTGAAAGGTAGCAACATTATAGAGCCCAAATGGCATCACTCTATAAGCACATGCTTCCCATTCTATTGTGAAGGTTATTGGGATTAATCTTCTTCTATGATTTGAACATGATTATATCCAATGAATCCATCCAAGAGGGAATAGAGCTCATGTCCAACCAATGTCCCCAACAGTTGGTCTATGAAAGGAATAGGGAAATGGTCCTTCTTAGTCTTGGAGTTCAACTTTTGGAAGTCCACACATATTTGCAGCTTTCCATTCTTCTTGGGTACTACCACAATGGGTGAAACCCATTCACTATTGGCCACTGGATAGATAAACTCGTCTTCAAGGAGCTTTTATAATTTAGCTTTCATTAGGGCTAAGTAATTTGGATTCACAAGCCTCTGTCTTTGCCTCACAGGTTTGTGTCAACACATGGATCTAGGACATGGCAATGCTGAAGCTATGGAGGTTGGAAGATGAAGACCAAACTCATGAAGACATGGATACAGACAGGACTAACTATCACACAAGTGAATTAGGTTCCAAGATTGAGACTTGGACTCATAAACACAATCTTGTGTGTGGATTATGACATAGAAACTTTACTGAAAAGAAAAGAGTGCTTTCATATCATTAAAGAAAAGGAAGCAAGTACAATGCTTTATAGGAAAGTCTAGGTAGCACATTCTCCTACTGTGCTTATGGGATCCTTGTCCTAAGCCCTCATTGCTCCTTACAAAGATATTGAAGTAGGTGTGATTGCAAACATCTCAACACCCCTCCTCAATCACAACCAGAAGTACAAAGCGTATAGAGGCTTTAGTGAAAGCAAAACCTGCAAAGTGTGGGCACACCATAGACATGGCAAAACACTAGAGGCTGTCACAGAAAAGGCTAAGTGTGGGTACCACAAACATGGTGGATATCCAAAGGCTATAACAAGGGCCTCACAAAGTGTACAGAGACTGTAGTACAAGGCTACATGAGGAGTTTACAAGTTTATGTTCTAAGCATTAAGGCTAGGCAATACAAGGCTAAAAAAGTCTATACGAATAGAAGGACTAATTAGGTTTCTTCTCCTAGTGGCCTTCTTCTTCTTCTTCTTCTTCTTTTTCTCCATGTTCTTCTTATTCTTTAATAGCAACTAGATAGGCCTTTTGGGACCTCTTTCTAGCATGGCAGAACTTCTTGGTGTGTCTGGTCCTTTTGCAGAAGTCATAGAAAAGCTAGTTCTTCTTGCCTTTGTACCTGTTGCCAACATATAATGCTTGTTCATCTCTAGAGGTGCTTGGTTCTTCCTTAGTTTTTAGCTTCTTTTCCTCCTCTAATAGTGATGTCTGGATATCAACAAGCCCAGGGTTTGGCATATTGATTAGAGTTCTTGACACATTATTATATTCAGGAGGTAAACTTTTGAGTAGAACACCAATGCAAACATCTTCTTATATTTTAATGTTGATTCCTGCAAGTTGGGCTAGAAGTCCTTCCATATAATTTAGATGTGTTTCAAGTGATGTGCTGGACTTCATTTCAAGCCTAAAAAATTCAATCAAGAGACCATTCTTTGATGACTTAGACTATGCACCAAACAAAGTGTCAAGTCTCTTCCATGTATCCTGTGAAGTATCATAGTTATCCACATGGTGGATATAGCTGTCATCTAGCTCCAGTTTTACAATGGTCTGACCCTTATCATCATTCTTTTGCCAAGTGACTACAAGGTCCGCATCATGAGGCTTCTTTTCTTTTCCAGTGGTAATGGCCCATAGGCCCTTCTTCATCAGGATGAGTTTGATGCAGGTTTGCCAAGTGTGAAACCTGAATCCTTTGAAGCGAGCTATTGGAGATCTTTTTCCCATGTTGCATTTGCAAGGACAACAATAAATCTAGAATTCTCAGATTTTATCAGTGGAAGAGCAGATTACAGTGTGTCAAGAGACAAAAGTAATGACAATGTGAAAACACACTATGTAAAGACTATGTCTGAGTTGATGTCGAACTTGAATCTTCTTATTTGGGGTCCTTGATCCTTCTTCGATCTTTCTAGGTCCTTCCCCTTCTTGATTTGATAATAGGATAATGGATTAGGTGAAAATGGCTATGGAGTCACAATTAGGGTTTCTGACAATGACTTGATTTTTTTGTCATTGCAAGAGCTGTAGTACATCATTTCTAAAACTTTTAATATAGAAATGAAGCTTAATTTATGGACTATCAATGCCCTATGATGGCTGCTGGAATTGCGTTGCGTAGAGAGAGATTAGGGCATTTGATCAATATGGGCACAATTCTAGATAGCATGACAAAATTTCAGCAATGCTAAAGCACTACGCAACTAATGTCAAGATTTAACTTGATGGAGAGTTGTGCCTTGAGTTGAGGAATGATCCTCTAGAAGAAATCAAGAGGAGATATGCATTGTATTGAGAGATCCAAGGAATCCAAGCAGGATATGTCCTGTAGGTCACAGTTGCAAGCTATGGTAGTGACTGAGAATTTTGACAATGCTGAGCCTATGGTTGCCTAATGTTAGTGATTGAAGTGATAAGAAGAAGCTCTGGAAGCAAGGGAACACTTTTCTAGAAGGAAGCTCTAGGAGATTTGACCTGTGGAGTGAGATATAAGAGTTTCAAGCCGATAGGGTGCAGCTGGCTATGGCTGCCATGGAAGCTCAAGTGAAGGTAGAGTTGAGAGATGAAATCATGGGGTGGAACTAAGCTAACCAAAGTTGAAAAGGGACTGAGAGAGAGCAGAGAAGAGCTAATCCAAGCTAATACGTGCATGACTAGGCTCTGATACCATGTCAAAACATGGATCTAAGACATGGCAATGCTGAAGCTATGGAGGTTGGAAGACAAAGACCAAGATCATGAAGACATGGACACGGACAAGACTAACTGTCACACAAGTGAATTAGGTTCCAAGATTGAGACTTGGACTCATAAGCACAATCTTGTGTGTGGATAATGACATAGACACTTTAGTGAAAAGAAAAGAGTACTTTCATATCATTAAAGAAAAGGAAACAAGTACAATGCTTTATAGGAAAGTCTAGGTAGCACATTCTTCTACCGTGCTTATGGGATTCTTGGCCTAAGCCCTCACTGCTCCTTCCAAAGTGACTAAAGTAGGTGTGATTGCAAACATCTCAATAGTTTGGCATCAGGCTCTAGGTTGATGTGATGTTGGCACACTGTGGGATCAATTCCCTTAAGATCTTTATACGACCATACAAACATGTCCAAGTTCTCCTTCATTAGCTTATGTAGGACCAATAGCTCTTCTTCTAAAAGACTAATAACCCCCTTTAGGTGATGTTCACTACCATTTGTATCTATGAAATTTAATTATTTTTCACATTCCACTTCACGATTGAATGTCTCACACAAGAGACTACTTCTAGATATAGATCCACCAACTCCTTCCAGGGAGTGGCCTCCTTGTTTGATGTTCCACTAGAAGTGACTTTTTCTTTCCATGAGGATTCTATGATCCCTTTGGGATACTAAAAGGGTATCATGGCTATTTCAGATTTAATGGGAGGTTCACTTATCTCTTGACTCGAGAACTCATCTTCTTAGAAGGCCTCTAGGAACATCACACAATAGGAACCATTTGAATTTTGCTTGGGTTGTAGGATTGGTGTTTATTTTGGCAAGGTGTATTGTCATCGTCCTTTCTTGAGAAGAGTAAATTAGGGTGAAAATAGCCACTATTGAAGGAAGTCTTATTCTTCTTAATCCATTTCTTATGGAGGTTTTGCATATGTTGTGACTAATTAACCAATTCAAAGGGTACTAGAGTCATTCTATCTAGCAGCATGGAATCTTCATCGTCAACTACTTCTAGAACTTCATCCTCATTAGTATTCTCCTCTTCTTCCATGTCGCTTCCATTTTCTTTATCTTAACTTTCATCCTCATCTTTTACAAGCTCTATTTCTTCCTTTGTAGGGGCTTTGTACGAGAAGAACAGACACTATGTTGTATTCTTTGCCTTTGCCTCTAGCTTTGCTATGGCCATGTAATAGGGAGAATAGTACATCCATGCCTCTATCTCACTATTAGATATGATTTCAAAAGTCATTCTTATCTCAAGGAGCACAGGTATTCACCCATCTACAAGGACTTTTCTTCTTTTGGAAGTTGGCTTACAAATGCCCATTGTTAGGGACTGTGCCTTTGTTTTTTTCAAAAAGATATGTTTAACGGCTTCTTTGTTTGCTGATGTACCATTTGTAAGTTTCTTGGAGGAGCCTGTTAGACTTCAATAGAGGTGAATCCATTACCTTTTTGTGAACCATACAACTTAACTATCACCTTTTTGGGTCCTCTATCTAGGGTTAGGCTTCCCTTAAACCAATATGTTTGCGCTCTTGCCTCAAAAAGTGATGATCTTTCCAAAAGTAGAGGGTATGAGGTCCAATAGGAATTTGGTTTTACCACCAAATAGGTTAGCCAATAGTCTGTCCTAAGGAGTTGTCTTCACATATGGGAGCATACCCAAGGGCTTAATTCTGCTCTAGAGTGTGAGTCTAATAAGCCATTGTGTAGGCTACATACCCTGCAAGCCTAGATCCTTCATTGTCACATTTGTCATTATATTCAAATATTGATGAGCTTCCATCAATCCATACATCTTCTATAAAACATCCTTCAATCTAAACACCAATCTCTCGGGTACGAGGATCGAGGAAGGCATTAGCCATACCCACTTCTTTCACATGCACTAGGGCTTTATGAGACAGTGTTAGCTATGGGAGTAATTTTTAGGCCATGTCTTGTTGTCAATATGCTTTTAAATTTCTTTCGACTCTTTAACAAGATCCATGGCTTTCTACAATCGCCTAGGGAATGGTGCAACACCCACTTTTATATTTCCTCTTTCTTTTAGAAGTGACAACATATGCACTTCTTCTATCACTAAGGGTACTTTTGCATCCTCTAACTCTTGGACCTCTGGTTCTATCCCTATAACTATCTCTATATCCTTCTATGGTACTAGGTTGCTCTGTACTGTACCATTCTATTTTGTACTATTCTATTTCTCTTTTGGAAGATTGAAGTTCATCGTTTTGGCAGAGAGAACGTTCTCTTTTGGAACTGTGGATTCTCTTTTCTTGGCACACGTTATTGAGGCAACTTCCAATTCCACCAAGTTGGAGGCAAGTTCTTGGGTCTTTTGTTGGTTAATCAGTGGTAGCTTACACAAGAGCTTGACTGGGATAGTCTTTTGTAGTGTGGCCTTCTCCTTTGTATCGACTACATAAGGGTTTTTAGTCCATGGACCTTCTAGGGTTTGGGCAATTTGGTAAGATATGTCCCTTTTCTTTGCATTTGTAACACTCAACTTCTGATCCTTGGCCACTGCCACTGCCACTGCCAAGTTGTCATCCTCTATAACTTTGAGAGGAGAACCTCATTGGGGCAAAATTAGGACCAAAATCTCTAGGCTTTGGTCCTATATCTTAGGTGGTCACCTTGGATTCCAATAAGTTGAATATTGCTTTCTCATCTTTTTTCCTTCTTTCATGCATCTCCTTCAGAGAGTAGATATCTTCTGTATGGTTCTTTCTTAAATTGTACAAACAGAAGGCTCTAGGGATAATTGGTTTTCGAGTACATTCAATGGCTAAATGTCCTGCCCAATGGCACTTTCCACACTATGAATTAGATCGCATCACATCTCTTCCACCTCTTGTAGGACTGTATATGTTCGTGATATTCACCTTTAGTGTCTGCAGAGCTTTTGTGTAATCACATCCACCAATTCTTTCTAAATAAATGCGATTGAATTCGATAAATATTCCTTCAAATTTTCTCCTCTTGGGAATACTCATAGTAGGATTTTGAGAAGCCTCCATAATCATTGCATAGACTAGTTGGGTTGATCCAGAGGGTCCTTTGTTTTGATTTTGATTCAGAACTCCTATTGAGACTGGTGGTTCTTGGTTCCAATTGGTGGGGTTCCACTGTTCTTGTTGAGTCACCATTGGGGGAACTATTTGACGCCATTGTTATTGTGGCCATCATTTGAGGTGTTGGCATCTACAACTACTGTGAATTTAGTTCACTATACTGCGGCATTGTTTGTATCTAAGGATAGGGGTAACGAACAACCCATGGGACTACATTTGGTGGGTATACCATTCCTGGCATGGAAGAACATAAGACTCCTCTTCTTGAGGTCATTGGCAGCCTTGCTTCAACTTCATCATATCCAGTCTTTCATTGCAGCTTGCAGGTTGATTGTTCTTCTCAATTCCACAAACTTACACACTTGTGGTTGTAGGCCTCTAAGAAAAACTCCCTTTTGGATGCCTCATCCAAGTGATGGTTGGTCCATCTCTTCAGTATGGATTCCCTTCTAGAGACGTATGCTTCCACCTCTTTACCACAGGACTATCTTAAGTTCATGAACTCCTCTCACATCTGTTCTTCAAAACCTTCATGCCTGAATTTAGTGAGGAAGGCTTACTTCATGTCATCCCATGTGCCAAAAGTTCCTACTGCTTGTCTCTCATACCACTAAAATGCCACACCTTTGAAGGTGGCAGAAAATATCACCAACCAATGCTCGGGGTTTCTGGCATTGTTGGCTACACATGCTAACATGAACTCGGCTACATGAAGATCAGGGTCTTCATCATACTCTTCCTTAAAGATGGGCAATGGGACTACATTCATTGGCCTGTTTTCAATATTTTCAAGATGGATCTGATGATAGGAAGGGGACCTTGAGTAGCCATGGGAACTTATGTAAAGAGTACTACAAGGGCGTGAAAGGAAGCTTTTGCTGCTAGCTTATTCTTGGCTTTGATTTTTACCTTCTCTCTTCTCATGTACATCTAGACTCATTCTAGTTCTTGTCTCTTGATCATGTCATTCATCAGGGAGTTACCTTCATCCAGTTTGTTTGTATTCAATAGAATAGAATTAGAAGGGCTTGAATCTCTGGAGAACTCTATTGCCAACATTTCTTTTACTTCCTTGTTTTTGATGTCTTTGAATTCAGTTTTCATTCCACTATAGAGGGGCAGATATTCAATTCTGAAGGTATCAAAACTCATTCTTTTGAGGATTGCCATAGTGACATTGTCTTGATAATACCAACTTTGGAGGGTTTCAATAGCAAAGGTTGTGAATAACACTCTATATACTAACTTCCAATGAATTTCCAATCGAACAAACAAAAGGTTGTCAATGTACCAAGCGTCCCATGTATCTTGCTATTGAGTATCCACACCAACAAATTCTAACTCTTTTCCTTCTTGTTCTTGTGAACTCCAACTAACCATGACTCCTGAAGCTTCTTCATAATCTCCCACTTGATGATGTTTGGAAATTCTTCAATGAAGGCCAAATCTCCCGTGGATGGTCATTCTCTCTGTTTCTACTTTTCTTTTCAGTTTTGTGGGAAACAATTGGCTATTATGATATAACTTTCTTTAGCTTTAGAAGACAGTGGAGTTGGTCTATCACATACAGCCTATATCAAGATATTGACATGTTTCCACCACCATTCAAAGATGCACTTCTTGTAGAAAGTGTATTTTGCAACGAAGATCTCTAATTCTTCAATAGTAGCAGGGACTCTCCAATCTTCCATTGGTTTTCTTTCTCTTCAACAGTGCCACTTCTTTCATTTTCAGCCTTTGTTGGTGCTTCTTGATGGCAGTTTTCCCCGGCTATGCAATAAAGCATGGAGCTCTTGAGAGAACACCAAGGAAACAGGGATCTTATTGCAAGAAAATTATTTGTATGCATCAACAAGCTTGTTTTCATTCTTTATGTAACCACAATAGGAAAAACAACACTAGACACAACAAATCTTCATGTAGCATCATATAAAGAATCTCCCACAGCTTTGTCTTCAAGAAAATTGATCACATTCTTCATATTCTTCTTAGAATCCATCAAAGAATTACAAAAATACAAAAGAATGCTCCAACTTGAATGGAATTTCATCATATAATTTTCATCTTCATAGTCTTCTCTCGGTCTCTCATATAGATACAATGTTTTTAAGCATAGAAAATGACTATCTCTCATACTTGATCTTTCTCACACATATCCTCACTCAATAGTAAATGGAATTACAATCAATAATCCTCAATAACCCTCTCTTGTTGTGGATACCTCTCCCAAGAGGTATGTTTGATATGAAGAGTCATCAGAGCCACTATAGTGTCCCTTGAGAGCTCATTACTATCTCGAGCTATTTTGAGCTTGCATTCTTCCTCTTCAATGATTACAAAACATTCCCAAGCTAAACATCCATCCCAAAAAACATTCATAGAGCAAATAGAATAAAAACAAAGCAAAAATAGATGCTCTATAGAAACTCAATAGAGGATCAACAGAAAGCATATTAACCCTACAACTTCAACCAAAACCACTTCAAACCATCCAAAAATATTTAACATATTCTCAATCAATACTCAAAAGACTTATTTACAATCTCAACCTTCACCAACAAGAGAAAGAAAATAAATCAAACAAACCATAACATAACCAAATAGACTCGTCATAGAACCTATCAGAACATCAAATCTCAACCAAAAACCATCACGACTCTCCCAAATGCAAACTGTCCCAAAACACTTCTAAAGTCATCAAAATTCAATCAATACACCCTAATATCAACCAAAAACCATCCACAAATCAATAGAAAACAACAAAAAATACATTCATTTCAATACTCAACATAAACTTTCTCATTTTTGTGAATGATCCTTATCTTTTAGACATTCTAACCCTCAATGTTTGGACCACTTGAAGCAATCATCTATAAGTGATGACAAGACCTAAAGATAACTAATCAAGACCTTTCCCATGAATGGAAAATGAATATCTCTTCCTTACAAGCTAGAAAGATCTAGGTTTCACCAGCATGCCTTTGAACATTCATTTATGAAGGAGACTTTGTGGCATTTAGATGGCATTGAAGAGAAGTGATATGAACTTGCTAATGGCTATAGGGGCACATATGGAGTCCATCTAGCCCTTCAGATGAAGAATCTTAGTTGGATGATCTTGCGCTCATACTACTCCTCTCAATGATGATGATGTTGATGACTCCCCGCATGATAGTAATGAGTTTTAGGTAGTTCTCAGATTTATTTATATAAATGTTCACTCTATTACTGATGTGTTTGATCAAGAAGAATATGATTCTAGTTTCTTCAGAGAGCTTGATGCAATTGAAGCCAAGTATCTTAATGCATATGGAGTAAAGAGGAAGTTTCGACCTTTAGTATTAAAACAAATAGTTTGCCCAATCTTTCCAAACTTGGAAATTTTCCAATTTTCCCATATGGAATTTTGATGTCAAATCACAGAAAGAGATTAAAACTATCATGCATATGATGTACGCCTACCTCTCTCAAAAACTTCTTGATAAGCCTAATGTGGGAAAAATTGACCTCATTAATATTTTCACTCATGGGTTTGTGGGTATGCTTCGACTCTCTGGTGGGAAAGTATTTCCTTAGATCTCAAAGAAGAAATTGCCAATACTACTGACCCTGTTTTCCCCTTTTTTGAACTTCTCCTTGGGGAATTTGTTGGTGATAGATAAGATAATAAAACTGAACCTAAAGAATCATTTCAAAGGGCTTAGCTTTGTGATCTCAAAAGATATAAAGAGTACCTAATTTAGATATGAGAGACCTATTGTATAAATGCCAAGGGACACATGATGCCACACTTAAAGAGCATTTTGTAAATTCATTTCGTGATCCTCTACTTGCATTGGCCAAAATCAAGATGAGTGAAGAAGGATATCACTTCATTGGAAATTTTGGGAAACTTAGTCAAATTATGAAATAGGTGATCAAACATAAAAAGGCCCACTCCAAGAAAAAAGGGAAACTCGAATGCTACATTTGCAAAAGCTCTCACCATCTAGCCAACCAATGCCCTCATTATTGAAAGAAACCCTTGCTCATCAAGTTCACAAATCTAAAAGGCCTCTTTCTCACTCTTATGATATTGAGGCTAGTCACTCCAAGGATGCTTCTTATGATTAAAACTCTGAATCGAAAGACCTCGAGCCTTATTCTTCTTCTCTTGACAAATATAATCCTGATGCTCATCGTTTCTCTTGCGACCCAAATGAGGTCCTGGTTTCTCCTCTTTCCTTCTATAGTCCAGGTGCATCAACTTCATTTTCTAAGAAAATATTAGGCCCCAAATACCTTGGGCCTTCTTGTTTTTCCCCACAATCATCTAAAGAATTAGACACTTCATCTAGTGATCATACTTTATCCCTCTCTGAACACTAGCAAAACAAAAGGCAACACTGAGAAAGACTAAAAGAATGATTATTAAAGACACACTATGATTTGCCAAAACCACAAAGTAGTCTTAATACCATATTAGATCATTTGGGAAACTCCCAAGTTCCACTTTCAAATAAGGAGTAAATATTTGACCAACTCTCTAAATCTTAGCCCCATATTTGAGAGTGGGACTTGGGGGGATTTCTTATATAGTATCTAGGGAAAATTTCACCTTCAAGGGGATAAGATTTGATCATGTGTCCAAATATTAATCACATTAGGAATTTCCAAACTTTATGAAATTTTCCAAATTCTTGAATATGTGGTTTCTTAGAACATTAAGTAGAAATACTCTCAAAAGAGGAAATTACTTTCTCTTCCCAATTGTAAATGAGATTATCAAACCACAATCTTCTACAATGATGCTAATTCATAGAGAGCTTCAAACTATAAAAAATGATCTCCAATAGATCACCTTGGAAATCAAGCAAGTCATTGTTGCTCTTCAATCCTTAATGGCTATACTACATCAAAACTTGAAACAGTACAAAGAAGATCTTCCTACCGTACATATTTCCATTCAATAGGAGATTACCCCCACCCTATAGTGTGCCAAAAGAAAAGAAAAATGCAAATAATCCATTCCCTCACTCAAAATCAATACTTTGAATAGTAGTCCAATCCAGGCGTGTCTGTAATACTCAAATACTCTAGATACTACAAGATATCTACTGACGCACTTATTGATACATGCTCTACAATGACTATTGCTCCACAAGAATTATTTCCTCATGAAAGCTGGCCAAAAAGAGCTCCTCTCCTAGTAGAGCTCTTGAATAATAAAAGAATCCCTATCACCACCAAAGTCAAGGCTCGACTTCACCTTGGGGATATAAAACTTCCTATTGAGATACAACTAATGCTTGGCTTGCACTATGATCTTATCATTGGCATTGATATACTCAAATATATGGTGCCCTTCACTTTCTACACAAATATTCTCCATTTGACCTATGCCAACAAGGGAATCACTCTTCCTCTCCTTCCAAAGATCACTCACTATGTTTTCATTATACAAGTAGAAGAAGGAATGTCTACTCATCTCCACATCTGGTTCAAAAAAGAGTTGGCCAAATATAGTACAGATTTTTCCCAACTTAAAGACAAAGTAGCTCAATGCTGTTATGATGATCCAACCTTGTTTAAAGAAAGATGTACCTGATTTTCTACTGCACTTCCTATGAAGGATGATGATGTTCCTACTAAAGCATCCCATCTAGGTACGAAGCCTGAAGACCTAGTATTATGTCAACAAGAAATCGAGAAGCTACTACACAAATTTCTTATTGAACCAACATCCTCTCCTTGGGCTTGTCATGTTTTTAATGTTAATAAGCATAGTGAAAAAAAATGAGGCAAAATGCAGCTCGTCATAATTACAAGTCCCTTAACAAGTATTTGATTGGACATGGCCATCCACTACCTTTGAAAGACATCCTTCTTAAGAGACTTGGAGGTGTCCAAATTTTCAATAAGCTTATCAGGATTTTGGCAATAATTGCATATAACTCCACAACCGCTATAGGACCGCCTTTTGTTTTCCATATGGTCATTATCAATGGATAGTCTTATCATTTGGAATCAAAACTGCCCCTACCAAGTTCCAAGAATGGACCAATTCTACCTTTAGAGACTTACCTTTTGTCCTTGTATACATTGATGACTTATTAGTCTTTTGTGACACCATAGAGCAACACATCAAGTACCTTCAACTCTTTCTTTCCCTTCCAAATTCACTATCTTCACCCTTACCGTGGATTTTTAAAGGCTTGAGAACTAGTAATGGAAAAATTGTGTAACAAGATCATGTTTTGAATGCCTTAAAAGCATTTCCAAACACCTTATTTTCTGCAACCCAACTCCAACAATTGCTTAGCTATTTAAACTAGATCAGTAGATCCATGCGTTACATGATCCAATATACTTCTCTACTTTATCCTCTACTCCAAAAGGACAAATTCCACTAGAGTGAACCTCAAAGCCTTGCTATTCAAGGGCTTAAATGCCTAACCCAAGATCTACCTCCACTCCAACTATCAACTGGAAAACCCCTACTTATCTATATGGATGCCAGTGATCTTTGATGGGCAAGGGTCCTTTGTGTACAACAAGATGATGGTTGTGAGGAACTTTGGTGATTTGCAAGTGACACATTTTCTAGCACTGAGCATAATTATCCTTC
The DNA here is from genome assembly GCF_053477565.2 of Lygodium microphyllum. NCBI lineage: Eukaryota > Viridiplantae > Streptophyta > Polypodiopsida > Schizaeales > Lygodiaceae > Lygodium > Lygodium microphyllum. The sequence goes on from NC_141162.1 coordinate 89,009,655, forward strand.
ATCCCATCGAGAAATTTTGGTGATCAAAAAATCCATTCAAAGATTCCGTATTTTTGTTGAATACATACCCTTCACTATTAAAAGTGATCTCAACCATGTCACTAGCTATTTTAAAAGGGAGAGCATCTAAATCTATTGGAAACAAAAGGCTTATGTGGTCGGCTATCTGGTTTAATCAACTTGACATCACATTCCAAAATTTCAAAGGAAAAGAAAATATGCTTGTAGGTTATCTTTTTTATTATCCCCAAAGAATAAAGAAGATGTGTCTCTCTCTCTCCTTCTTGTAAATAATCAAGATGTGACCTATTTCCTTTTCTTCTCTACCTCATAAATAAAGGAGATATATATATATCTCTCCTTCTTGTAAATAATAAATACGTATTTTATCTCCTTTTTTTCTCTACCACATAAATAAAGGAAATGTGGCCTTCTCATTTTCATGAATCTCATAGAGACATATCCTCCACAATCTCTTTCTCCTTATATCTATAAAAGGACGCTCGCTCTCTCATTCTAATCATCGTGTTTCCAGTGAGTGAGTCAAGAGAGAGAGTCTTAGCCTTTACTCACCTTGTCTCTACCTAGGAGGCCATACACAAAAGAAGTATTCATGTGTCCACTTTTGATTTAAATGAGTATTAATTCAAGCAAAAGATCAATTGATTTGTGTACAACAATGAGTTAACAATGTGTAGGGTGAGTCATATATGCAATTTTCATTTACAACATGTTTGTACATATAACAAGCTAGGATTCAAAAACATTTAATACCTATGTTCCATATTACAAGCTAGGATTTAGAAGCATTTAATATCTATGTTCCATATTTCTTGAATAAATTTTGAAATATACGCATACCTATAAGACATGTTCTTAGATTCCAATTTGATAAAAGGGAGATTAGCATACTCAAAAGCTCTATACGCATGCACTCTATCACATAGTATGTTCACAAGTACCCTATTGCCAATAGTATAAGTTCACTTTAAAAGGGAAGGGTAAAATCCCTCATGACTATACAATTTCTAGAGGGAATCATGCCAATTCTCCACCATATATCATTTGCAATGTTTGTGTATGTACTTGGTGAGTCTTCTCTCTTTTCAATATAAAAATATTAATATACAAAAGTGGATACTTATGTGAGTACATAGTGGAAAGAAACACAAACATTAGTGAATAGAAAGGAAGGAGACAAAAAGAACATGGTGAAACTAATGGAACAAAACCAAGAAAAGCTGAAGGATGAGGTTGCAAAAACAAGCCCCCACATGCAGTACAGTGTACTAGATAGAGGTAGAAATGATTGTGGCATCATAAGGAGGGTTGGTGATGAAAATAGAGTGACTTGTGATGGAGTTTGGAGGCAACATATAAATAGGCAATGCTAATGAAAATAGATTGACTTGATTAACATAGGTTGGACATGTCACATAAATGCCACCCACTCTTGAAATGCCACAATAAATGTTGCAAAGGTAGATATAGATGGAATCTCCATCATCATTCCTACTCCTAGATGAAGGTGGAATACTTCCTTTAGCACTTCACCTGAAGATGTGAGGCCTTCTACATTATGAACACTTGGAAGATCCTTTGTGATCTCCCTCTCTATCAGTATTAGATTTGGAGATAACCTAGGTTTTTTTGACCTATTCTTCCCTATCTTTTACTTGGATCGACCTTTTCTTGATAAAGATGCCACAAACACATAGCTTTGTTTGGATCCACTAGAGTGTGTCTCCTTGTGACACACATCCTAGTATAGTACCATAGGGACCGAACTAGCTTCTCCCAATTGATAGTACCTTGTGTACAAGAGGTGAGAAGACTCATATAAAAGACTTAATCTTCTAGTGATAAGAGATGTGCTAGAAGTGTCATAGCAAGATCCTTTGAAGCCACAATCTTACAAGGACCCATGTACTTAAAACCTACCTATAACATCCATAGATCGAGCTATTTTCAACTTAAAAGAATTAGTTCCATCTTGTTAATGCTTGTAATAGATCTCTGCAGCTCCAAAATATATTCCTAGACCTCTTATAGAGCCTCCACCAAATGCTTTTCCAACTCCAATATGTTAGATTTGTCATCAACAAGACATACAAAATTGTGGGAGCTTTCGCTCAACTGCCAAGACCCACAGACCGCTTATTGTTTTAAGCATTCCAAGCGAGCTCTAATGGCTATCTCTCACCTAGCCGATGTGCCGTCGATCCTACGAGTGTAGTGAGCTTACCTTAGTGCCAATATGAGTTGCCTCCTCTCTCACACATGCCGGTAGCTCCACGATCCTAGATGCTAGCTCAAGCATCCTCAAGCCTCCTCCACCTCCAAGCTCCATCCTCCATAGCCATGCGCACAAGAAGAGAGAAGAGAATAGAAGAAGAGAAGAGGAGATGGTGAAGAGCTTCTTCCTCTTGATCCCTCACTCTCACACACTCACTTCCTCACGCTCTCACACTCCCTCCCTCAAGAGCACACACAAGCAAGAAGATGAGAAGGAGAGAAGAAGAAGAAGACTTTTGTTGCCACACACCAAAGAATGATCTCTTATTCACTTTTTGAACTTTATATATACAAACCCTAAAATCCCATGGGCACCCATCCCTTTTTTTACATGACCGGCCATTGTGGCAAGGTCCTTTTTCCATTTCCCTCTTCTAGCCTTGCGCCTCTAGCCTACACCCATCTAATATTTTACAATTGGCACATGAGGGAGCGTGGCACTCTTTTACAAGAGTTTTCGAGTTTTTTTGAGGCGCCTTTTCATTTAAGGTTGCGATTTTTGCCCCGGTTCATCTTTAGAGGCCGCCTGCGTGTATTTGCTCCTTTTTCATCTTCCTTTTGCTTTTTCCTCCATTTTTCCGCCATCTTGACTTGGGATTAACATTACCCCCCTCCTAGACAGGTGCCAGTCCCATGGCACTTCGGCGTTGGTGTAAGGGTGAGGACCACATGTAGACTCAAGTGCTTGTGGAAGTTCAAGAATGATATTCGTTGGAGTAGCTCACTGGATGTCATGGGTGGATGAGGGCCTCCGAAGTTGGTGGTTTGGCGCTTTTGGGGTGCCTGAAGAAGAAGGTGCGGTGCTCTACCTAAGGGGAGTGCTTTCCTCAGCATGTTGGTGCATTGTGCTCATGCTAGTGGAATGGGGAGGTGGGTCGAGCCCGGGTGATGTCCCACACTTGAGGACCCCATTTGTGCCAAGGGGGTGCGGTGCCAATGGCTTAGGGTGACAGGTCTAACCATAGGTGAGTGTTACCTCCCTAGGTGTGTCCTGCCCTTGATATGCCCTAAGCGTGACGTGGGGGAGCAAAAAGGGCTAGGGGGTTAGAGCGGAGCCAGCCGACCGAAGCCACTGGATACGCCTAACTTAAGGACCCCTAGGTGCAGTGATCATGCTTTTTCTTTCTTCTTCTTCTTCTTCTTTTGGATACATTTAGGGATAGTACTACATCAGGAGTATGACAGCCAAGTCTAATTCTCATCATCGGAATGAAGGGGGAGGAAGGGCGGATGGATTTGCATATAAATTGGTGGCTTTGCATGTATCCTTTCAGGTTCATGCGGACGTGGAGAGAGGTGGTGGATAGGAAGGGGTGATTACACCTAGTGAATTGGATGTCGCTCATATCCTCTAGGAGAGCTAGGCAAAAGGAAGGTAGTAGGCTAGCTCTCATCATTAAGTGGGCCATAGCGCAGCTATCAATAGCATTGGGATCAAAAAAGAGGGGAAGCAAGCCGTTTTTTTGCGGTGCAATCTTGCTTGAGTAGGAGCTTAAGGAGCCTAAGGTAATTACACATAGTTATGAAAGCGAGATCGGGACATGAGGAGAATTCCACAAGGATGCGCATCATGGAGTTGGTTAGGCTTCCTAAATAAAAAAGTAGAGCATCCTCGAAGGAGGTGGCATTGAAATTGTAGATGACTGGGAAGTCATGCCACCCATGGAGGGTGGCAACAAAATCCATGCCTACCCTACGAGGATACGCCATGAATGTGGGGTCGTTCCTCTCGTAGGGTAGGGTGTTGCAAAATGCCATCTAGGCGAGCATATTGGTATTGCATATTTGCCTTCTCCAGAGGGGTTGGCAGTCATAGCCCCTTACTGTGTGTGGCACTTTATACACTTTGTCTTGCCACGGATTCCTCCGTGTCCCACAGAGTGGGGGTCCTTGCCCTGTCATCCAGCCATTTTTGGCCTAGTCAGCTGCCAGCTGCGATCACCTCCTCCATTACTTTGATCACCAGGACCCTTCTTAGGCTTTTAGGCATAAGGAAGCTAAACGAGAAGGGGTCCTTTTCGATTTCCTGCCATTCCCACACCACCAACTCCACGTGGAATTGCGTTGGGAGGTCATCGGGGCATGGTGGGAGGGATGCGGATGGCCGCACGACTGGCCTGGCTTGTAGCTGCCCCCTGGCTTCTTCCACTAATTTTTTACATCGCTCCTTGAGTGTGGCTTGTTTGTCCAGGGGCGGGTTGAGTTGTTGTTGTTCCTGATCGTGCGGCAAGGGGGGTTGTGGGATTATTTCTTCGTTGGTTCTTCTTATGATGAATTCGATATCAGTGTCCTCCCCCTGCCAATTGTCTAGTTACGCCCCTTCCTCAAAGCCGAGTGCATCTACCTCCTGGGGGGTTAGGCCAGCCAGTAGTAGGTACTTTTGTTGTTCTTCTAAGCCCAGCATAACCTCCGCAGGTTGGGGTGGCATCTGTAGCCTCGCATGCAGGGCTCTGCGTGCGATGCTCAGTTTCTTCTGCACCACCTCCAATGGCTCCTTTCCCTCCGGTTGGGTTGTATCCAATAGTGTGTTGAGGAAGGCCTATTGCTGGTGAAGGCTATCTGGGCAGTGTCTGCTTTTCTTTCGGCCAAGATTTTTTCTTTCTCCACCAAGGCGAGGCACCGCGCCAGTGCCTTCACCCATTTCTCGTTCTGCGTGGCCCTTTCCTCGGCCCCTTTGCTCATTCCTTCCATGCTCTCCCCCTGCTTTTGTGCTAGGGTTACGAGCTTCTACTCCTGGGCTCTGAGCTCTTTGCTCATGTTGTCTTGCTCTTTCTTCCCAAGGTGTAGTTGATCAGTCATGGACTTGATCTCTTTGCATTGTTGCTCCCTCTCTTGTCTTCTCTCCTCTTCTTTGGCATTCAGTTCCTCCATCATCTACTTAATGGTGGCGGTTTTTGACTCCAGTTCCTTATATTGCATCAGGAGGACCTTGTACTCCCGCTGCATCTGCATAAGTTCTTGATTCTTGTCCTCGAGCTGCCGCTGTTTGTAGCTTTCTTCCATGTCCTCTTTTGCTTTCAATTCTTGCTTGAGTTCAAATATTTGACGTTGCTGCATGGCGATGATGCGGGTTTTCTCCAGTTGGCAAGCCGCCACTGACTCTTTCTCTGTCACCAACTCAACCACCGCCATTCTTTTTTCCTCCTTCGCTCTCTCTAGTTGGGAGAGCAGCTCAGCGACGTATTCGTCGTAACTGGCTGGTGGCATCATTGTTGCGTGGGTGGGGGTGGTTGAGGTCTCCATACATGGACGCTTCTGGTCCTGGCTCAATTCTGCATCTGCGACTGGCCTTTTTGGTCCCGTGGTCATGGTTTCCATGCTCTTTCCTTGGGCCATTTCCTTACTGATGAAGCATTGCATCCATGCCACTAGATTGGACACTTCCAAGCTAGTGGGGATGCTAGGGGTGATCATAGTGGGTTCAGCGGGGGATGCCATGAGGGTGGGGATAGGATGGAGGGGTACTTTGCCTTTTCCTTCCAGAACTACGGCAGGCACGAGTTCTGGTGCCTTCATACTGGAGCTAGGCCCTTCTTCCCTCGGCTGGTTCCAGGCTTCTGGGTCATCCGCCCTGCATTGCTGCTTGATGGACCGGTGTGTACCCTCGGCCAAGTCCTCCTCCTCCTTTCTTCTTAACTCCTCTGCGACTCTTCTTTTCCTTTCCTTTTTGACCTTTTTGTATTCTTCCTCCACTTTCTCTTTTTCCTCCTACTCTTCTCTTCTTCTCCTTTTAGCCTCTTACTTTGATGCCTTTTTAGCTTGCGTGACTTGCTCTGTTGTTTCTTCTTCCTCCTGGTTCCTCTTCCTTTCTCTCTCCTCGACCTCCCTAAGGGATTGTCTTTTCGCTTTCTCCAAGTCTTCCTTCTCTTTCCTGCTGCCTTCATCCTATTTCTTTTTCTTTTGCGCTGCTTTGGTCTCCTTGACCTGCTTTCTGCTTTTCTGTTCTTTCCCTTATTCCTTGGTCTTCGCCCTATCACTAAACCTCTCCTAGTGTTAATGAGGAGGTGATCTGTCGGGTGTTTCCCCCTCCCCCTCTTCAGCTTCCTTCACGGCCTCCTGGATAAGCGCCATTAAGATGCCCCCGTAGGCAATGAACGAGGCTTTGGAGGAGGCCCTCTTTCTTTCTGCGGCCTTCGACACTAGGGATTCTCCTCCTGCTGGCATGCTTCCTAAGGCGAGAGCTCAAGCTGCCTGGTCGATGGTCTTGCGCATGTAACTGTTCCAATCGACTTCGTACAGGGTATGGGCCGCCATATTCTCTAGTATCAGTACGCTGATCCGGTGCATCAACGCGTTGTAGCTCTGGCTGGAAAAGAGCACATGTATGAGTTTCGCTTGTAACCTGGTCTCTGCATTGGGGATGTCCTGGATATACTGATGTCGTCGTTTGTTAGCACGTCCTCCTTTCTCATCCCTAGCATGGCGTATACATCCCTCTTCTGCTTCTTTTCCACCTTTGGTTCCAGTCCCACTGCCTTCTCCACCAAGGCTGGGGTTAGACGAACCAATACTTGCTTAGCATTCTGTCCTCTTCCCACTGTGACGGTGTTGCATTCGTTGTCGGGGTTGTAGGACCTGAGAAATTCCACACAGCTCGTGTGGTCGGGTTCTTGTGCGAAATTTTCCAGGTACTTCTTGAAGTTGCAACTTTCCACGACTCTCTTGGCCGCCTCTTCCTTGGCCACTAATTCTTCTAAATTGTGAATAGTTCGGAATTTCAATTGATTGTAGGCGCGGCTCTCCAAGTTGATGCTGTACCGCATTATCTCCTCTTCCGTGAATGGGAGTCGGTGGGCTCAGTCTTGCTGCGATATTTTTTGTTCCTGTCATAAACCATAATTTTCATTAGTACTTGCGACATAATAATTTGCTGAAAGAGAAAAACTCTATGCTTTTGAATGAATTCATTAAGATCTAATGCAGATTCCCCTTTTCATGTCAAGATTGTGGGAGAGAAGGAAGGAGTCTCGCTTGAAGCTTTCTTGCTTGCACAATGGGGGAAGACACACAAGGGTGGAGGCTGAAAACAGTTTTCCTCTTCTTAGTTGTGTAAGCCAAAAGAACTCAAGTACAAAGAAATAGAATAACCCTATATATGGGTCTCAAACCAAACTCAACTAACTAAGGTGGCATACTAACTGAGCCACGAACTAGAGTAGATAAGGATAGCTATCATGTAGCTATTATTCATGGGCGGTGTACCAACCGCGTCTGCAACTGACAAGTCGGTGACATAAATATACAACGGTCACCCTGGCGTATCACGAGTGGAGCTCGATATCTCAACACTCCCCCTCGAGCTCAATCCCAATTCCTGCACACCAAGCAGGTCTCTGAACTTGCGCAGCTTCTCTACGCCCAATGCCTTCGTGAATATGTCAGCTACCTGATCCTCTGTGCTGACATAAACTAGATCAATAAGACCTAGTAAAACCCTCTCTCGCACATAGTGATAATGCACCTCAATGTGCTTTGTTCTAGCATGATAGACTGGGTTATTTGCCAAGTGTATACTACTCATGTTGTCACAATAAATGACAACTGGCCCATCTGTAGACTGATGCATATCATAAAGTAGCTTATGCAACCAAGCTACCTCACATGCAGCCATTGCTGCACCCCTGTACTCAGCCTCTGTGCTCGACAAGGCAACTGTAGGCTGTTTCTTGCTGCTCCAAGTGACTGCAGCACTCCCAAAAGAGAATACATATCCACTGGTAGATCGTCTATCAGAAATACTACCAGCCCAATCAGCATCAGTGTATCCATGCAACTGTATCTGAACCCCAGTCTCATAAAATAGTCCATACTGCAATGTGGACTTCACATACCTAAGTATGCATCTAGCCGCATCCAAATGTGGTTTCCTTGGAGCCTGCATAAACTGACTTACCAATCCAACAGCATAGCTCAAATCTGGCCTGGTAATAGTCATATAAATCAAACTTCCTACTATGCGTCTGTACATAGTAGGGTCTTCTAGAAGCTCACCTGCATCTGTGCTCAGCTTCACATTTTGCTCCAAAGGAACTGAAATAGGCTTACAGCCTGTCATCCCATATTTGGACAGCATGTCCAATCCATACTGCCTCTGCAAGAGCTGTATCCCACTTGGTGATCTAATCACCTCAATGCCCAAGAAATAACGCAGCTCTCCCAAATCCTTCATCTCAAACTTCTGCTTCAATAGCATTTTCACATGAAGGATATCTTCATCACTGTCACCTGTCATAATCAAATCATCAACATAAATGACAAGCAGCATAATACCTTTCTCTGTTTTTCTCACATAAAGTGAGAAATCTGCGTTGGAAATCTGAAAGCCAATAGTGACAAGATACTGTCCTATCTTGTCAGACCATGCTCTAGGTGCTTGCTTCAAGCCATACAAGGCTTTCTTCAACCTGCAAACAAACTCAGGATGAACAGCATGCACATAACCTGGTGGCTGCTCCATATAGACCTCTTCTTGCAAATCACCATGCAAGAAGGCATTCTTTACATCCATCTGATGTAAAGACCATCCCTTTGATGCAGCCATAACAATGACTGCTCTTACGGTTGCCATCCTTGCAACCGGACTAAATGTTTCTTCATAGTCAATGCCATATGTTTGTGCATACCCCTTGACTACTAATCTTGCCTTGTATCTGTTCACAGAACCATCAGCATTGTGCTTCACCTTATAAACCCACTTACAGCCAATTGCATTCTTACCTTTAGGCAAAGGTACTAACTCCCATGTAGCATTTGCTTCCAAGGCATCCATTTCTTCATCCATGGCTTTCTCCCATTTTTCTTTTCCCATGGCTTGCTCAAAAGATGTGGGTTCTGGTTCCTGTATCACTTTGACCATATATGCATAGTGAATGGCTGTAAATCCATCATATTTCAGCCTATCCACAGGATACCTAGCTCTTGTAGACCTGCGCAAAGTAGGTTCACTCCCAGGTGCTCTCAAAACATCCCTGGTCTTCCTTACTCCAGGTGTAACAATAGAAGGAATACCCAACTCATCATCAATGCTCTGTTCTGAGCCACTGGATTCACCATCCACATAAGAGTGACCTGCATTCACATCAAACATGGGCTGATCAACCTTCTCTTTTCCTTTTCGTGATACCTGCATACCACTATCTGCATTGCTTTGAGAAGATTCTCCTGATCTCAATCTGCCTGTCCATGGCGAAGAATGTGAACCACTGCTAGAGGACGCTCCAGGTCCACTAATATTTTGTGACTGCTGCTGTGAATTCTGTGTAGCATTACCATTTTGTGCATCTTCATCATCAATCACATTTACTGGTTTATACCAGCTACTCATCTCATCAAAAACAACATCTCTGCTCACTGTAAACTTACGAGTAGAAGGGTTATAGCATCTATACCCTTTTTGCTGCAGAGAGTAACCAATAAAGATGCACTTCTCAGCTTTTGGATCCAACTTGGATCTCAGCTCATCTGGCACATGTACATAGGCAATGCAACCAAAAATTTTCAAATGAGAAATATCTGGTTTCCTACCAGTATACCTCTCCTCTGGAGTCATTCCATGTATTGCTACAGTGGGAGTCCTGTTCATTATGTAGACTGCTGTAGCAACTGCTTCAGCCCAATAAAAATCTGGCAAGTCTTTTTCATTGAGCATGGCACGAGATACCTCTCCAATATGCATGTTTTTCCTTTCTGCAATTCCATTTTGTTGTGGGGTATAACTGCATGAATATTGCTGCTTTATGCCATGCTCCTGCAAGAACTTTGCAAACTCATTTGAGAGGTACTCTCCCCCTCCATCTGACCTTAGGCATTTTATCTGCAAGCCTGTTTCTTTTTCAACCATAGCTTTAAGAGTTTTGAAATGCCCAAAAACTTCACTTTTCTTTTTCATAAAATACACCCAAACTTTTCTGCTATAGTCATCAATAAAACTGACAAAATAATGACAGCCTCCAAGAGATGCAGCTTTAGTTGTCCACACATCAGAGTGAATTAATTCCAATGGCTTCTCACTCTCTTGAACATGTCTAGGAAATGGTTTCCTTGCCTGTTTTCCAAACTGACAGGCTTCACATACCTTATGCATTTCTGCAACCTTGAATTTGGGCAATCCTTCAACAATATTTTGGGCCTGCATTGATTTAAGTCGCTGTACATTAACATGACCAATGCGTTTATGCCAGATATCAATATCTGCAACTACACCGGTCCCATGTGCAAACATTGCTGCACTCAATTCAGACATGTCTGCATCCAATGTAAACATTCTGCCCTTCTTCTTTCCTTTTGCTATCAAGCGACCTTTATTTTTCATATCCTCAACAAAGCATCCATGAGGATTAAATCTGACCTGCAAGCCCTGTTCAACCATTTGACCAACTGAAACCAGATTCTTGGTGATATTCGGGACATGAAATACATCGGACAGGTATTTCTTTTTCCCACCCTGCATAGACAAGGGAATTTTTCCAATCTGCACAATAGGATGTGCAGTATCATCACCAGTCTCCACAAATCCTGGTTTTTCCATTTTCCTTGCATCCTCCATCCATTCTGCATGACCTGTCATGTGGTTTGATGCACCTGAGTCAACATACCATACATCATTGCTTTCTTCTGCACTTGTCATAGAATTGTTCATGTGCTGTACCATGAACAAATGCTCATTTCTGTCATCACCCTGTCTACTAGAAGATGCATAATTCCCTTGTTGCAGTTTTCCATTCATAATGTCATTCTGCTTTTTATAGCAATCTTTAGCCATATGACCCATTTTACCACAGTAGTAGCATTCAACATTACTGTTTGCATTTTGGCCTCTTTGCCATCCACCACGACCTCTTTGGCTCCCCCTGCCTCTAGAGTTACCACGTCCTCCTCCATAGGACTGGTTTTCTTGAGTTTACTACATATTCTGATTTCTGCCACGGCCTCCAAATCGGCCTCCTCTACCTCTGCCTCTACCTCTTCCAGCATTTGAGTAGAAGATAGCTTCTTTTGAAGTTCCTCCTGAAGAAGATGCACCACCATTTCTCTGTTCCTCAGAAATTAGAAGAGCAATCAACTCCTCAAAATCAGGAAATCTTTCACGAACTGAAATGGATGTCCGAAACTGTGCATAATCCTTTCCTAGACCATTCAAGGTCACGGAAACTAAATCATCATCTTCCACTGGCGACCCAATGGAAGCAAGTGCATCTGCAATCTTCTTCACCTTCATGTGGTAGTCGTTGATGCTCATACTTTCTCTTTGCACATTATGCAACTCTTGCTTGAGCTGCATTTTCCTGGCTTGCGTATTTGTGCTATACATTTTTGACAAAGTATCCCATGCCTCCTTTGGCGTACTTGCATCCTGAATATGCACAATCATAGAGTCTGAAATACTGATAGACAGCCAATACATAACTTTCCTGGCTCTCTCATGCCATGTTTTAAATGCCTGCATTTGTTGTTGATTGGGAACATCAGGAAGAACTGGTTCTTCTTCATTTCCTGCAACAAATTCCCAATATCCTTTTCCCATAAGGAAATTCGTCATTCTAAACTTCCATGCCTGGAAGTTGTTCTTGTCAAGCTTTTCAGTGACAATCTGTGAAAGAGAATCAGACGCCATTACAGAATACTGCAAGAAATTCTGTCACTGCAAAAAACACAGCTTCACCCTCACAAGGGCAAATCTGCAAAACTGGCGAAAGTGGTATTTGACCACACAGTCACTTCCTAGTGACGATTTTGCATAAACAGGAACCAAGGATGATTCTGAAACTCCCAATGTCTCTGCGCACAAGCATACGATGCAATTTCTACAGTAACTTTTCACCGACCTGTAGAACAGTGGTCGCACAGCATAAAACTGAGCCTTTTCTTGAGTGCGTGCAGAAAACTTCCGTCTGCAAAATAGGCCCCGAAATGGCCTCAAATCAAAAAAACAAGGTCGGCAAGGGCTAAAGCCCTTTCCCGCAGCATATACTGCCCTCTTGCTTCACCGCGAAGGGCGTCTCAACCTGAGACAATGCACTCCTGCAATTTCCGGCTGTGCTACCTGCAGAGATCTGCTCCCAAAACAGGAAATGAAAGCAACACTGCTCCTCTTACCAGACCACCGCGAGCTTGGCTTGCTTTCTTGAGCTCCTTACCACGAACAAGGCTCTGATACCATGTCAAGATTGTGGGAGAGAAGGAAGGAGTCTCACTTGAAGCTTTCTTGCTTGCACAATGGGGGAAGACACACAAGGGTGGAGGCTGAAAACAGTTTTCCTCTTCTTAGTTGTGTAAGCCAAAAGAACTCAAGTACAAAGAAATAGAAGAACCCTATATATGGGTCTCAAACCAAACTCAACTAACTAAGGTGGCATACTAACTGAGCCATGAACTAGAGTAGATAAGGATAGCTATCATGTAGCTATTATTCATGGGCGGTGTACCAACCGCGTCTGCAACTGACAAGTCGGTGACATAAATATACAACGGTCACCCTGGCGTATCACGAGTGGAGCTCGATATCTCAACATTTCAGACTTTGACTTTTTTCCCTTTACTTCAAAGTTTTCATGCCCTTTTCCTACCCCATCCTTTTTCCACAATGTATGTCTACGTGCTTCACTCACTTTGATTTTATTTACTGATTCTGATTTGATTCACCTTACCCCCTCCCCTTCCAGCTTGAGAAGAATCCTTCCTAGGATTTAGGGTTAGAAGGTGAAGGGCTTTCAGCATGGAGGTGTAGGGGTTACTTGTGAAGGAGCCAAGTATAGAAATTGGGATTGTATTCCAAATGGGCTTTGCGGTCCAGGTCAGAGGGTTTAATCCCCACTTGGGTGATGTATGTGAGAACATCGGTTAGGAAGTCACCCGAGTTGACTCGGCTAGCAATGTGTAACTCCTCCTCGGTCAACAAGCTGTCAAGGTAGGGGTGTCCTTGATGTGTTCTTCTATAAGATGGCCCCGCAGAGTGGTTAACACTCGATATGAGGTTGGCGCAACATATGTGGGATCATACTCTGCTGTTTTGATAGCGCGGCGCTGCTTAGCGTTGGTCAGTATTCCGCATCCTTCAACTTCCCATTGCAACCTAAGAGCGTACCAATGCCTTAAGAATTGGGATTTCATCTCAGCAAGTCTTGACAACTCTACCACTTCTTGGTCAGTGATGGCAAAAGTGGTTTGCTGATCATATGACATGATGAGGCATTGTTTGATTGCTTGCTCTTTGGAGATCTCACTACTGAGCAATTTAGCAGTGGAGGTAGCAGCTTTTGCAAATGCGAATTCAAACGTTTCCCAAGGACAAGGCATCGTTTGAACTTCGGTTGCGAAGGATTCGTCCAATAGGCCTAAGTCGAGGCTATTGTAGCTCAGAGCTAGTGACACAAAAGTGGCGTCCAGTCGCTTAATGCAATCCACCACGTCGTCCCCTTTTTCTTCAGCTAAATCAGCTACTAGGGAGAGAAAGGATTTCCTCTCATAAGAGGGCCTAAGGCCTGCGGGTGGTTGGGGTTTGGTAGGACTTGAGCCTTTCGCAATGAAAAGTTGTGGTGATGAGTATTCTTGAGCTTGCGATTGGGTTGCTGGGACGAAGGCTGGGTTAGCAGCAGGCTCGAGTGACGGCCTGCTGCTTTCAGGATGGATTTGGACAGTCAGATCGACTCTAGCGGGTGATGACTCTTATGACGGCGGTTGTCGCTTGGGTCGATAGGCTTGGGCGACTCTTTTGGGTTCACACGTGGATGAACTTGATGGTTGTGGGTCCGGGAAGCTTTGTGGCTTGTGGTTTTGAGGTTCTATGATTTTCGGGTTGATCAAGCTTGAGGCTAGCGTACGACGAGTAGTGCCTCTGGCCGTATGGGCCTTAGGTATCCATAGCCAAGCATTGCCCTCATAGTAGCCTTTTGCATGCAAGAGGGCCTTGGGGACCCATCTTTGACTGATTACACGTCTATTCCTGTAACTGCGTTTGGGCCTCCTAGGTTTAGAGTTTCTGGTCTTATGAGGGTAGGAGCGTCAACTCCTAGGCGGCTGTTGCGACTGTTTAGGCATCCATTGAAGGCGAGGCTATGGGGCCTTAGCTTTGGCTGCTATGGGTTGCGGTCTATGAAACTCGAGGATTGGCGGCTGTGCACTACCTCCCTCCTTAGACTTGCCTACATATGTTTCTATCAGAGGCTTTGTGGCTCGGGATGAGGTTGCGCAGCCCTTGCTAAAAGCTATAACAATGCGAACGTTGCCTATTGCGAGGTGGATGCACTGCGACGCGTAGTCAACATTGCACTGGGTCTGCTTTTTGAAGGTTCGCCCCAATAGTGACTCTGTGCCTGGGTTTTTAGCATTTGGCAACACATAAAAAATCATTGGAACAATCTCAGACTCGATAGAAACAGCTACTTTGCACTTGTCGAGTAGTGCGTAGGAATGGGACCCATATGGGCTTAACTTGACAGTGGTGGGTTGAAGTTGTGGTTTGCCAAGTTGAGTCCAATGATCGTGGGTTAAGACATTGAAGACTGCTCCCTCGTCAATCAAGGTGTTCAAAGCACATGTTTGTGTTGCTGTGACTGTGATACGGAGGTATGCAAGTTCTATGGCTTCCTCATCCTCGCCGTCGATTTCAGTGATTGTGGCTACTCATACTTTGACAGGCGGTTCTAACATCGGTGCCTCATGCAAAGGATGCGTAGGAGGGTAGTACGTCTTGACACGATTGCCATTGAAGAAGCCTATCCCTTCACCGTTTAGGGTCTCAAGTTCGACATTGCCTGTTTGGCTAATCGCACGAACTTTGAAGGGTCCAAGACCTCTAAATTTCATTTTTTGCTTATGCCCCTTAACTGAGTAGAGGAGCACTAAGTCACCCTGTTTGAACTCGTACTGCTTGACGTGCTGGTCAAACCAGCTCTTACGCCAAGCTTTCTCACAGATCAGTGCATGGGTGGCTAGAAGACGAGTCTCCGAGAGGCGTTCGAGCTCAACTAGGTGTTGCATCCATGCCTCCTTCCCTTCCCATCGTTCTTGAAGCATTATTCTTAGGCTAGGAACGAAGAATTCTAATGGTAGAATCACTTATGTTCCATATGTCAGCCTAAAGGGGGTTTGATCGACAGCTGTTTTATAAGCCGTTCGGTAAGCCCACAGAGCTGCCATCAACTTGTTGTCCCAGTTGCTGCGTGAAGCAGAGACAACCTTGGTTAGGACATTGACAAGAATCTTATTTGTTGATTCGGCCTAGCCGTTTGCCTAAGGGTAGTATGGTGAGGATTTGCGATGGATGATGAGGAAGGTGGACAGAAGATGCATGATCACTTCATTGATGAAGTGCGTGCCTTGGTCCACTGACTAGTTCAATGGGGCAGCCGAATTGTGAAATCACTTGCTCCCATAAGAACTTAGCTGTCGTTCTAGCGTCGTTTTTTCATGTCGCTCACAGCCCATTTAGTGAGGTAATCCATGGCCACAATGATGTACTTGGCCTGCGAATACTGTGATGTAGGACTGATGGATCCAATGAAATCAATTTCCCATTTTTTGAAGGGTTGTCGAGCAATAATTGGGGTTAATTCCATTTGTTCCTTGCGAATTGGGACCTTCATCCGCTGGCACTCCTCACAGTGCTTGACGAATCGTGCTGCGTCGTGGAAAAGCGTGGGCCACCACAATTGAGACTGCAACACTTTTCTGCTATCGTGTCTCCGCTAAAGTGCCCTTCGGCAATGCCGTCGTGCACTTCTGAGAGCACATCATGCATCTCATATTTGCATACGCATCTGCGCAACAATCCGTCTTGCCCCAGCCTATAGAGGTGGCCTACAATCAGTTGATAGGGCTCGATCTTAAGGATTAATCACCTAAGTCAGGCTTTTTCTATCGGTCAATCAGGCAGTCCGTGCTCAAGCACTTGGGCTTTGTCATCTGCCCAATACAGCATTATATCAGCCTTAAATAGATCTCTCTCTCGCTGGAAAGGTTAAACAGATGGGCGTCGGGCAGTTCATCAACAACACCTTGTCCAGCGGCTTCTCCGGTGGGAATGCGTGACATGTGATCGGCCATGTAATGTTGTTTTCCCTTCCATACCACCACGGAGAAGTCGAACTCTAAAAGCAGAAGGAGCCATCGAGCTATGCATCCTGTAGCACAAGGTTTGTTTACTAGATAGAGCAAGGCTTGATGGTCCACAAAGAAGGTAAAGGGCGTGGCCAAAAGGTAATGCCAGAATTTCTTCACTGCGAATACCATGGCTAATCCCTCTCTTTCCATCGTCGAGTAATTCATTTCCGTCTCAGTGAGTTGCCTACTAGCAAAGCTCACTGGATAGTCTAAATTGTGTTCCCCAGGTTGGCACAACACTGCCCCCACGACAAACTTAAAAGCATCGATATGCACGTGAAAGGTAGTGGTCCAATCTAGGGCTCGTAGGATTGGTGCTGTGGTTAGAGCCTTCTTCAAATCTTCGTATGCCCATTGGCATGCTTTAGTCCATTAGAATACAATAAGCAGCTTGTATAAGGGTCTGGCGATCAACGCATAATTCAGTACAAACCGCTGATAGTATCCAGTATGGCCTAGGAAGCATTGAACTCCCTTGTAGTTGTTTGGGGATGGAAGGTCAACAATGACCCTGACCTTTGAGAAGTCAGTGGAAATGCCGTTCTTTGACACCACATGCCCTAGGACGCATCCATGCTTCACCCAAAACTGGCACTTTAAGGGATTCAGGGAGAGACGATATAAGCGACACCACTCAAAGACTGCTCGGAGTTTCTCTAAGTGTTCGATCCAGGTCAAGTGGACACAAAGGTCGTCGACAAAGACTTCTAACTCCTTGTGAAGCATGTCCTTAAAGATGGTGCACATGAGGCGTTGGAAAGTGGCAGGGGCATTAGTCAACCCGAAGGGCATGACTATGTAAGCAAAGATGCCCCACTCAGTGGCAAAGGCAGTCTTCTGCCTGTCCGCAGGATGCACTTGCACCTGGTTGTACCCTGAGAAGCCGTCCAGAAAACTGTAGGCTTCCTTGCCTGCCACTCTCTCAAGCATGTGCTCGGTGTACGGCAACGGATAGTTGTCCCTCTTGGTAGCAGCGTTTACCTTCTTGTAATTGACGCACACTTGAATTTTTCCATTCTTCTTCATCACGATGACTATGGGCGATACCCAGTCTGTGTGCTCAATTTTGTAAATGAATCCTGCTCTCATCAGCTTATCAATCTCTTCCTTGACAGCATGAGCATGTTTTGGACTCATAGGGTATGGTCGCTGCTTGACCGGCGTTGCGTTTGGCATCATGGGTATGTTGTGAGTCACGACACTTGGATCTACCTCCTTAAGCTCTTCTAAGGACCAGGTGAACACATCTATGTACTCTCGCAAGAGAGCGACAAGACTCGTTTCTTCTTCATTAGTCAAGTCATCGGCAAAGAAGTCTTATAGGGGTGTTTCCCCTTCCTGGGCTAGGTCCACCTCCTTGACCTTGGCTGGTCCCTCGATTGGTTCTCTTGTCTGTGCTTGACGTTTGGCACCTAGCAGAACTACCACCCTATCCCCTTTTTTGAATTTCGTAAATCGTTTAGGGAGGTCCTGCGATTTTCATTGTTCTTCCATTTGAGTATCCTTGGGTTGTTTTTCCTTTTCATGCCTTAATCGTCTGCGCCTCAGGTGGACAGGTAGGTCCCCCTCGGTGCATCTAGTTGTGGGTGGCCTAGGGATTTCTGGATCACTATCCGAACTAACCTCCGATTGAGAGTCGAACCCTCTGTCTTTGCTAGAAGAGGTGGTCTCCCCTGGTGGGCGCAGTTCAGATGGTGATTTAGTCCTAAACACTGATGTCATTCCTAGCTGGTGGGCTAGTCCTGCTTGCTCAAGGTCTATGGCTCCTACGTGTTCCAACCAGGTGCAATCACATTCCACACGCATGACTCCTTACTCCATCCTGAAGATACTATTTTTCTGCGGCTTGGAGTCTTCTCGTATTTGCTCTATTTCTTGTCCTTCAGTGTCGTATTCCACGATATCTACCTCACCCTCACTTTCATCTCACTGAAGGATTGACAGTCTTCATATTCGTCATTAGAATTCTCTTCATCAGACTGCTCGCCGTCTCCTAGGGCTTGGTATATCTCTGGTCGTTGGTCAGGAACCAGGGCCCAGTTATACATGAGGTTTAAGTCACGCACTCTGGTCCATTGCCACTTGGATTCATCTAAGAGATCCTGGAGTGGTTTGAAATTTGTAGCTAGCTTGTCCGTTAGGTATTCCAGTATCTCATGGAGTTCCCTTTTGATGGTTGGGACTTGGGAGTTGACGAGCTTCGGTTTCCCACGAAGGCTTCCTGTCATCATGCAGACTGGCATGGAGGGTGTGTCGTTAGCCTTGCCGATTATTTTGATGGCTTGCTCATACACCTCGTGATCAGAGAATGGCAAGTCGATTGTAGCAAGGACATGCATCCAATCCCGCTCGTCCTCTGGGCATGGAATATACTTGGTCAAGGGCCCATAGGACTTCTTGACCTGAGCATTAGCCTTGAGCATAGCAGAGATGGCATCTAAGTCGACTGGTGAGGTCTTCCAAGTGTCCATCTCTACTCTTACGACGTCCGTCCTATTGCAAAGGAAGATCAAGCCGTTACCCCAATCTTCGATGACTCTAGTGTTGCGCATCCAGGGGCAGCCTAATAGGATGTTGTAGTCCACTCCCTTCATGACTATAAAGTCAACGGAGAACTGGACACCTGCGATCTTCACTGGCCAATTCTTAAGCACCCCGAATGGCTTGATTCTCATACCGTTTGCTAGTGTGACATTAAACCTAGCAGTCTCAATGGGTGGGTTTCCCCAAGTTTGAAGCACTGCATGGCTAAGCACACTAACCCCAGCCCCCGTGTCCACGATTCCCTTCCTCGTTGTATCGCCTAGGGCTAAAATCGGTAAGACCGCATGCATCTCGGAACCTTCCCAGAAGGCATTGGCGTGCAAGGACTTAGGCATAGAGTGTAGTATCAAACTCGGTATTTGCGTCTCTCCATCATGGTCATGAGGGTCTGCCGTGACCTGCTCTTGTGACCCTTCAACCCACTACTTAAGATCTTGCCATAGGGTGGGGTGCTGCCTAAGCAGATCCCCCAGGCTAAGTGTTACAAGGGTAGTCACCAACGTGGTCAAGAGATTGTTGGGTGTTCGTCTCTCCCCTAACCTGGATTTCCTGACCAGTGGCCGTGACTGAACTACGACCCTGTAGTAGCGCCGAGGCTTGGCCTTAGCGGCATCGCTTGTGGTGCAGTTGCTTCTCTTGACTTTGGTTGTGGGGGCAAGGTTGGCATACTTATGCTGGAGAGATCATCGACCCCATCCTCTATGATGGGCTCAGCGTCTTTTAGATGCTCTTGGGCTTCCTTCACCCATTCCTTCACCTTTTCTATGGTCTCTAGTTGTCGCTTCGGATGCGGGTACTCCCCTACCTTAGCGCTTCCCTTTTTGGCCGTCTTAGGGGCTGACGTCTTTGCCTCTACGTCAGAGACCTTATTTCTAGCAGGCAGAGTTGTAGCACTCTCTGTTTTTAGTGCGATTTTAGTTTCCGACTTCTTCCTCCTCCGTCTACGGCTCTTCTTCCCTATCGAGGCTACATCGAGATTGCTAGGTCCTGGCAGAGAGATGCCGGCCTGCTTTGTTTGGGCATAGGTCATGACCCGCAGTGGGATAGGCGTGGCCTCCCCATCATGGTTCTCAACACCAAACAGCCCCAATGGGACAAATGGCTCGTTGGTTGAGCTAGACGATGGCTTTTGCCTTGGGCAATCGACAAAGAGATGGGTGATTCTGCACTCAGCACACCTTTGGTCAGCCTTGTCTTTGTTTTGCTGCTCCCTTTCAGGGCAGCGTGATGAGACATGACCTAGGTGGCCACAAGTCCATGATTGGATCCTGCGTTTGTCCTCCTAGGCCTTTACCTCGTCCTCTTCCTAATGCCATCACTGGTACGAGGCAATAATCCATGAGGACAGTGTTTCCCTCATCGTCATGCAAGACGTAAGGGCATATGTAAGCTTCTTCCTCGTTTGGTTCTTCCACATAGTGGACAGGAGCATCACTCGATGGATGGGTTATGTAAGGACCAAGCAGTCTAGGAATGCCTGTAGGATTTATTTCCATCCTAGGAATAGCCAGCTTAATGTCGTTAGGTGCAGGGAGGGCCAATGGGACTCCCCTTCCAAAAAATGGATGTGGCATGTTCGCTAGGTAAGGCTGGCCATATGGTTGTGAGTATGAAAGTCTCCTTGGCAATCTACAATGTGCGACGTCATGACCAAACCTACCACAGTTAGTGCAAGGTCTTGACCTAGGGTCTTGACACTCTGCTGGCAAGTGGTTTCCGCCATAGTACATGCATTGGACGTGTGGGCATGTTGGTCATCTCAACATGTCCTGCAACTTGGCTAGTTCCATCTTAACGTCAACCAAGTCTTGGTTCGTCTCGATGGTTTTTCCCTTATCCTGGGATGATGGGGCTGATCACTCACTCGAGGCTGATGCTCTCTCTGAGCTTTGCGAGTTGGTCTGTTCTAGGTTTGCGCTTCTGGAGCTCCGCTCCTTCAGCTGATCGTCAACTCAGATGGCTTCCTCGAAGACCCTAGCTAGCGTGTCTCACTGCAAGCTCAAGTTGCCTACCAAAGCCTTGTATAGTTCCTTGTTCTGAATCCCGCTGATGAATACAGTTGATACTACTCTTTCAGTTGGTCACTCCCCAGTAGGGATTCTCTTGAAGAGACTCCACACATGGGTAACGTAATCGCGAATGTCTTCCTTCTCTTTCTACTTGACGTTCATCAAGTGTACTAGTAGATTATCGGAGTATCCGGGCTTAGCAAATCTCTTAATGAAGAGATCCTTGAGGCCATCAAAGTTGGCTCGCTCTACGTTATCTAAGCTTGTATACCACGTCCTTCCCTTGTCACCCAAGCAAAGCCCAAATGCTTGAGAGTGTTGAGTCAGGTCGTTGAGGCCGTTGGATTCGCAGACTTGCTCAAACTACTCAACAATGTTGTATGGATCGTCATGGGGTTGGTACTTATCGAGTTGCTTGGCAACAATAGGGATTTTAGACTAGCTCTTTGAGCCCTAGTTTGCTCCGAGTCCTGCGAGCAGCGATGTCGCTAGAGCCATGGCACTTTGCTCTGCAGCCGTGTCGTCGAGCAGTCGCTTCATGAGAAGCTCACTCAGCGTTAAGTCTCCTTCTAGTGCTCTCTCATGGTCCGTTCGATTTCTGCCAGCCAAGTTTAGCACCCGCTGCACCTCTCGCAACTCCATGCTTTGCATTTGGCTCCTAGCCTGTTGATCCCTATTGTATTCAGCCATGCTTTGCAATGCTTTGCGGGCCAGCTTTCTCTCCTCTTCTAGATCTGCGATGATAGCGTCTGCTGTCCTACCACGGTGCTCATACCAAGCATGAGCGTCATAATTGCTAATCAGCTGCTGCTGATGAATAGCATCTGGAAAGGCTTCTAAGTAAAATTCCTCATTAGATCTGCAGTCTGAACTTTCTTCTGCCATTGTCGAGTTATCGTGCTCCACCAAGCTATCAATTAGGTTCAGTAGACTTGTCAAATCCACTTCGTCGGCGTCCCTCGCTTGGTCCTACTTTTGCGCATTGATGGTTTGTCTATGTATTGGGTTCTCTTCTACTGGTGGGTTCCTTGAGTGGTTTATCTGGGTAAGTTCCTTCAATTATTTAATACAGTCCTCAATTTATGGCCACTCAATGTGTCTTTCCCTATGCACTTGTGCTCAATCAGGCTTTCAATTTCCTTAAGTGTACTTCAAGTGCGAAAATTCAAGGTGAGTGCAGCAACCAATTTCTAGACGTCTTACGCACTCTCGCGTTGTTTTAGGCCTAATAAGCTTGTTGGTCATTTTTCGGCCGTCTTGGCAGGGTTTAGAGTTTCTCTAATATGTTGCCTCGTTCATTTTTGGTCCAATCAGGCTTCACAACTCAGTGATCTGCGTCTAAGCCTCCGGGTCTCACAACTGCCCACTTCTAGCTGCTAAGCGGCGGCGCCCTACAATTTTTCCTATTCCATCTGCCACAATCAAGTTCTGAGCGTCCTAAGGGCTTTCGACAGTTTGCACTGCTAAGTTCTAGCCGGTTAGGTTAAATTTTTGAAAATTTGGTAAAAATCTACACTCACCCCAACTAGTCCGAATTGTAGGGTCTGAGAGGGTTACTCGGACGGGCCGAGTGCATGGGCCGAAGGTCGAATTTGGGACTTGGACAGGGTGGACTCGAACGGGCCGAGGGGCAGACTCAGACAAAGTCACTCGGACGGATTGGCTCAGATGGGCCAAGTGGTTGATTTGGACAAGTTTTCTCGGACGGGCTGAGGCAATTGGGCCAAGGGTCGAGTTTGACACGTGGCAGAGAGCCGAATTTGTCCACGGTCCGAATGGTAGGCTCGGACGGGCCGAGTGGGCCGATTAGGGTTTTGGCCGAATGGGCCGAATGGCAAGGGACCGAGGGCCGATTCTGGGACTCGGCCCAGAAGTGACCATTCGAACAGGCCGAGCGCGGCGCACATCAACAGCGTGAGTTCAATTTCGATCGTTTCTTGTGATTCACTCAATCGTACCAAGCACAAACCTCCAGATCCTACCTAAGGGGGTAAGAGAAGGGATTCATATACCTGGATAGAGTGGTGGGCTCGTCGTTGGTGCGATCGAATCGAATCGGGCAATAGCTCTCTCTCTCTCTCTGGATAGAGTGGTGGGCTCGTCGTTGGTGCGATCGAATTGAATCGGGCAATAGCTCTCTCTCTCTCTCTCTCTCTCTCTCTCTCTCTCTCTCTCTCTCTCTCTCTCTCTCTCTCTCTCTCTCTCTCTCTCTCTCTCTCTCTCTCTCTCTCTTTGTGAAATGGTTGCAAATGAGTCCTCCCTTGGCCTCTTGGCTCTTGTACCCCTTCCCGAGTATGGTGTTGATGCCCCTAATCACTCACTTGCCGATCTTAGGTATCACAAGTGAGAATTTTGCCATTTTTGCATGATTTTTGCCCTATTTTACAATAGTAAAGCCTACCCTTCTCCGATGCAATTTCCTAATCTTATCCTACTCTAAATGCAACAAGAATCGAAAGCAAAATACTGAAATGATTTCTCCATGTTTCCTAATCATCAAACAAACAAAATAACCCAAAAATACTTACTTGTTTTGAAGATAAAAAACACCCAACTTCCTACCTATCTCAAGCTACGTTTCGGGGATGAATCCTTACTTCGATGCTCGATATGAGGCGCGCAAGTGCTCAAGCTTGAATCCGTTGGTCCTGGCAACGGAACCAAAATGTGGGAGCTTTCGCTCAACTACCAAGACCCACGGACCGCTTATTGTTTTAAGCGTTCCAAGCGAGCTCTAATGGCTATCTCTCACCTAGCTGACGCGCCGTCGATCCTACGAGTGTAGTGAGCTTACCTTAGTGCCGATATGAGTTGCCTCCTCTCTCACACACGCCGGTAGCTCCACGATCCTAGATGCTAGCTCAAGCATCCTCAAGCCTCCTCCACCTCCAAGCTCCATCCTCCATAGCCGTGCGCGCAAGAAGAGAGAAGAGAATAGAAGAAGAGAAGAGGAGATGGTGAAGAGCTTCACCCTCTTGATCCCTCACTCTCACACACTCACTCCCTCACACTCTCACACTCCCTCTCTCAAGAGCACACACAAGCAAGAAGATGAGAAGGAGAAAAGAAGAAGAAGACTCTTGTTGCCACACACCAAAGAATGATCTCTTATTCACTTTTTGAACTTTATATATATAAACCCTAAAATCCCATGGGCACCCATCCCTTTTTTACATGACCGGCCATTGTAGCAAGGCCTTTTTTCCATTTCCCTCTTCTAGCCTTGTGCCTCTAGCCTACACCCATCTAATATTCTACAATTGGCATAGGAGGGAGCCTGGCGCTCTTTTACAAGAGTTTTCGAGTTTTTTTGAGGTGCCTTTTCATTTAAGTTTGCAATTTTTGCCCAAGTTCATCTTTAGAGGCCGCCTGCGTGTCTTTGCTCTTTTTCCATCTTCTTTTTGCTTTTTCCTCCATTTTTTCGCCATCTCGACTTGGGGTTAACAAAAATTTTCTCTTAACTTATAGAAAACCCTTTAATTGTGATTGATTGTGCTTTCCTATTCAAATTTCTTATTAGCAGTGGATCCATGATGAGAGCAAATAGAAGTGGGGGAATGGTGCATTCTTGCCTTATTAATCTCTATACAGAGGAGGGTTATGAACATAGGCCTTTCACATAGATCATTGTTGTGGAATTTGAGAAGAGTAGCTTAATCATTTTTGGAAACGCATTGCTAAATTCCATTATGCTCCTCACCTTGATTATGAAGTGCTAGCTTATTTTCTTGTAAGCCTAATGAAAATGCATGTTTATGAGTACAAAGTTTGACTACAATTTGAGACCATGATTCATTCAAAAACTAGGATTTGCGAATTCTCCTTTCTTGGAAAAATCCATATTGTTGCAAATGAACTACTTTCCCGAGTAGAAGCATTAACTTGTATGCCATTGTGTTTGCCATTAGCTTGTAGGCCACATTCAACATCGTCTATAGATTCCATTGAGACATTTTGCTTCTATCTAATGATTTAGGAATCTTTATTGAGTTCTTCAGGAAGAAATCCATTCATACTTGTTCTATTCAAGAGATTACAAAGGTCCTATGAATGTACATCAATTGGCATGTAAATCTCTTTTAGAAGATATGATATGACATTATCATTGTGTTGGAAAAGTGAATGTAGACACAGGAGAATTGGATGAAAATAAAGGGAATTCTTCTCTAGGATGGGGATTAATCTAATATTCACTACTATAGCTTATAATCCTAAAAATGGAATTTAAAAAAGTGAGAGAGGACATGTGCCTATTGTCAAAGATTTGGCTAAATTTTGTAGGGGAAAGATTTCCAAGTAGCCTATGTTCCTTCCTTATGATTTATGGGTTGATCTACTACTCATAGTGCAACCACAAGGTATATGCCTACTAAATTGCCTGTTGAATTGATGTATAGTTAGAATTGTAACATGCTCACTTGCCAACCTACTCCCTTGGTAGTACGTTCTTAGTAGTCCATCAAGAGATGTCCTAGAAAATGTCGTCCGGGATTTTGATAAAAACCCTCGGAGTTTGCTAACTAGACTTGCTTGAGTCTACCCCACAATGGAAGTTCTAGCCATTCCCATGAGGATCGGCCTGAGTCTTTTTGGTCAAATCAAGTACTGATGGTTGATTAGTGTTAGTGGTTTGAGTTTCCATCCTGTATAAAAATTGCTAATTGAAACGGGCTTGCATTGTGCTAGGTTTAAAGAGAACGGGAGACGAAGGGTAGTGTAGCACTTTGATCCCTTCTACCCATGGTTCTAAATTGATGCAAGTCAGGCTTTTTGATCTTTGATGGTGCATCAAAAATATGATTTTTATTCCTTCTTAGGAAAGCTCTCGGTTTACCAAGACCATCCAACCATAGGTTTGGATCCATCGTCCTCTTGCTTCCCTTGAGAGAGTATTTTTAATTACCTAATTGCCTACCACCTTAGGTTCAACATATAAAAACAGCTTCTTTGAATTATCTCCTAAGACAAATTCATTACATGCCTTTAATTCACGACACAAAAACAAAGTAAAGCTATCCCTTCTCAATAGTTCCTTTAAGAAAAATAACTTTTTACAATGTTTTCTGTTCTAACTAGAATTATGTCAACCTGAAGATATTATTCTCTCCAAGTTCAGTTCCTAAACAAGTATTGGAACTTCTAGGCACTGGTAGTTAGTAGTTTGTAAGAGCCTAAGGAGTTTATGACCAAAGTCCCCCGGTATCCTCACCTCCTCCTGTTGGACTAGAGCTCCCTACTACGACAAGACCTTTCGCGTCATGATTGGTCTATACTTTCTAATGCAAAACAGAAAAAATAAAATCCCTTAGAGTAGGTTTTATTCACGCTAGTCTTGGGGAGGTCTAGCACCATCAAGAATACTACCTCAGTCTGGCATTCTATGCTTACCGGAATACAGCTTCAGTCGAGGATCTGTAATTGATCATCCATCTCTTAGCGTGGTGATTTTAGGAAAAATGAGGACCTAGCTTACAATCACGAACATCTTAATTCAAATGCATTAAACATAAATTTTTAAAAATTTTATTTTCAAGACAAATATTTTCTTTCCAAAAATAATAATATCAAGGCAAAACTTAGCATAAGTGACAATACCTTCCAATAGTCTTCTCAAATTTCCCCTTTCTCGAAATCTAGTTAGACTGAATAAGAATTGTATTCTTGAGAATAACTCCCTTGGAGTTTTGTGGGTCCTTTCTTGCAATTTTAAAAAATATTGGTTAGTTTTATTATGAAAAGTATTATTTCAATAATTTCCATCTCAAGGTCTTTTATATACCGAGAATTAGTGTCCGTGATTATCCATAAGAGGTTTTGTTTGATCAATACAAATAAAAAATATTAAGTCTTTTAGGGACACTATAATTGTCATGTACAAGCCGGTATAACCTTTGTAACCTCCTCATAGATGTACTTGTTTAATTTGACTTGTCGTCCTCTAGTGAACATGTTTGAGTTTACCTTTGCCTCATAGAAGAGATAAATCTTGGTAACCTTAAGAGTTTACCTCCTCATAGATGTAACCTTAAGAGATAAATCTTGGTAACCTTAAGAGTTTCCAACTAGCCTCTTGAAATTATTCTAGAGGTAATCAGACGATTTGCATCAATGTAACAAAACCATTCGCTTAACATCCATCGTCTTTCATAATACAAAGGTGAAGGATTGTATATTTGATCTAATATTCGCATCATTTGGTTTCTCCAGCTAAAATTAGAGGAGTGCATTGATGACATAAACATAACTTAGAAAATCAAGAATCGTTCCCAAGGTTTGTCTTTCTACCAGAAATCAATAACATATATTAACAAGAGAAGATTTTCACTACTTAAGGGAAAGATATTTTATGTTGTAACTATAACTAGTTTTATTTACTTGCGTCATGTCCTATATCAATGTGTGCTCTGATACCAACTGTAATTATGTTCTTAGTAGCCCATCAAGAGATATGCCATTCGGGATTTTGATGAAAACCCTCGGAGTTTGCTAACTAGGCTCGCTTGAGTCTACCCTTTGTAGTGGAAGTTCTGGCCATTCTCATGAGGATTGACCTGAGTCTTTTTGGTCAAATCAACTACTAATGGTTGATTATTGTCAGTGATTTGAGTTTACATCTCTTATAAAAATTGTTGACTGAAACGGGCTTGCATTGTGCTAGGTTCAAACAGAACATGAGACGAAGGGGAGTGTGGCACTTTGATCCCTTCTGCCCATGGTTCTAAAGTGATGTAAGTTAAGCTTTTTGACCTCTGATCGTCCATCAAAAATGTGATTTTTATTCCTTATTAGGAAAGCTCTCGGCTTATCGAGACCACCCAACCATAGGTCTGGATCCATTGGGGGTCCATCCTCCCACTTCCCTCAAGAGAGTATTTTTAATTACCTAATTACCTACCACCTTAGGTTCAACATATAAAAACAACTTCTTTGAATTATCTCATGATACAAATTCATTACATGCCTTTAATTCATGACACCAAAATAGAGTAAAGCTATCCCTTCTCAATAGTTTCTTTAAGAAAATAACTTTTTACAATGTTTTCTATTCTAACTAGAATGATGTCAACCTGAAGGTATTATTCTCTCCAAGTTTAGTTCCTAAACTAGTATTGGAACTTTCAGGATACTATCTAGAATTTGAAGGGTAGTTGGTAGTTTGTAAAACTAAAGTAGAATATGTGGGAAACTAAAAATGGACAAAGATATAAACAAATATTGATGTGGTTTGCTCCTTTTCATTTTTCCTCTTCTTTTTTTGATAATTTAGAGTAAACATAAATAACCTAAGAGAACAAAATATCGAAGCAAAATTTTTCACATTTTCTAAAATCCTCTAACATGAATAATAATTGCAGCCTAAAATGATCTACATTATCAAAGTTAAACATATAAGCTAAACTAAAAGATACAAGAAGCTCCTAAATAGCCTCTAATGTAGGCCATTAGATGTCCTAGACCCACTATCAATTGTACTACTAAAGTTCTCTATCATATCATGGAGCGAAGTTATGGTTGCATAGTCAAAATAGGGCATATGCGCCATTGGAAGACATCCTAAAGAGCAACTCTCGGTCACATCCATATATTGACAAATATAATCCCAATAGGAAAATTTATCACCTTATTGAGGATCAAGATATGATGGAGTCAAGCAACTTGACATCAAGCAAACTCTTGATCTTTATCCATCCTATACCGAATCAATGCCATGCTTGGGTGAAAATTCGCTATCATAATCATGGCATTGATTAAGTGTAACCTATATCCTCTCTCATGGCAATGGTACATAATAGCTATGTGCCCACATAAAGATGCCATTGACATGGTCTACAAACTAAATGGTGGAAGATGTTGCAAACAAAAAATAACTACAAATAAGGAACCATGGCATGCCTCACCCCTCCAAGCATATAAAAACCCATCATGAATTTGAAACTAGGGAATACTATAAGATTCGGTATGAATAGGATTGAAATTATGAGTATCAAGCCCGTACATAAAATATCCATACTTGCATCCCATTAAGAATCTCCCCAAAAAAAAGAAAATTTGAATCAATTGCACATTGAATATGTTCTTGATCACATGGATATTGAGCATGTCAAGTTTCATGACAATAGCATAAGATCCTATTATGCTTTTCCAAACATTTTTAATTGTTAGAACTCCAAGACCATTGCTTACTTTTAAGCTTGAGGATATATGAGTGCAAATTATTATCATCCTCACCTTGGATTCGATAGCCCAAATAGTGCATGACTTGTTTAAGCTCTACAAAATTCTTAGGTATCAATGGTTTGAACCATCTAAGATGTGTTTCAACTCCATCTCCATAGATAGTGTAATCCATTACTACTTTTTCCTTCAAAAGAGGCATACAATCTCATGTATATCCTACATGTAAGTTTTGATTGATTTAATGAAACTTCTATAATATCTAACTAGTTGCCCCTCAGAATGCTCGTACGTTTTTGGTATATTATTGAGGGAGCACTTAAAGGAATGATAAACCAAGGAGTGCTAGTAGATTTTTCACTTGAACCCTAATTTCCAAAATGGGTGTATCAACTTGTTTTCCCTCCAAAAATTATCAATTTTCTTGTGTTCAATTGAACATTTCTTAAAAATAGGTGAGGGTTGTTCCATATATAGTGCATCATTATTTACTTCAGATTCTTGATCTTTTAAGTACATATCTAAGAGTGATATTTCTTTTAGATATCATCACTCTCAAAATTGAAATTCTATTCTCTTCCTTTTAAGCTTGGCAATTATTTTCATCATTTCATCTATAGCAATCATTGCTACATCCCACTCGCTTTCTAATGCCTTGTTTAATTCTCTAACAGTTCATGCATGACTACCTTGATAACCACAAGTACTATACTTATCTCTATTCATGGCCTAATATGGATCATCCTTATCATTGTTTAATGGTGGCACTTGTGAAGGTTTGCAACTTTTTTTATTTCTCTCATACGTTTCCTTCTTTTCCAATTGATGATAGTAAATCCTTTTGGCTATAAATGGAGGTAATTCAAAATGAAAAGGAATTACCTCTACCTCAAAAGGAAATATCACAAAAAAAATAACCCACATCTTCATCATAATCATCCCCAGTAGTATTTTTTTCCCCCCAAGATTTGCTAAATATGTTGGTTAACAAATCATCTAGATTTGATGTCATTATTTCTTACATCTCCTTTGTATCTAAAACATTAGTTAAAAATAATTCTATTGTGTTCTATACAAAAAATGCATCCCCAATATCACTTTCCTTTCTACTCGTAAAAGTTTAGGATGTGCTTCAAGACATGAATCATTCAAACCATTGTCTTCATGTATAGCATCATCGAGACATTTATCTTCCTTTGTTGAACAAAATGAGGACATCTTGATTTCATGTGCTCAACAACACCATTCTGGGGTGCAGTGTATGGGGCGGTCAACTGACGCTTAATACTCCTTTCATCACAAAGCTACTCAAAATCCTTAAAGATATATTCAACCCCATTATTAGACCATAGGTATTTTAGTATATACTCAGACTCTAGGTCTCAACCATGGCAAGAAAGCCTTGAAACATAGGCAAAACATTCAATTTTTGCCTAATAGGATAGGCCCAAACCTTATACAAGTAATCATGTATGAATGTAACAAAGTGCTTTGCAGCACCCCAAGGACTGACAAGGAATAGGGCCACAAACATTTTCAAGCCTACGGCTTATCTACACGTGTAGAGATGGACTTCTTATGTGAGTTATGAGTCTACCTACCATACAAACAATGAACACATGAATCAAAACATAATAATTCAAGGATGGGAGATACTACAAATGGGTCAATATTTTCATTCCTTTCAAAGACACATGTCCAAGGTGACGATGCCATAAAGATTGTAAACGCCCCGAACAACGTAGTATGCTTAACAATTATGATATTCGCTTGTTTTCGAGATTTAATATAAAAGAGAATGAACACTTAAAGCTGAAAATGAAAATTACTCATAAAATTACAGCCATGAAAATGTAAAAGTAATGGAGACAAGATTGAGGGTTGAAGATGGGCAATCCCCCCCCCGAAGGAATGTATTTCTGCTCAACCCAAGTCCCTTAGGGAAGAGCTTAGTTACAATCAACCTGGGAGTGAGAAGAAGTAATTCTCACTCTCACAAGATCATGCAAAGATGTAAAAACACACATGCATTATCTATTATGCAATGATAAGAACTGATTTCTTTACAGTATGAGAGAAGAAAAAGGGGAAATCAGCCTTTCTCCATCGTTGATCAGCAGTACATGGATAGGGCTTGCTTCTTGTTGCTAAAATGGAAGAAAGAGCTCAAGAAGGAGGTGATGTAATGAATTTACAGGCTTGCTGAAGAGGGAATATGGAGGAATTTGATAATGGAGAAGTGGGGGATGATGATGGGGATGGATGGGGCCAGTTTCTAGCTATCTGTGGGTGCTATACATGAGTTTACAGCAAAGAAAAATGATGTTGAATGAAGAAAAACGAGCTCTTATTTATAGGAGAGGGGAGAGCTAGTACAAAAGGGGAAAGTGGAGTAGCACAAGACAAGTGTCCAGCCATATGTCATGAGATGTGACAAGTGGTGGGACACTTGGAAACTTGTGTGACAAGTGTCTTGACACTTGTCTCTTCTCTATGGCCTTCTTTTTTGGGTTGAATACTGTCAAGAATAGAAACAACCAAATTTAGTAAGCACAGTCGGAGTACAGAACTTACTATTTTTAGAATGACATCCCTATTTTTTAGGACTAGCATTTTTAGGCTAATTCGAGGCTCCTAAAATTTAGGGACCTCCTAAAATTTAGGGATCTCCTAAAAATTTAGGGACCCCCCCAATATGGGTGTCATATGAAAGCTTTTTCCATGTACATCGCAAAAATGGTATCCGAATCTTCATGTGACTTTCCTATGCAAAGAAATGTGCATTTCAAGCTTTCAGCCCACACATGCACATTATTCAAGCATTTCATGATCATGCCATCTTGTTGATTGTAATTGTCTGTTCTGGTGGATCTAGCCCACACTTCAAGGCATCAATCCTTTCTGTGTGCGAGTCTAACCCTGATATGCATGAGTTCTAGTCACAGGCGCCGAATCGGGCCATATAGGTGGAAGTGTGAACTATCTTTTCTCTAACCCACCGCGTGGGTCCACCATAACCTATGACCACTCATCAGTGGTCAGCTCCAATGCACTTTTCTTTATATCTAATTAGTGCAAAGGAAATAAATTTAATAAATCATTATATAGACAAATTAATGAAAAAGGATACAAATTCTGTTTCTATAGAGTTGTGACAAAGATACATGTGCAAGATTGATCACAACTAAAACATGTTCAATAGACCTAGAGATAAGTAAAGGATAGAGGCTGCCAACCTTGGCACCTTTAGTAAAAAGAAGATTTTCATGAATGATCTTTCATGAAGAATCACCAAAAGACACATGGTACTTGCTATCATCCAACTATCCAACTAAAATAAGGATTTCAATCAAAGCTAGAACATGGCATACATCATGAAGCACAAAAGGAGTACCAATACCAAACTACAGTCTAACATCACCTATACCAATGATATCAGATGCAGTGCCATCTCCTAGTCTAAGAGAACCTCTAGCAATATGATAGTTATGAAACTAATGATGATGCAGGGTAATATGGAATAAAGCTCTCGAATTAAAAAGTGGTAAGAATGTTATCAAAATTGTACTCCAAGGCATTTATTTCCTCTATTTTCACACTAAACTTAGGTACAATATCCTTAGACTTTGCATTTTCATGCACTTTTCCCTTGCCTTTTTCACTACACCTATCATTGCATCCCACAATAATGGCATGTCAAGGATGACTTGCAATCGCAGGACTTACTATAGGATTTCCCCACAATATTGAGACTTTCCCTTGTAGGGATGTGAGTCTCTATTTTACCATTTCTACCTCTAATTGTAAGTGCATGAGAAGTATGTGTTGTATCAATATTCTTCCTATAAGTAAAGCACTCTCTACATCACTACCTTTACTTCTTTTGTAAGTAAAGCACTCTCTACATCATTGCATTTAAAACCTTATTTAGGAGGATTATCACTCCTCATAGCAGTGTGAAATGTATCCCATGTCTCTGATAGTGTGATAAAGCAAGAACAAAGACTTTATGTTATCCTCAAACTTGATGTCTTGTGATATAAGATGCCTAAAAATAGAGTGAAGCTCATTTAAATGAGTAGATGTAGGGGTTTCCTCCTTCATGCAAAGGTCCACAAGCTTCTTTAAGCAATATAGCTAAGATGTAGGACTACTTGTTACAAAGATCACATATCTTCTTCCATAAATCATATGCGCCACCAATAGTTGAAATAACATTGAAATACACCTACTTAGATAAAGAAATTATGATAGTAGTTGCATAAATCATCAAGTTCATCCCAATCATCTCTATCCCAATTTTTTGGCTTTATACCCTTGACTTTCAATGGCCTAATCAACTTCTTCTACACCAATACCTATCATATTTGCATATTTCAATATTGGGTTGTTCTTATCCAACTTTTCAATGTTAAAAATGGTACTATCATTTGATACATTGGAAGTATCTGCCATTATATTTACAGATGACTACAAATTACAAGAGTATAGGCTACTATAATTATAGACAAACAGCCCCAAAATTGAGCCAAAAGGGAGATTAAGAGATGGAGAAACAAAATAGTATATAGCTATCCACAAACAGTAGGCACTAGAGTGCTTAAAAAAGCTATCTATACTCAAAAAAATTGCTCATAAGCTATTGGGACCAAAAATGGACCCAACACTATCTCTAAGGCTCTAGCTAGGGGCTACTACACTCACCAAACAACCCTCATGGCCGCCTCGCAGCTAGGAGCATCTAGATAATACAAAATGGTTTATCTAACTAATGTGTTTGTAGACATGAGTGCCAGTCTAATAGTTTGCCCATCCAGACTCCAAGCATGGGGAGCTTTCCATATATAGGTGACTACCTTACCTCCACTTACACACACCCAAGGCACCCCCCAACTAAATGCTATGGCCCCTACAGCTCTACTACACCCCAGGGATTGACCTCATGATACATTGTCTTACATATAAAGAACAATAAAATATAGTCCACTCTTTTGATATTGCATGATCCAGGAGATATATTTATTTCCTCACACAACTATCCCCCAAGATAACGGATCTAGCCTATAGTAAGAAAAACCTCTTTTGCTCAATCATAGGTCAATATTTCAGCACATTTTTAAAGAACAACTAGTTGCTATGTGTTGTGCAAAAAGACATTCTTTTCATGCTTTTCCCTAATGCAAGGCTACAACAATGAGGAGATGAAACTAGGCTACCTCATGCTTCCCTTCCTATATATATTCAATAAAACCTAAATGCTACACTTTAGTACATAATCATTTGCTCTTCTTTATACAAAAACTTGGCATTTCAATCCTCATTTGACATTTATTCATTATGTGGAGTGTTCTTTATGATATAGCAATTTTCCCATAGAAATACCCCCTAAATTGGACACTTTAACACACAAATGGGTGCAAATTGAGGTTAACCTCATGCCCTATAGGCCACCATACATACAGATGTATTCTATTAATTTTTTTCTTTGTTTGGATTTTAAAATTATTTCTTTAATCTTTTGATATTTTTCTTTAATTTTTATTTATTATTTCTATTATAAATATGTATTTTTTTTATCATACAACAGCAAAGACCAACCATGGCAACTAGCATACACTATTTTATCCACATATAATATTACTTTCCACTATTTATATAAATCATTATCATATTTCTCAATTTTATGTGTTTTGCATGTATTACACAATTAATTTCTACATTATGATAGCCACAAATCCTAAAAGTTTGGACTTCTAACCCTTAAACATAACATAGATCACTTCCATGTCAAATTTCAGCCCATATGCGCCTCAATTTCATTATGAAAACAATAATATAATTGAATTTCCTTCAAAACTATGGCTTAATGCAAGAAAATCGCTTAATTTTTCAAGATTTCAACGATGCATAGTTCACTCATCAACACTCCACATAGTAACTACCAACCACCTTCACGCTCTCTCGCTCCATTTCTTGCATCTTGTCGCGATCTAATACCCTTTCCCCCTCATCCTCTAAGCCCACATGAAATAGCAATAATGGTGAGAGAGAAAGAGAAGAGAGAAAGACCGGTTTTCAAACTTTTAGCATTGTACATTATTTATCTTGCTTGTTGCAGTCATCTAAGGCAAAAATTTGTAGGATCTCATGTCCAGGGCGACTGATCCTTTTGATTTGATCAATTGTGCCAAATCCCATAGGCCATGAGGGGGTGTGCGAAAAAATGCACACTCCCCCCCCCCCCCCCCCTCCCACATTGAGTTTTTGGGCTTTTTCTCTTTTAATCCCCATTAGCCACTTATTTATCAACTTATCTAGTTCATGCTTCACATGTTCACACTATTGGCAAGTGGTTCAACTAAAATCAAAGGCCCAACGAACTCAAATTTGAGATCTGAAAACACAAGTGTGTTTCTAGTATCATTTTCTACTAACTTGGCCTCCTGGACACTATTTTCAAATTTTGGATCAAATAGCTACTTTGTAATGTGAAATTTGTGCCTCTTTAATTGGACAGTCTAATGAACTTCGATTGACATATGGGCGTTCCCAATGCATTTCGGACCACCTTCTTTCGCTTAGAAAACTCTATCGCCTCTTCATTTTACTCGCAAATGCTTCATTGCCTGCTTCATTTTTGGTGCCTAGTCGCACTAATGCTCAAGTTGTGCCTCTTTAAATGGGCCATCCAATGAACTTTGATTGACAAGTGGATGCTTCCAATGCATTTCAAACCACCATTTTTTGCTTTCTACTTTAGTTTTGACACATAAATACACCTCCCATAAACAGTATTCAACATTAAATTATAGTAAATTACCATACATCCATAGGCAAATGACAAACAGAGCAAGCTCCCACTGCTCGAAATATCTGGGAAGCAACCAGGATATATAAGATGCAACTAGTAGTATAGCAACCAAGTACCAAGAATTATCAAAATATATAGGGTATCAAATACATAGATGCATACAACCAATGTGTATCAAGTATGTATCCACCATTAACAATCCACTAGCAATGCATATCAAACATGTATCCACCACACTCACAACCCACTAACAATGATAGATACAAGTTACAAGTGCTCAAAATCAAATCAACCCACAAGAGTTAGTGTCTACAAGAATAGCGTATGTGCACATTAACCAAGCATATACATAAGCAAGAGACTCCCACTGTCTCTAAAGAATCAAGCTCTGCAAGAAAAGTACAAGTGTCTTCCAAGCCGAGCAAAGCTCAATGCATAAAGCTCATAACGTTTAGGCAACCAAGATACATGATAAGTACATTCAAGAGCATATACATCCAATATGTCTTCAACCTGCAAGTGAAAAATCACTAAAGCAAATGTCTAATGCCCATATCCATCCAATGGAGCTCAAGTACAAAGCTCAAAGCACATCATAAGTATATCCAAGCACATACACTAATGCCAAGAATCCATATAAGCATGTAGAATTCTCAAATTTCTTGTAGGCATTCAATGCATAAAGCTTCACTATTGTATGCTTGCTATTCAAATTATATTACAACAACAAACCCTATTAAAACTGAGCTAAATGAGCTCTATCCAATCCAAATAGCATCTTCAATCATCCCCGTAACATCTAGGTATCGAGATAGCATCCCAAACGCATTGCATAAGTATTATGAAATTCATTATATGCTATGCAGAGTGTATATAGTAGACCTATACCACATTTTGATTGGATAAGCAAGATCTCTTCAAATAGAGCTCAAGATGAACCCCTTTAATGACCAAGAGTGTACTTAAGAGTAGCCAAGCAACAAGAGGCCAAGGAATGCCTATAGGAGGAGCAACCAATGTAGAGACAAGGGGCTGAAAATCAACACAAATTATGTTGGCTACTCTAGGAGGCCTTGCTAATACTACTCCTTAGCTCAGTGATCACTAATGAATTCTCAATGGATCTCCTTGAAGCCTTGGAACAAGCCTTAATAAGTTGAGAACAAGCTAAAGGTCAATGCATACCTTGGAAGGATGAAGGGTGGGCAACCATGAAAGCTTGAAGTAAATCTCTTCTTCCCAAGTTAAAGCAAGTGATGAAGAAGCCTCTCAAATGCCTCCTCTAATGCTCTCTAGAGAACACCAAGAATATGAGGAAATAATTGCAAGAAAATCTATCATGTAGCATCAATAAGCATATTTTTCATCTCTTTATGGAACCACACAAAGGAAACAATAGGAACAATAAGAACAACTTTATGTAGTATCATAGACATAATCTGCCACAAATTTATCTTCAATAGAAAATCAAATATTCTTCATAAAAATAAAAAAAATAGAAGAAGAACTCATACACACCATCATATGAATGGAATCAATCACATAAACCTCATATTAGAGCTTTTATGAATGTAGTCATGCCTTCCACTCTCTCAATCTCTCTCATATACAATGCTTTAGCCTTTGAAATGACTATCTTTCACTCAATATTTCTCTCTCACATACTCTCAATCACTCATATATGAGAATTCCATAGAATGAATGCCAAAACCCTCTCTTTTTGGTGGAGATATAGTCCAAGGGGTATGGTTGATTTGAAGAGTCACTAGAGCCACTACAGTGTCCCTTCAAAGCTCATCAAGACATTGTCACTCCAAGTCTTTTGTCTTCAATTGCTATTTATTCCTTTAAATGAGCTAGAAAGAGCTTATATTCTTCTCTTTTCAAAGTGAGAACACATCCCCAAGCTAAAAGCCCATCCAATATAACATATATAGAAGTATACATACCATTTAGAGACATATAGAAGCTCACAAAACACCACCCCAACAAAAGACAACCAAAAAATACAATCATTTAAACCCTCAATAGGAGGGGGGGGGGGGGGGGGGGGGGTGTTAAGTTACCTCTCCTCACATTGTGTGGATCCAAAACCTACAACATGAGAGGTGCTCTCAAGTTTTTTTATTCCTCCCCTCCTTACGCTTTGCAAGTCCAAGCTGGGCTAGCACAACACAAAGGGGAATGTACCATTGTATTTGAAAAGGACATATTGCATTGTGTTAGTCATTACCACCTAACTCCTTCATGGATTGGCCTCCTAGCATTCATTTTAAGCATTTTTAACACCCCATGGGGCTTTGTGCCATTTAGGATATACAAATCAATTCAACATTTTTGGTGCAGAAATAGACAAAATTGACAGTATTGTTATGTTTGTAATAATCCAAAATCCACATTTGGGATTAACAACTACTCAAAATGGACACCAAGAGATTAAGATATGAGGAGATGGAAAATATACTTGGGAGGACTTTTGGTGGAGGTTCCTTCACGTTGTGACATTCCTCATGGGTTGACATTTTGGATGAAGACTTCAGAAAAATTAACAGTGCCATTGCATTTGAAATGGCCCAAAATCGTCATATATGATCAAGAAATGATCAAACTTAGACACAAGGTTAGGCCAAGATGTAAATAAATGGAAAAGATGCCCCAAGAGGACCACATAATGAGAGGGGCCCCCTGACCAAAATTGGTGGGGAGCCCATCTCATTATGCCATTCCTCCTAGGTAGACATTTTTGGTGGAGAATTAAGTAGAACATATGGCTCCATTGCATTTGATTGGCCCAAACCCCCGTCTAGAATCAAAAAACACTGAAAATGGACATCGGGAGGCCAAGATACAAAGATATGAAGAAGGTACCTAGGAGGACCCACACAACGTGAGGTGGGAGTTCCCTCGTGTTGGTTGGAGACCCCCTTGCATTGTGTGGATCCTCCCATATGCCCTTTTCATTCCTTCATATCTTGGTGGGGTCCCTCCTCACATTGTATGGTCCTCCTACGTGCCTTTTTTCATTTCTTCACTTAGTGGGGGACCCCCTCATGTTCTGTAGGTCCTCTTGGTTGCCTTTTCCATTCTTTCAGATATTGGCCTTCCAATGTTTGTTTTGAGTGTTTTTTGACTCCAAACAAGGGCTTTGAGTTATCTTGAACACAATAGCTCCATTGATTCTATCTAGTCCCCTACCCAAAATGCCCATTTTGGCA
Organism: Lygodium microphyllum; assembly: GCF_053477565.2. NCBI lineage: Eukaryota > Viridiplantae > Streptophyta > Polypodiopsida > Schizaeales > Lygodiaceae > Lygodium > Lygodium microphyllum. Next base: position 89,048,804 of record NC_141162.1, read on the forward strand.
CTATCGATTGATTCTTGTATTTGGAATGGATCAAGAGCCTCGTGGGATGCCAAAAAATGCTCAAAACAAACATTAAGAGACCAATTTATGAAGAAGTGGGATGGTGATGATGACTAGCACAACATGATAAGGCCTTTTCAAACATAATGATGGTCTCCCCCTTATGTTATGCTAGCCCTAGCCGATAGCCCTAGCCCAGCACAATGTGAGAGGACCTTGGGCCAATAGAATGCATGGTAGACCCTCCGAAAATCTCAAGGACCCCTCTTTGTGTTATGTTGGCCTAGGTCCCCTCCTTATGGATTCCATCTTTGGTCATCTATATCTATATTATGATAGAAGAGGAGAGATGTCAAAACATATAGTTTCCATAGAAATAGAAAATAAAACAAAAGAAGATATTGAATGAAAAGTAAGAGTGAGAATAGTAATCACATGCAAAATTTTGGGATGAGAGACACTTCATTGAATACTCAAGAGTTTCAAGAAAAAGATAGGGATGCTAGAATGGAGGGGGAGTATCTTGGTGTAATAACCAAGAATTACAAGAAAACGATAGAAAGAATGCAAAGGTACAGGAGACTAACAAAAGATGTTGCTATCTAGCCTCTTAAATTATTTGAGAGCCTCTTCCTTTCTATGTCTCAACAATTTATCCACAAAAATACCTAAAAATATTTTATGTTGTGAGTTTTTAATAAAGATGATATATTTAAAAATTAAAAATTATATTTTTATAATAATGGTAGCTTTATCCTTATTGATTGAGAGGCTTTCTCTCTCTAAAGGTAAAAGACCCAAATGTGAGTCCGAATCTCCCCTAATGCATTTCTTTAGCTTGTCATGCCTCAAGTGGCCCTTCTTCATCATAGTTTGCCAACTCAACCATGTCCATCACTCTTGGTGGCTCATCTTCAGTTTCAAATTTTTTTGGATTGAGGATGGAAGTCTCTACATGTCAATAAGAAAGGGCTTGTCCAAAGGCCCATGCACTTAAGATTGTCACCATTGTATATTTTCATGAGTAAATGGATCTCCACCCTCCCTTTGAATGGCATATATTTTGTTACCTTGAATTCAACCCTAAAATCTACTTGTGCTAAGGTGGCATTGGTAAGGCTAAGTTAAGGCTTAAGTTCTCCACATGGATTATGGGTATTTGAGTCACAATGGTTACAACTTTGTGGTAGAACTCCTATTGTAGTACAAGGACATGCTTACACACCACCACCTTATAACAAATCCCTTTACATGGCATTGGCCAAATCATATGCCATTCGGTGGAAGACATCGAGTGTGGGAACATTTGGATTCCTTTTTTATCCTACTAACTATCGTAGTAAGTTTGATCTTGTACGTAGCATACAAGCCTATGGAGGTAATGTCTAGTTGGCCATACATTTCCTAGCTTCCACAAGGTTTTTGGCATGATGACCAGTCTTTCCCTATCCTATTCCACATCAACTATTAGTTCCACTACCTACAATTTGGCTTTTTGCTCCTTATGTTGCATTATCTCTAAGTTGTATAGCCCATACCTCATGTCCTCTTGCTCTACATTCCTTGCTTGTTTCTTCCATCTGCATGTTTTGCTCCTCTATTTGTCAACTTCTCTTTTCTAGTTCTTTGTTCTACACCTCAATTTCTCTTATCGTTTCTTCTCATTGTTTGATCTTTTCTTCTAACTCTTTATATTTTACTTCAATCTCAATGCTACTCTCTTCTAGTTCTTTGCATCTTTCTTCAAGTGATTGGTCCTTGTTCTTAATTTCTTTCTCCTTGCCTTTTGACTCCTTGCCCTTGATTTCCAACTTGTTCTCCTTCTCTTCAATCTTCCCTTCACTTTGATGTCCTAGGATTTTTCCCTTTGCAACTCCTCACAAGTTTTCCAAGGTATTGTGTCCCTTTTTTGCCACTATGGGTTGTCTTTCTTGGTGTTTGCTACTCTCTTTTTTTTTTTACAATTCCTGAATGTCAATCATAGTGCTTGCAAGGCGGCTACTATGTCCATAATGTTGGGCCCCTCATTCACCTTTTCCCTACCGTTTCTTGAACTTTCTACCCTTCTCTCCATGTCCAATTCTATCCTTCTCATCATCTCATCTTCCCTCTTTATGTCTTCTAAAAGTGTTTCTCTTGGTATCATACTAAGTATTCCTAGTCATTTCTATGAACCTTTTGCTCTCTTTCCATGCCCTTGAGGGACTCTTAGAGGGCCCTATTCAAGTCATCCTTGTATGTGGACTTCCTCCTCTTGTAGCTTCTCCCTTCCTTCTCTGTGTCTTCTGGATTTATGTCTCCTTCACCATCCATCTTCCTTTTTTCTCCCTATCCATTATCCTCATTCAAGGTGGCCTCATCTTGATCTTTCTCGTGGTCTTCCAAGTCATGTTCTTAGTCTTCCTACCCTCTGTTAGCTTGGTCCTATAGGTTGCCACGTCTATTTCCCTACTAATCATCTTAGGATGTCTTAGGCCTTGGTTTGACTAATTCCACAACTAACTCCAACAAAAGTTTGTTTAGGTTCTCCTTTGTAATGGCCTCAATCGTTAAGTCCTCCATAACGCTCTTGGAGATTGTAATATCTCCGCACAATAAAAGTTAGTTGGTTCGTTCGAAAGTTAGCTAGTCAATTAATAAGTTAGTAAGATTACTAACTAAAGACTAACTAAGGTAAAAACTAACTAACATTAATTTTTATTAATTTTTATTTAATTTAAAATATTTTATTTAAAAAAATCAAGATTCGTAAATTCCATATTTTCCTCAGATTGGCAAGGACTATAGCCACCCTTCACGTAAATTACAACGTGAACGAGACTTATGAGTTATATTAATCACTAGGTTGATGTGTATAGTTTAGATAGTCCAAAAATATTAGATTTTGGGCAAAACTAGTATATTTTAGATATTTTAGATATATTCTTTTTTTTTAAGATATGGGGATTTTTAGAACTCGATGTCATTTAAAAGAAAAAACAAGTGATATTTTAGTTAGTTTGGAGATTTTATAAAAAGAAGAAAATAAAGACAGGATTTGTGAAATCGCGCGCGCCGAGATCGCAGTACACAGGCAGTGGACAGCACTTTGAATAGAGAAAAGAAGAAGGAGTGAAGTAAGAGCTTTCTAACCAAGTGTCTTGGCATTTTACCCCCCTTTCAGAGCCAATGGAACCATCAGATTTATGATTCGAGCATCAGATCACTGATCTTTCCAAGATCCCCCTCCACAAAGAGCTCCACTTCTCAACCACAAGCCCTCTTCTCTAATTCACTATAAATATGAGGCATGGGAGAGGCATAAGGAGCATAAGGAGACCCCGAGAGGCTGTGAGAGAGAAGAAGAGAGAAAGAAGAATACTCCTTCAAGAGGCTGCGAGAAGCTAGAGAGAGAGAGAGAGAGAGAGAGAGAGAGAGAGAGAGAGAGAGAGAGAGAGGAGTCATCTCGAGAGGTTGCAAGAGGAAGAGAATTAGCTCAATTCCCTCTATCTCGATCCTTGACTTAACCATCTTCTCTTACGCTCTCCCATCTTAAATCTATTCCACCTTCTTAATCTCTTGAGTCTACCTGCGGACGATGGCCTCCAAGCGAAGAATGTCACGTGCGGATGACAATCCTGCAACGAGCAACAAGGCTTCGGGTAAAGGCATCACTGTCAATCCAACTACAGTTCCAGTCGTAAGTAATGTATTTTCAAATTGATAGATGCTTGCTTTGATTCTCATATGAGATACGTTAGGCCCCATACTAGGATGCACGAGTATAGGTTATGGGAAAGGATAAATTTCATCTCACCTACTCGAAAGAGGGAGTTTGTGGAGTGCATATATTAAGGGAAGATAATTACACCTAGTTACATATGGCTTATTTGTTGGTAGAGCAATTACAAGGAAGAATTAGCCAAGGGTTATGAATGGTATAGTCGTCAAAAGAACAACATTAAAAGATTGGGCATACAAGTGCTAGATTAAAGTATAGTCAAGGGTTATAAATAGCATAATTACTAAAAGAATATGACATTGAGAATCATGAATAGAAAGTACTAGTTTAAAGTTTAAATACTTCAAAAGTACTTAGCTTAAGAGCCCAAATATTAAGAAGAAGTAGATTCTAGCTCATGGCAAGGCCTGTTGGAGTCTAATTACTTGAGATCATCTCGCACTTATCTTATCAAGTATTTACATGTTATACCTATAACATGTTTGATATATGAGGATAATTTTCTAGTTGCCTCATGACTTGACTAAGAGCTAGTACAAGAAATTAATCATAAGGGTTAAAACTAAGATGTCTTGAGTTCCGTCCGATAACGATGACTTTTTCCAATCCAAATCCAGGGTTGGGTTATCAATCAAGGTAGGTGACCTATAGAACTTACATCATGAATAGTGTTTGAACCCTTAACATATGCCCTAGCCAAAGGAAGGAAGTGTTAAGAACATGTTTGCATAGTATTGCTCTTAGATCCCAAGGGGGAGAGCAAATATACGATGGAAATATTATATCGTCTATTCTTGCATTGGTTGAAAAGAATGCAATTGGTTTTGTTGATTGATCAAACAATATCCTAAATGCTTTTACATTCAACTGGTTGTTAGTTGTTGTTTGGATGATTATTCCAAGTGCTTGTGATTTATGGTTAATGCATGGCAAGGGTCTATGATGACAGGTCGCCATGGGAATAAAGGAATGTTTTCTTGGAAAATGATATTAGGGCTGAATGCCTTGTTTGTGCTTGATTCTTAAAGGATTTAATTAAGGAAGGATATATTGCACGGGTGGATCACCTCCATGATCGCACCGCGTATTAACCCGAGAGGGCACTGCTCAATTCATGGGCCGAAGGTTGAGTGGTGAAAAGGCCAACCACGGGAATGATGTTTCGCTCCTAGACAGCTTGCGGGTCAGTTGGAACTCTCGACACCCCTTGCTAGGTCTAGAATGGAGTTGAAGACCTCCGTGGCCCCCAACATCTGGGCATGTTGGGAGATCCTATTCTAGATAAAGGATTGAGTTTGTGGTGCCATGTGAATTGGACTAGTTACTTCTGCAGGGCAGAAGGGATACTTCTGTTGGACAGAAGCGATACATAGTTTCTCCTGTATGGGCGGGAGACAAAGATTAACTTGAAGATAAGTTAAGGAACTTGTTTGACAATACATTGCTTTGCTCTGTTTTCGTGTCTGTGCTATAAGTTATGCAAACGAACCCTGTTCCCTAAAAGGCTTAATTTATGAAGCTGACTTTAAGTGTCACACATAAATGTGGTAGGACCTAATTAGAAAACTAAAGCTATTAAGGGAAGCGGGTGGGCGGAACCCCCAACGGGTCCGTCCTATGGCAGGGTGGTCCCAGAGAACTGGGAGGCTTCTCACAAGTTTTTATCGTCATTCGACCTTTAGGTATTGATAAGTTAGAACCCGATTCATGCCGTTTTAGGGGACTGGAATGGGACTATGCCCTATGGGTAGAGAGGTTGAGCATCGCATCCCTCTCATTTCCCATTCTCTTTGAACCAAGTGCAGCATGGGTCTGCTTCGGATTGGGTATCTCTGCGTAAAGTAGGATGTCCAAGATCCGACGCTAGAATGTTGTTAAGAGACCTTGACAACTAGGAACCCGAATTCTAGGTCGATCCTAGTGGGTTCAGTCGTGAACGTTCCGTTGTGAGGCGGATTTGGGAAACTCTAGGCGACAAAACTCGGAGCATTCCCTGGGAGTGCCGAGCAATGACGCTTAGATTCGTTTCTCCATAGACCGCTAAAAGAGTGCCTGGAAAGCCGATGGGCGGGCACCTCACAGTTGGTATCAGAGTGAAACTTTATGATGATACGTGATTGATTAATGTATGGTTTGTAGACATATCCTAAACAAATAATCTAAGCAGTATGGCTTCATTATTAGGCACCTTCTGCACCCATGAATGTTGACATGCAAGAGAAGAAATTCTTTCTCAAGCAAATTAAGGCACCCGAGTTTGATGAAGAAGGGATAGACATTGCAGCAAAGGCAGAGATATGGATTGAGTCAATGGATGACTATTTCTTTGCTTCAGGAACTGCCTCTACCAATCAAGCAATGATAGCCAAACTTAAGTTAGTTGGCCAGGCTCGATTATGGTGGAAGCAATGGTGCAAAGATGAAGGTATTTCTGAAGCCACTATTACTTGGGTTCAGCTGAAAGATGCTGTACAGGGACGATATCTTCCGCCAACCTACCAGACTTTGAAGATGAATGAATTCTTCAAGCTAAAGCAACTAGAATTAACTTTGGAAGCTTACTACTCAAAGTTTGTAACCCTACTAAAATACGCACCACCGATGGATATTGCGTAGCAAGTATCCAAGTTTTGCCATGGCCTAAACACTACTCTGAACCACCGTCTTGAAGCAATGCGTCCAACGGACTTGCAAGACACATTACTCCGAGCAAATCCAATCGTCCAAGAATTTAAATCGGAAAACTGTAGTAAAGATGACTCCCGAGATCTGGGTAAGAGATGCCATACATGTGGAGAGATAGGGCACATCCGTAATAGGAGATGTCCCTACCGTCAATGTTTCCATTGCAATGAACTAGGACATGTCCAGGCAGACTACCCTGACTTAAGTCCAAAAGATACAGAGCCTCCAAGAAAACGAAGTTACACAAGTGCAGTCTTCGAATATATAGAGGAATCAGATGAAGACGAAGACTTAGAAGCTACTACACCACTTCAGGATTATTAGAAATCCTAGAAATTTTGTCGACATGAAATACAACTTGTATTGGAATAAACCTTACTCTTGTGACTACAGTTAACTTGAGTAATATGAGTTGCATCTATTTTGAGCCTAGAACTTGCAAATGATTACAGATACTCTGGCAAGGAATGATAGTTATAATGTGCAATGAATTTCTCTTAAGGCATTTCTTCTCAACTAATATAGATTGGGTCTTACCAGAATGTCGAAGCTTGGAAGTATTCTTTAGTATTACAAGCAAAGCCAATTTTCCATGGAGCTCAGTCCCGAACTAAGGACAGGACAATCTGGGAATGTAGTTTCCAAGATAAAGGACCACTCCAATCTGCTAAAAGAATCCTAGGGCACTTTGGTCTAAAAAAGAAAACCCTACTAAGGACAACTAAGAATCTTGTGACCGCAAGTGATAAATCTCCGCGTTGTTTCTATTTCAGGGAGTTAGCTCATTTCAAAAGGGAATGTCCAAAGCACCCTAAACACCGATGCTCCGAGCGCCACAGCACTGGATATAACTATATCAATTATCCCAACAGAACTCGAAGAGAACTTGAGCTTACAGGAAAAGAAGTTGTACAAGCTCCAATGATCTAGAATATACCAAGTGCTTAGGAAAAACCTAGAATATATCCATGAGATATAACTATAATAAATTTTCTATTGTAATATCAAATACCATAGGTTGTTGTTTCAAAAGACCGCATGCATGTGAGTTATCAGAGTAGCGCAGCAAAAGCATGGTAGTTTATACCCCACAGGTTCCAAGATGATACCCTCCGTTTCTCTCGAGATGAGGACATCTCGATTTCTCTAAGGGGAGAAGGATGTAATATCTCTGCACAATAAAAGTTAGTTGGTTGTATCGAAAGTTAGCTAGTCAATTAATAAGTTAGTAAGATTACTAACTAAAGACTAACTAAGGTAAAAACTAACTAACATTAATTATTAATAATTTTTATTTAATTTAAAATATTTTATTTAGAAAAATCAAGAGTCGTAAATTCGATATTTTTCTCGGATTGGCAAGGACCGTAGCCACCCTTCACATAAATTACAACGTGAACAAGACTTATGAGTTATATTAATCACTAGGTTTATGTGTATAGTTTAGATGGTCCAAAAATATTAGATTTTGGGCAAAACTAGTATATTTTAGATATTTTAGATATTATCTTTTTTTTTTAAGATATGGAGATTTTTAGAACTGGATGTCATTTAAAAGAAAAGACAAGTGATATTTTAATTAGTTTGGAGATTTTATGAAAAGAAGAAAATAATGAGAGGATTTGCGAAATCGCATGCGCCGCGATCGCAGTACACAGGCAGTGGACAGCACTTTGAACAGAGAAAAGAAGAAGGAGTGAACTAAGAGCTTCCTAAACAAGTGTCTTGGAGTTTTACCCCCCTTTCGAAGCCAATGGAACCATCAGATTTATGATCTGAGCATCAGATCACTAATCTTTCCAAGATCCCCCTCTACAAAGAGCTCCACTTCTCAACCACAAGCCCTATTCTCTAATTCACTATAAATATGAGACATGGAAGAGGCATAAGGAGCATAAGGAGACCCCGAGAGGCTGCGTGAGAGAAAAAGAGAGAAAGAAGAATACTCCTTCAAGAGGCTGCGAGAAGCTAGAGAGAGAGAGAGAGAGAGAGAGAGAGAGAGAGAGAGGAGTCACCTTGAGAGGCTGCAAGAGGAAGAGAATTAGCTTAATTCCCTCTATCTCGATCCTCGACTTAACCATCTTCTCTTATGCTCTCCCATCTTGAATCTATTCCACCTTCTTAATCTCTTGAGTATACCTGCAGACGATGGTCTCCAAGCGAAGAATGTCACATGTGGATGACAATCCTACAACCAACAACAAGGCTTCGGGTAAAGGCATCACTATCATTCCAACTGCAGTTCCGGTCGTAAGTAATGTATTTTCAAATTGATAGATGATTGCTTTGATTCTCATATGAGATACGTTAGGTCCCATACTACGATGCACGAGTATAGGTTATGGGAAAGGATAAATTTCATCGCACCTACTCGAAAGAGGGAGTTTGTGAAGTGCATATATTAAGGGAAGATAATTACACCTAGTTACATATGGCTTATTTGTTGGTAGAGCAATTACAAGGAAGAATTAGCCAAGGGTTATGAATGGTATAGTCGTCAAAAGAACAACATTAAAAGATTGGGCATACAAGTGCTAGATTAAAGTATAGTCAAGGGTTATAAATAGCATAATTACTAAAAGAATATGACATTGAGAATCATGAATAGAAAGTACTAGTTTAAAGTTTAAATACTTCAAAAGTACTTAGCTTAAGAGCCCAAATATTAAGAAAAAGTAGATTCTAGCTCATGGCAAGGCCTGTTGGAGTCTAATTACTTGATATCATCTCGCACTTATCTTATCAAGTATTTACACATTATGCCTATAACATGTTTGATATATGAGGATAATTTTCTAGTTGCCTCATGACTTGACTAAGAGCTAGTACAAGAAATTAATCATAAGGGTTAAAACTAAGATGTCTTGAGTTCCATCCGATAACGATGACTTTTTCCAATTCAAATCTAGGGTTGGGTTATCAATCAAGGTAGGTGACCTATAGAACTTACATCATGAATAGTGTTTGAACCCTTAACATATGCCCTAGCCAAAGGAAGAAAGTGTTAAGAACATGTTTGCATAGTATTGCTCTTAGATCCCAAGGGGAAAAGCAAATATACGATGGAAATGTTATATCGTCTATTCTTGCATTGGTTGAAAAGAATGCAATTGGTTTTGTTGATTGATCAAACAACATCCTAAATGCTTTTACATTCAACTGGTTGTTAGTTATTGTTTGGATGATTATTCCAAGTGCTTGTGATTTATGGTTAATGCATGGCAAGGGTCTGTGATGACAGGTCACCATGGGAATAAAGAAATGTTTTCTTGGAAAATGATATTAGGGCTGAATGCCTTGTTTGTGCTTGATTCTTAAAGGATTTAATTAAGGAAGGATATATTGCATGGGTGAATCACCTCCATGATCGCACCGCGTATTAACCCGAGAGGGCACTGCTCAATTCATGGGCCGAAGGTCGAGTGGTGAAAAGGCCAACCACGGGAATGATGTTTCGCTTCTAGACAGCTTGCGGGTTAGTTGGAGCTCTCGACACCCCTTGCTAGGTCTAGAATGGAGTTGAAGACCTCCGTGACCCCCAACATCTGGGCATGTTGGGAGATCCTATTCTAGATAAAGGATTGAGTTTGTGGTGCCATGTAAATTGGACCAGTTACTTCTGCAGGACAGAAGGGATACTTCTGTTGGACAGAAGCGATACATAATTTCTCTTGTATGGGCGAGAGACAAAGATGAACTTGAAGATAAGTTAAGGAACTTGTTTGACAATACATTGCTTTGCTCTATTTTCGTGTCTGTGCTATAAGTTATGGGAACGAATCCTGTTCCCTAAAAGGCTTAATTTATGAAGCTGACTTTAAGTATCACACATAAATGTGGTAGGACCTAATTAGAAAACTAAAGCTATTAAGGGAAGCGGGTGGGCGGAACCCCCGACGGGTCCATCCTACGGCAGGGTGGTCCCAGAGAACTGGGAGGCTTCTCACAAGTTTTTATCGTCATTCGACCTTTAGGTATTGATAGATTAGAACCCGATTCATGTCGTTTTAGGGGACTGGAATGGGACTATGCCCTATGGGCAGAGAGGTTGAGCAGCGCATCCCTCTCGTTTCCCATTCTCTTTGAACCAAGTGCGGCATGGGTCTGCTTCGGATTGGGTATCTTTACGTAAAGTAGGATGTCCAAGATCCAATGCTAGAATGTTGTTAGGAGACCTTGACAACTAGGAATCCGAATTCCAGGTCGATCCTAGTGGGTTCGGTCGTGAACATTCCGTTGCGAGGCGGATTCAGGAAACCCTAGGCGACAAAACTCGGAACATTCCCTGGGAGTGCCGAGCAACGACGCTTGGATTCGTTTCTCGATAGACCGCTAAAAGAGTGCCTAGAAAACCGATGGGCGGGCACCTCACAAGGATCCTATGATTTGATAAAAATGCAATGCCTTTCAATTTGTTAAGAATTCTATGAAAACATGGAATAGGATTGATAGAAATGAGAAAGGCTTTCAATTGGAAATTATCATCAATTGATCAAACAAGAGAAGAAACCATAATTACTAGAGTTAGGTGTGTCCATATAAGCATTATTGATCCTATTAGCCAAGGAAATTTCATGATAGGAATAGAAATTGAATCTTTTTTATGCAATGAAGCTCTAAACAATTGTTAGAGTGATTAAATAATCAAATGGCTTGAAGTAAGAGCTATGTATTAAAACTTCTCTTTGTTGAACAATTGGATAAGATCAACGAGTTGATTGAGAGAGATTGATGGAGATTGCTTGAAAAATACATCTTGTACTGAATTCAAATGAAGCTTGCCGGAGCAAAATGCTTCATGCAGATTAATCCAATTGGTATGGGGGTTTTTTAATCCCCTTATTGTATCCTTTGAATACTCTTCTTTGAGTTGGACTATCTAAGTCACAAAGAATAGCCTAAAATAGAATATTTTTCCAAATCTTAATGTCTCTTGCAGTCTTGGAGCAATGGAGCATTCAATCCTTCAAATCTTAAAGCTTTCTTATGTGTACTTGATGTAGGGAAGTTATGTGACCAAAATGTTCCTTCAAATCTTAAAGTTGTCTTATGTGTACTTGATATAGGGAAGTTATGTGACCAAAATGTTCCTTGAAGAATTTTGAAGCTTGAAGAAACAGAGTGTTGAAAGTCAAATAGGTCCAAAAGGATACCAACTTGAATGCTTGGATCTTGCATAATGATTATGCAAGTTGATTCTTGCTAAAAACATAAGAAGATATGAGATCCAAAAAGGACATTCAAAGAGCACTACATCTTCAAGGCAAAATTTCGTCTAAGAGATCTAGGTAGTTGTTTGAAACTTTATCATCATGGGGATGGATCCTTGTAATCATTTTATTTGAATAATGAATTCATAGCAACAAGCGAGAATTGTTAGCTCAAGTTGATTATATCCCTACCTTTTAAACCCACCATCGGGGGCTCCTACAAGATTGGATGGTGTAATTAAGTTTTTGGATCGAATAATACTAGTGGTATGACATGGTGGGTTGCTCATTACGACTTATTATTCACATGAAACAAAAATTGTAATAAGGTTTCCATAGGTAAACCCATGAAAGAATCATTAAAATATTTGTACACTAGTGGAAACTACTTCCAAATCATGGTGATTTTAAAGCCAAGTTCTTCATTTCAAAAGAAAATTTAAGATGTTGATCAATGAGGCTCACTCAAACATATGAGATAGACCTATAATCACTCAATCCAAGGTTCAACTCCATTAGGTCTTACCTTTGAAAAAATAGCATCATTGTAAGCTCAACTTTGAACTTCTTATTAAAGAAGAGCGATCGTTCTTTGAAACTCTCCTTTACACAACCTTTTTGAGGCCATGCATCCCCTAGTCTTACCGAGAACTAAACTTTTTGCACAAGAAACATAATCTTCCAATAAACTTTTTCTTAAACAATCCATTTTGAGGCCATATATCCCCTACCTTAACATAAAACTAGAAAAATAAGTTCATATAGCTCTTAAGGGCTCCTCCATCTGCTCATATAGAAACTCTCTCTCTGAGTCTTATTGTCATTGGGGACTTACAAAAGAATAAGAAGATGAATATGAATCTCCCTCTCTAGCTTGTAGTCCTTGAGAGAAGTTGGAAACAAGTCTATACATTTCATACGCAATGAGCCCTCTGGATGGCACATGTTCATCAAGTAATAGTTAAGAAGTTTGCATTTCAATATTGCTTAAAAACCTTGAAACAATAGGTCTTTTTAGAGCTTATGAAATCCCCTATATTCTCAATCTCCTACCAAAGCCATAATGGGATGCATCCGTGCAACAAACATAGGGTTTGAGAACCCCAACTAGCCCTTCATGCAATAGAGCTTTGATCAACCAATAAATAAGCCATGTTTTTAATCGGTATCGTTATTTGTATTCAAAAGTGAGACTATTTTCTTCAAGGGTTAGAGAGCCCTATAATCCCCCCATCATAATCTAGTAGGATAAGACGATAACCAAGAATTCCCCACTATTGTGTAGCAAGAAGGCTCTAACCAAAGTTCATACTTGATTCAAACACAAAGTGTGTTACCCACGTGGGTTGAAGGAAAAGAAATTGTAGATACACATCTATACTTTAAAAATTTGTAACAAGAGGAGCTATGGGGGCCACAATTGCATAATAAAAGAGAATTTAGAGAGAGAGAGAGGAGTGTTTTCTACGCGTAGAAATGATCCCAAGGTGCCTTAAGGCATATCCCATAATCCGATGTTTTGAATCCTCATGGATTCAATCTTGAAAATTGGAAATGCTTGAGAGAGAGAGAGAGAGAGAGAGTTTACTTTGGATGCTTGCACCAGTAAGGTTTTCTTAAAAGATATATTTTGATTGTAGTTGGTGCTGGAATATGGACACCCAAATTTTGATTTTTGAAGGGCTATAATCAAACCTCAATTTCATGGTGAAGAGATCAAAAGGGTACAATACCCTTCTTTAAAAATCATATCCTTATTTTGAAGGGCAAATTCCACCCTTCTTGAGAAAGATAAACCCCTTTGAAGGATAGTGCAAGCTTCAAATTCGAGCCCTGATACCAGTCAGTTGGAAGTTTTCAAAGGTCTCAACCATCACATTGGCCTATTATCTCCACTTTGTCCAAGCTTAACCATGTTGCCCATGTTTTATCAAATTTTTGAATGGTTAGTGTGCTCACTGAGAAGCTTCCTACAGTCAAAAGGTTTCTAAATACGAGTGCTTGCTGCTTTAGGTTATGATGGCCACTGCTTTGCTGCTCTGGACTCTGATGCTGTTGCTGCTATCATAATGGATCCAATTCGTATTCTTTAGATCTTTTGGGATGATGGTGGTAAGTGGGTGGTGAGAGCATCATCATCTTGATCGACAACAAAGCGTTTCCAGAAGACATGCTGGCTCCATATACCAGCCATGGCATCAATAGAGACCCCCTTGGTCTCTGGCAACAGCAGCACCACAAAGGCAGACATCACTAGCACACATATTGCAAAGACAACAAAAATCCCATATTGCAGAGCACATAATGTGGACAGAAAGGCTTGAGCCACCACACATGTGACCAATAAGTTGACACACACTGTCATGCTCTGTCCAGCTGACCTCACTTCCAAGGGGAATATCTCACTTGGAATCAGCCACCCCATTGGACCCCACGACCATGCGAATCCAGCCACAAATGTGCACACACACACAACTGTTGTTATGGCTGCAGCTTTACTCAGCTCCCCACTTGCCCCAAGGCCGGTTCCTAGAAGAACTGCTATGACTATCTGCATTGAAACAAACATGACATGCAGATTTATTTCCGAAATATGTGGACCTGTTTGCGCACCGCATTTGCTTTATGGGAAACTCTTTTTTACTCCCATCTAGCAGTGTCAACTTCATGAGTCCTAGCAAGGGAGCCACACCATACCTAGCCTGTTGTAGTGGGGAACTGGGACTGCGGCCACACCTTGTGCCTGCAATCCTGTCCCCCACTGCAACAGATTAGATATGAGGTGGCTCCTTCCAGAAGCCCATAATGTTGCCAGGGTTCTCCTAGTTTGAGAAATTTGGCTTCAAAACGTGCAAAAATGTTCTTATGCATATAACTGTGATCCAAATGAATGATTGGGGTATGCCAAAAGTATGGTGAAGGGTCCTGAGTAACACTGAATGTGTTTGCATGCCCTCAGCATAAACAGAAAAAAACTTGAAAGAGAGATGAATTACTTGTGATATGAACATTTGGACCCCAGCTTCAAGAAGCAGAATCCTCCTCCCAAACCTGTCCACGGTAATGATGGAAATGACTGTGGCCGCTACATTGACCGAGCCTGTGATGACAGCAGAATACAATGCTGCAGAGCTACCAAACCCAACCGTCTGAAAGAGCACTGGAGAGTAGAACATGATAGAATTGATGCCAGTTAGCTGTTGAAACACCTGCATCAGGAGAGCCACAATCAAAGGAGGCCAATTCCTCCTATTTTGGAGTAAATTTCTAAATGGGTGATCGACTTCGTTGGCCTCTTCACTTGCTTTTAGAAGCTCCTTGAATTCCTCATTCACTTGATTTGTCCCTCTTATTTTGCAGAGCACTTGCTTTCCTCTTTCAAAATGACCTCTTTCTATCAAGCTGCTGGGGGTCTCCAATATTAGCCAGCTTCCTGCCATCAGGACTGCTGCAGGAACCCCTGCCAAGGCCAAAGAAAGCCTCCACCCTCTTGCCAAGCTCTCAGTACCATAATTGACAAGGTTTGCACAGAGGATCCCTATGGTCACATTCAACTGCAGCATGATGTTAAGACCTCCTCTCCAACTTGGTGGTGCCATCTCTGAAAGGTAGATAGGTGCCGCCTGCAAATATCGAACAGCAACTTATTAGCCTCCATGCTAGGTCCATACTACCCAAATGCACAAAAGAGCCTAGTTTGCTAGTTCTTACTTGATTGAAGAATCCTGTTGCACATCCAAGGATGATGCGGCCAAAGATAAGCATGCTCACATTCTGTGCCATTGCAGACAACACAACACCAGCAGAGTATAAAAGACCTGCTATTATCATGCTCGGTTTGCGGCCAAAGCTCCTTGTGACAGGGGAGGCAGCAAAAGTGGATAGGAGGCCAGCTATATACAATGAAGAGGTAAATGCTTCAAGGCTCTGGTCATCAAATTTACAGTAGTTACTCTCTACTGCCACCTCTTTTCTGGCATAAACAGAAGGAAAGAACGTCTCTAGAAAGCCATCCATGGAAGTTATGCCACCTGATTGCCAAGCACCCAGAAAGCCATACTCAGTGTCAAGAAAGCAATACTAGCAACAAAACTCCTTAAATTACTTAAGTGTGACTACCTTTGGCAATATATTGGTTATACTCTTGCACTTAGTAACAGGTGACTATGTTATCAAGTTCAGCAAGCCTTAGTTCATGACTGCTCAACTAGGTCCAATGAGTGTTCTTTAGAAAGATTTACAATGACTCCTGGACATATAAATAACTCCAGTAACTCACATAGTGCTATGACATTTCTCAATTAACATTGAGGCAGGGAGCCAGACATAATGATCCATCCCCACAGAACTTGGCTCAAAACCCCACCCCGTGTTGAAAGGAAAAACCAATCAACCACACTTGACTTGAAGGATGCACAACCACCCCTCAAGGAGCTCACCCTTTCCTGTGCGGGGTAAGGCTTTGCAAAGCATGACTCCATCCAGAGGCAATGCCCTGTGAAAGCCTCTGTGTAACCACAGCGAGTCCCCCAGGAATTTGTGATTGGTTTGTAAGCTCGCCTCCAATGCCAAAAAGGTCTATCATATTCTGATTTCTCACACAGATGTCGTGCATCATGTTTCAGCAGATGCAGCTATGCGAAATGCACCCACCAGATAATCAAATATTGTATGCATCAGGCCCCCAACATATTCTGATTTCTCGCACAAAAATTATGCATCACCTTTCAGCAAATGGAGCTAAACCAAATGCACCCACCCGATAATCCACTGTTATATACAATAAGTTTTAGACAAATTCCTACTACATTTGCCATTGTGAACTATGATAACATAAGGAGCTTCTGCGAGGGAAGGATCACGTGCCTAGCTAGACGCCATTGGGGGCAAGGGGCTGCCGGCCCCCACCCAACTGCATCTAGCTAGGTATGTGGTATCCCGAGCAGAAGCTCATGATGTTGAACGGTATAGGTAAAAACAAGGATAAAGAGCCCCCTTTCCCACATAGGAAAATGCCAAAAGCTTCTTGTGATAGCCATGCATCAGGCCTCCATCATGCTCTAATTTCTCACACTGATTTCATACATCATGTTTGATCAAATGGAGCAATGTTGAAGGCACCCACCAGATATCCCAATGTTGTAGCCGTGCATCAGGCCTCCGCTTGCAACCATCACACAGGAAACAATGACATAGAGAGTAATCCTTGCTGCCACTTCTTCATTCTGGTCCGGTATCAAAGTGTAAGCTGCTTCCTTGTCTTGGACGGCAGCCATGACTAGCGAGACTGTCTGTGGTCGACTTGGAATGGTTCCAGGGGCAAGGGAAGGCGCCAATAGATCGTATCAGAGAAGAGTGAACTCTGAAGAACAGCCTGTATGCATAGAGTTTATCGAAGGTGGCATACTTAGTTGCTTTTTTAATGTGATCGTTTCTTTGTTTTTTTCCTTTTGGAAGGGAGGGCAGGCTTTTCTCTCGGAATCTTCATGTCTTGCTGGAACTTGTCTTTTGTGTGTGTTCCGTGCACAAAGACTCTTCAAATCCTGTGTATTTTGAAGGGTGGACCACTATTTCAACTCAACTTGCTTGTCACATGGAGGTCTTTTGCTATTGGAGAGGGAGTGCATTATTTACCAAATGTAGTGGTTTGTGGAGAATGTATGTGTCTATGTGTGTCTGTGTGCGTGCATTTATGTCTGTCCAACACATTACATTTGGCTAGGAGCTTCCTCTTGCAAGGGATCTAGATGAGATATATCGTCCAATAACACTCTAAGACGTCGTCATGCAAAGCAAGGGGTGCTTGAGGATGGTAACTATCCAAGGAGCTTATTTTGCAAGGGATCCAAGTAGAGATCTAGTTAAGAGACATCATCTAATGATCCTCCAAGATGTAGTCATGCATAAAAAGGAGTACGAGAATAGCATGTTGCCATGTGGCACTTACACGAGGAGATAAGCACCTTCAATCGTTCTCCATTGTGCGCACATTGACAAGATGAGCACCTTGAATAATTCTACGTTAGTGTAGGGCTCATTCCTAAGAACGAATTACTTTTTGTCTTAGACGAAAGGTTGATTGGGACGCCTATCCTTTTCGTGCATCAGACTTGCATATGTGAATGCGGGTAAAGCTATACGTGGGTAATGCCACAATATTCATATCTCAAGTGCTAACGTCTATATGATTTGATTATTTAAACACAATCACTTCGAGATTGCAAAACTTCATCAAAATACTATTAAAATTTTCCAATATTTATTGCCTATTCTATCTCTTAATTTTGTCAAGAAGCCGCTCTTTATTATGGTGCCTATACGCCAAAATTTTCTTGCCACAAGCGAAGTGTTTCTTTAATTACAAGGCGTCTTTATTATTGAGATCTTTTAATCAAGCCATAAGTAATCACCATGTCTCATGAAGGACCATCCAGCACTGCAAATTTTGATTCCACATCACCGCTCCCTAAACTAACCATGGAGCAACGCAACAGCGAGCCTAACTAGAGCAAAAGCTGCAATCTCTGAAGCATCCTACATCCCAAATTTCCTCTACCGACGACACTATGGTCCATGCCATCAATGCCACCCTTGAAGCGCAATTCATCCATAAAGAGGTGAAGATAAGCAAATGTACCTTTGAATTTAATACTTATGATAGCTCTCCTAGCTAAGTCAATTCAACTCATATTTTGATCATGAAAGTTATGCTGAAAATTATAAAATCAAGTGTGTTTCACATTATTTTATCGACAAAGCTTCTTTATGGTGAGATGTCATACACAAAAGCATTGATCATCCTCTTACGTGGGAGGCATTCTGTAAAAAGGTCCTCACTAATTTTCTTCCTACCCAAACAAGCTTCACTGCAACAACAATGGGATATCTTTATGCTACGAGAGTGAGAGACCATTTCTCAATACACTTAAAGATTCTGGAGCACTTTACTGCAGCTTCAAATGGTCGAGCCTGTAGCCGAATTGACTTTTAAAAGGAAGTATATGTCTGGCCTTTTTCCATTTTTCCAAGTTGAAGTTAGCATGTTTAAACCCAATACATTGGACAAGACTATCTCTTTGGCACATGACGCCGAAAAGAAACAAACTAAAGATCACTGATAACTTCTAGCTTCCATGGGAAATAATATGGGTAACAACAACTCTCATTTTAAGTCTTTTCATGCTTCCAACTTTCAATTTGGAGAGAATAATCCTACTCACTGACCTTGGATGAGAAATTTTTATAGAAATGTAAGCCACCCTACCTCAAATTCTAATCCCAAGATTTCTACTCTATCTTCTAATTTGCATAAGTTGTTTAATGAATCTAAAAATGTTAATCCAAGTGTCTCAAATACCAATTCCAAGAATGTAATTTTTTATAAATGCAATTGCTCTGGTCACATTGAAGTTGTTGTTTTATGAACAACACTCAAGATTGGAAGAAGCCTGCTACACATTAAAATTATCGTGGAGCTAACGAAGCAACTGAAGTCCTTGAGTCGATGCCTGATTTTAAAGAAGCCACTCTCATGGGAGAAGACTCTAACAACACTAATGAACTTGCTCATAAAATTTGTATCTATGCTTTATTGAAAATGTGATGTAAAATCCATAATAATGAAATGATTGTCTTACATGATGATAGCAGTACGCATGACTTTGTTTCAAAAAAGATAGTCAAAAATTTGCAACTTAAAATTGTTCCATCCATTTATTAAATTAAGACTATATAATGAAACTAAAGTAATATATGGATTAGAAATTTGCATTGGACCCTATAGGGAACAACGCATTTTTTTAGTAGCATCGTTACAATTTGCCAATGTTATTTTAGATATGCCTTAGTAATATTAATTTAATCCTAACATTGATTATAACATATATTCGATGTATATTCAACATGAAGTTAAAATTCTTTTTCCTAAAGGACTAACGAACATTGAGCTATAACTATTAATTAGTCACACTCAGGCAAAGTGTGCCATTCAAAAACAATCTAAAGCATTTCTCATATTAATTAATGAAGTCGAAATTGCCAAGTCTAAGTCAACCATAAGACACAAAAAATGTATTAATAATTTTTTTGATTATTTTTCTTCTTACTTGCCTCTTCAACTTCCTTTATCACGACCCAAGGATCATCAAATCAACCTTTTACCTGGCATTCAATCTCCTTGTAAAGCTCCCTATCGCCATATTCAATCTCCTTGTAAAGCTCCCTATCGCCATAAAAATTTAATCCGACCTAGCAATTCACCTTTTGGAGCTCCCATTCTTTTAGTAAAGAAAAAAAATCAAACCTATCATATGTGCATAGACTATATGGCTCTAAATAAAATTACTGTTAAAAATCAATATCCAATTCCTCATGTGGATGACCTATTAGACAAATTGCAAGGTGCTACTATGTTTAACAAGATTGATCTTAAGTCCACCATTCGCATGGCTACATATGACATTTATAAAACTGCCTTCAGGATCCAATTTGGCCACTACAAATTTTTAGTAATGTCCTTCAGTCTTACTAATGCACATACCACCTTCAGTAGGATGATGAATAGAATATTTCTAAATTTTTAACATTGTATTATTATCTTTTTCGATGATATTCGTGTTTTTAGTAAAACTAAAAGAGAACATAAACATCATTTATCTTTATTCTTTAGTTTACTAAAATAAAATCATGTTTTTACGAACCCAAAAAACAATACTTTTTTTCAAACAAAATTTCAATATTTAGGTCATATTGTATCTACTTAGAATCCGAGATACACGCTCGACTTTCTTATATACTTAAAATATATATGGCAAATATTATGTTGGCACAGAGGGAGAATAGATAAGAGAAAAGAAATATGTAGAGAGAGAGGTAGAGAAATTGGTAACACACTAGGGACTGGAAGATGGGCGAGTCCCCCCCCCCCCCCCCCCCCCCTTGTGGAGTTATATTATTAACAAGGAGCAAGCTCCTCCATTACACATAAGCCAGTTCTTACTTGTAGATCTTGAAAACAAGATCAGAGTTCCTTGCATGGTATACAATCGGCTAACACTTGCACAACTTGAAAGTTGGCACCTTTTGATCCTTCTTGAGTCTCCTTCTCTCCTACATAATATGTGTGGGGCTCTCCTTTTGGCGCTTGATTTCAGCAGAGCTTTCGCAGTACTTGTACCTTCTCTTCTCCTCTTGGAATTTGATTTCGGCATAGCTTTCGCTGCATTTGATTTCAGCAGGGCTTCCATAGCACTTGCGCCTTCTCTTCTCCTCTTTGATACATGCAAAGTGATGCTTCCTTCACCTCTCCCTTACACCCAAGGAGAGCCTCCTCTTTTATAGGCTTTCAAGAGATTCTCTTCTTGGAGAGAGAGTTGAGTTGATCTTCATGCAAGATGTGGTTGTTCCACTCTGTAGCACTAATTTCAAGATATCTCTTTGTGCGTTGTTTGGATGAAAAAACGTCCAACACAAAAGTTGTAGATCTTGCTGTTTTTGATAACCCTCGCAGCCCGTTTCTAGAGATCGTTTTCTATTGTGAGATATTTTTAAAATGGATTTTCTAAAAAATAGCTTTTTAAACTGTACTCTTAACTTGTGGTCCATGCAACCACCTTGAGTCATAGATAAGGAGAGCTCATTAGATTGCCTTGGGCCTCAACCTTAAGATTAAATTCCACACAAAATCTTGTGTCATTTTAGACCTTAGAAAGAAAAAATCACTTCTCTCCTCACTTCCAAAGGATCACGTTTCTCGTCTTTCTTAGTGAGAGAATTCCCTCTCTCGTCTTTCTTAATGAAAGAAAAGACCTTAAACCTTGACTTGTAGGGGAGAGGATGACCCCAAATGAATGCAATGCTCATTACACACAAGTAAACATTCCTAGGCATCCCTGGATGCACACATAAATACATATACACAATGCTAATGCACTTCCTCTTCTTAGAACTCAATCCATCTTCATTTTTGTGTAACTCCTTGGTTCTTGTGCACACTCTTACACTTAACACACACTTCTTTCCCCCTTCATAACTTGTACTGCATGTACTAGATATCCCTGTCACAGTGCTCTAATCACCCCATTAAGTGATACACTAGGAATACTAGTCTCTAAATGGTCTCATGGCCATACTAGATCATCATCAACACTTAAAGAAAAGTGAGTCATTAATTTATTGACATGAATTTATTAAATATAGAATGCGTAATAAGCAATCAATTTAGTGACACTACTTATAAAGGAATACAAGTTGACCCATGCAAAATTGAGCATATTAATACATGGGCTACACCCGAAAATATGCATGAAGTCCGCTCATTTTTAGGACTAGCCATTTTTATCATAAATTTGTTCGAAACTTTTCATTACTTGCTTTGCCATTAACTTTGTTATTAAAGAAAGGCTTCGCATTTCATTGGTGTGACAATCAATAATGATTCTTTGATTTACTAAAGTATATATTAACTCACGCACATATTTTACAACTTCGTGATTTTAGTAGACCATTCTTTCTAGTCGTTTACTGATGCTATTGGTTGTGGCATTGGTGCTGTGTTGATATAAGATGGCCATCCAATTGTGTACTTTAGCTGTAAATTGAAATCCTTTGAACTCAAGTATAGTACATATGACAAGGAACTTTTAGCTGTAGTGCATGCATTATGTAAATGGAAACATTATTGAATGGGCTCAAAATTTATGATTAAGATAGATCAACAAAGTATCAAACACCTTCTTTCTCAACCACAAATTTCTAATAGGCATATTCAATGAGTATCTTTTATTTAGTATGTCCATCCTTTAATCTAGTATTAGCCTAGTAAAGAAAATGGTGTAGTTGATGCATTAAGTCATGGACCGTCTGTAAATAATATTTCTATGATTTTTACATCTTCATTAGATGCTATGAAAAATACTTATTTGCATAACTCTGATTTTTATGATGCTTGGTTGAATTTGTCTCAAAATCAATGAATTCTTGTTAATAAGTTTTCTGTCTCTAATGGATTCCTCTTTTATGCGAAACGTTTGTGTGTTACTCACCCTTTTCGTCATTCTTTTCTTTAAGAAGTTCACGACCCACCTTGTATGGGTCATCATGGCATCATTTCTCCTTTTTGTAATTTGTAAGAAGATTTTTATTGGCCTCACATGAATCAAGATGTTTCTGCCTTTGTTTCTAAATGTCTTGTTTGCCAAAGAATTAAAGGACATCATTGTAAGAAGTATGGTTTGTTAATGCATTTACGTATTCCTAACTCATCGTGGAAAAAATCTCAATGGATTTTGTTACTGGTTTGCCAATGGTTTTTTCACAAAATAATGTACTTTTGACTATTATAGATCAATTTAGTAAGCAAGCATATTTTATTACATGCAAGAAAACTCTAATTGCTTCACATACTACTAATTTTTTAAAAAGCATATCTTTGTATATCATGGTTTGCCAAACATTATTGTATCTAATCATCATCCCCATTTTTGCAATAATTTTTTGGATAACTCGATTCTCTAACCTTGGTACTAAAATCAATTTTAGTTCAGCCTTATATCCTGAAACTAATGGAGAAACTGAAGCTACTAATAGCACCATTCTTGATTTAATCAGTGCTTATACTATCTCTTCACTTGGCACATGGGATCAACATTGACATCTTTTACAATTTGCCTACAATAATATACCTCACACTGCTACACACAAAGCACATTTTGAAATTATCTATAGTCGCAAAATGCCAACACTAACCTTTCATTTAAGTCAAAAAGTGCATTTTGCTGATGATTGGGTACATACTCATTCCACTATTTTTGAATAAGTTAAGCAATTGATTACTAAGGCCCAACAATCCTATATTAAGCAAGCTAATAAGAAACACCAAGCTGTGCTTTTTAAAGGAGGAGAGTATGTTTAGTTGTGAATTGAGAAACGTAGATTGCATAGTGTTGAGAAGAATCCTAATGTTAAACTTGCATCTAGATTTTATGGACCATTTAAAATTATTCATTGTATCAATGCCAATGCTTTTAGGTTAGAATTGAACATTGGAAAATTCATAATACATTTCATATTAGTCTTCTCCATTCATTTAAAGGATCATTATATGCCCATCCCATGTGTATGATTCTCACTATTGCTTGAAGATGATCATAAGCTTTTACTTCTTGAATCTAGTAGTGATATTGATTATATGACCACCCACACTAGCAATACTTATCCTCACTATCTTATAAATTTTCAAAACCATCATATTGAGGAAGCTGAATGGATGATTGCACATGCTTTGTGTGGCTCTCCACATTTATTGACTCCACATTTAGCCAATAGCAATTAAGGACAATTGTTATCCCACCTCGAGGGCATATTGCCAAGTGGCACCTAGACGAGGAAATGAGCACCTTCAATGGTCCTCCCTTGTGTGCACGTTGACGAGATGAGCACCTTAAATGGTTCTTCGTTAGGGCCGTTGTCAAACATAATAACCTTCGACCGGGCAAGTAGCCCAAGACGGCCATTAATTAGTGTGTCCCGGACAAGGGCAAGAAGTGCCAAGGTCCAAAGCTCGGGGGATACCCTTAGATTTCTTACTAACTTCGGTGTTACCATGAAAACAGGCCCTAGAGACCCAATTAGAAGGTGGGAAGAGGGTATATTTGGTTGGGAGGTGAGTAAGACACACAAGAAATCTTCTTCTCTCTCACATTTGGTATCAGAGCGCGCGGGTTTCCAAAAAAAAAAAAAAATTGGGTTTTTTTTTGTTACGACACATAGGTGAGATCGTGCGGCAATTCGCGAGAGCACACAGGAGTGGGCAGCATGAAGGCATCTCTATAACACGCCATAGAAGATAGCGCAATGCCTCAACGCCTCTTTCTGGCGGCACCCACCACAAGGCCCAGCGGCAACCCAAAATCACACCAATAGCACCACCAAGACCAAGGCACACTTCATCACACAAGAGTGCTCTCTCTCTTTTACTTGAAAGAATGACTATCTCCCTTTCACCTTTTATCCTTAGTAAATTCCCTGTGGCACTCTGCATGTGGGATAGAATCTTGTTTTTACCAAGCTTGTGAGCCCTCCATCCCCTTGTTTAAAAAAAAGGGTGTTTTTCTTCTCTTTCTAAGCACATTTTCTGAGATCTATAATTTCTTAGTACGACATCAAAATTGCAAACCGATTTCACAAGCTTCGAGAATGATGTGAAGACAAGCTTTTGAAGTATTATCCTTGCCAATTGAGCTTGGGAGCACTTCCAAAATTTCGCGCCAAAGTGACCTCTTGAGGTGGGCAAAAATTGGGATTTTTGGGCTCCAACGGACTCCGTTTCAAGTGATGTTAGTTCCTATGGTTTTCTTGCATCGATGTGTATCGATTTTCAACATATTTGACTTCTGGTTTTGACTGGCGAGGACATTTCAAATTGGCTTCATGGTGCCAGATACGCATTATCTCTACCTTTTGGGGCTTAAAATTCACTACTTTGAGTGCATCTATGTATGCTTGAGAGTGTGGATTCTGTGCATTTGGATGTTTATGCATGGTTTCAAAGAGGATTTGGTGACTTATTCAGCTTTTCACTTTTGTTTGAAATGTACAAAGAGGCTTGCTTTTGACATGTATGCTTCTTGTGGATAGTACTTGTGCAGAAACATAGCGGTTTTCTAAAAGTACATTGTATTTACGCTTGCCTTGCTTTTGTTGGTTTGAATTATCAATCTTTTAAAAAAAACATCAATTAATCAATCATGTCAGGCACTGAAGATATGCCTTTGAATGACATTGATGTACAGGAAGAACCTCTTATGCATGATGATGAGTTGCCCTCTTCATCTAATGATGTGTGTAATCATCTTTATAGTTTGGAAGGCACTATGCAAGTTTTGCTTGAACAAATGCAAATTCTAACTCGAAATGCTTTGGATAAAGGAAAGAGACCTTTAGATGAGAGTTTACCTGATGCATGTATGCCTGACACACAAGTTTTACATGACTCGTTCGTAGTCGTTCCTCCATTGCCAGAAGCTAAGTGGCAGCTCAAAGACCTTAAGCAACCTAAGTTCAATGGCATGGCAGCACAAAGGACTGCAGATGTGGTGGAATAGTGGCTCTCTAAATGGGAGCAGTGTTTTAAGTTATGCCATATTCATGAGGATGCTTTAAAGATACATCAAGCTACATATAATCTCATGGAAGCCACTCACCCTTGGTGGCGGAAAATTGAGCAGGATCATGCAGAGCCGTCTACTTGGATTGCATTTAAGACATTGTTTTATAATAATTTTGTCCCTCCAGACGAGCAGACAAGGGCTCTAGATGCGTGGTTCTTCATAGCTCAAAAGAGCTACTCTGTCCAAGATTATGCGGACAAGTATAGAGAGATTTTGTTAAAGGTCCCTGAACATATTCGTGACTTTTTGCAAGTGTATAAATTTGTCATGGGATTAAAAGAAACCGTAAGGCCACTTGTTAGGAAGGAGAGATGTAAAACCTTGAATGAGGCAGTGGAGCTTGCATTAGTCCTTGAAGATGGGAAGGCCCAGAGATTTCCTTGGACTAGAGGTGCACACCTTGTCTTTACTCCTGCAGTTGCACCTCATGCTCCTCGTGTGAAAGACACTAGAGAAGTGCATATGATCAAGACTGTGACAGGTACCAAGAGGAAGGTATCTGCTATGGGTGAGAGAGCCTACAATAAATCCATGCTCACTCCACAGCAAAGGGAGAAAGCAATGAGAGAATGACTCTATTACACATGCATGGGGCAGCATAAATTTAAGGCTTGTCCCAAGAAGGCAAGAGTCAGTGCTCAAATTGTGCTTAATCGAATGCAGGATGTGGATAAGGCGAGAGATGACCCAGATGAGTCACCTCCATGTGACTCTGGTTATCATGAACGGATCCTAGCCGTCACAATAACAAAGAAAGTACCAACTGTGCTAGATGTAGTGTTATCGCCTAAGGCACAAAAGGGGTACCAGTTTGCTGACACTGAGCTCATTGTAGTGAAAGGCATAGTGGCAAGATGCCCTTTGCGTATTTTATTTGATACGGGCTCTTCACATAATGTTATCAGCTCTAATCTCGTCAAGAAGCTGAAGCTCAAGACTATCCAAGTAGAATATAGTTATTCGGTAGAGCTAGCTGACGGGATGGGTATAGAGACATGGGATCAACGAGTTGTTGACCTCCCTGTACAAATCCAGTCCTATGAGGACATATTGGATTTTGAAATTACACGGCTTGCAAGATTCGACCTAGTGTTGAGCAAGCAGTGGCATGCAAAGAAGAGACCTATCATTGACTTCTCTTCTCATATTTATCAATTAGAGCACGAGGATCGACGATTGTTGATTCACAGAGAACTAGATCTCCAAGAAGCGAAGATTCTCTCGATGACCAAGGCGCTTAAGATTGACTATAAGTCTCTTTACTTTTGTTATGTTTTAAATATTTCTAAATGTGTGTCAAAGGATGACACGGACAAAGGTGGAAGTTCCACAAGTATCCCTTCAGCCTTATCAAGTAAAATAAGAGCCCAATTTTCTGATGTATTTAAATCTGATCTACCTCTTGGTTTACCTCCTCGTAGGAACGTGGAGCATAGGATTGAGCTTGTCCTAGGAGCTAATTCAGTTGCTAGATCCCCATTCAAGATGAGTCTATAGGAGGAGAATGAATTTCGTAAGGTGGAGGATGAGTACTTAAGCAAAGGATTGATTAGACCTAGCTTTTCACCCTTTGCAGCCCTTGTTTTACTTGTAAAAAAGAAAGATGGTTCTTTTCGAATGTGTGTAGACTATAGGGCTTTAAATAAAATAGCTATCAAGCATAGATATCCTATGCCTCGTATTGACGATCTCTTGGATGCTCTAGGTGGTGCTTCTATCTTTAGTAAGATTGATTTAAAAAGAGGTTATCACCAGATTAGAGTAAGAGATGAAGATATTTCTAAAACTGCTTTTAGAATAAGATTTGGTCAATATGAATATTTGATTATGCCTTTCGGTTTAACAAATGCCCCTGCTACTTTTATGATGTTAATGAATGATTTACTAAGACCATACATGGGCAAGTTCATTGTAGATTTTATTAACGATGTGCTTGTGTATAGTAAGAGTATCCATGAACATGAGTCACATTTGGTGACAGCTTTTGAAACTTTGCGGGAAGCAAAACTCTATGCTAACCCAGACAAGACGATACTATATTTAGCAAAGATAGAGTATTTAGGTCATATTGTATCTGTCGATGGGATCAAGATGGACCCCAAGAAGGTTGTTGTGATACTTAGCTGGCCGACACCCCAAAATGAAACAGCTCTTCGTTCCTTTTTGGGATTGTCAGGATTCTATAGGAATTTATATACGTGTACTCGTATATAGCTGCTCTCCTATGACAGATTTATTGCAAGATATGGTGCCCTTGTCAAGATTGTGGGAGAGAAGGAAGGAGTCTCACTTGTAGCTTTCTTGCTTGCAAAATGGGGGAATACACACAAGGGTGGAGGCTGAAAACAGTTTTCCGCTTCTTAGTTGTGTAAGCCAAAAGAACTCTAGTACATAGAAATAGAAGAACCCTATATATGGGTCTCAAACCAAACTCAACTAACTAAGGTGGCATACTAACTGAGCCACGAACTAGAGTAGATAAGGATAGCTGTCATGTAGCTATTATTCATGGGCGGTGTACCAACCGCATCTGCAACTAACAAGTCGGTGACATAAATGCACAACGGTCACCCTGGCATATCATGAGTGGAGCTCGATATCCCAACACTCCCCCTCGAGCTCAATCCCAATTCCTGCACACCAAGCAGGTCTCTGAACTTGCGCAGCTTCTCTGCACCCAATGCCTTCGTAAAAATGTCAGCTACCTGATCCTCTGTGCTGACATAAACTAGATCAATAAGACCTAGTAAAACTGCACATAGTGATAATGCACCTCAATGTGCTTTGTTCTAGCATGATAGACTGGGTTATTTGCCAAGTGTATACTGCTCATGTTGTCACAATAAATGACAACTGGCCCATCTGTAGACTGATGCATATCATAAGGTAGCTTTTGGTGCACCCCTGTACTCAGCCTCTGTGCTCGACAAGGAAACTGTAGGCTGTTTCTTGCTGCTCCAAGTGACTGCAGCACTCCCAAAAGAGAACACATATCCATTGGTAGCTCGTCTATCAGAAATGCTACTAGCCCAATCAGCATCAGTGTATCCATACAACTGTATCTGAACCCCAGTCTCATAAAATAGTCCATACTGCAATGTGGACTTCACATACCTGAGTATGCATCTAGCCGCATCCAAATGCGGTTTCCTTGGAGCCTGCATAAACTGACTTACCAATCCAACAACGTAGCTCAAATCTGGCCTGGTAATAGTCATATAAATCAAGCTTCCTACTATGCGTCTGTACATAGTAGGGTCTTCCAGAAGCTCACCTGCATCTGCGCTCAGCTTCACATTCTGCTCCAAAGGAACTGAAATAGGCTTACAGCCTGTCATCCCATATTTGGACAGCATGTCCAATCCATATTGCCTCTGCAAGAGCTGTATCCCACTTGGTGATCTAATCACCTCAATGCCCAAGAAATAACGCAGCTCTCCCAAATCCTTCATCTCAAACTTCTGCTTCAATAGCATTTTCACATGAAGGATATCTTCATCACTGTCACCTGTCATAATCAAATCATTAACATAAATGACAAGTAGCATAATACCTTTCTCTGTTTTTCTCACATAAAGTGAGAAATCTGCCTTGGAAATCTGAAAGCCAATAGTGACAAGATACTGTCCTATCTTATCAGACCATGCTCTAGGTGCTTGCTTCAAGCCATACAATGCTTTCTTCAACCTGCAAACAAACTCAGGATGAACAGCATGCACATAACCTGGTGGCTGCTCCATATAGACCTCTTCTTGCAAATCACCATGCAAGAAGGCATTCTTTACATCCATCTGATGTAAAGACCATTCCTTTGATGCAGCCATAGCAATGACTGCTCTTACGGTTGCCATCCTTGCAATCGGACTGAATGTTTCTTCATAGTCAATGCCATATGTTTGTGCATACCCCTTGACTACTAATCTTGCCTTGTATCTGTTCACAGAACCATCTGCATTGTGCTTCACCTTATAAACCCACTTACAGCCAATTGCATTCTTACCTTTAGGCAAAGGTATCAATTTCCATGTAGCATTTGCTTCCAAGGCATCCATTTCTTCATCCATGGCTTTCTCCCATTTTTCTTTTCCCATGGCTTGCTCAAAAGAAGTGGGTTCTGGTTCCTGTATCACTTTGACCATATATGCATAGTGAATGGCTGTAAATCCATCATATTTTAGCCTATCCACAGGATACCTAGCTCTCGTAGACCTGCGCAAAATAGGTTTACTCCCAGGTGCTCTCAAAACATCCCTGGTCTTCCTTACTCCAGGTGTAACAATAGAAGGAATACCCAACTCATCATCAATGCTCTGTTCTGAGCCACTGGATTCACCATCCACATAAGAGCGACCTGCATTCACATCAAACATGGGCTGATCAACCTTCTCTTTTCCTTTTCGTGATACCTGCATACCACTATCTGCATTGCTTTGAGAAGATTCTCCTGATCTCAATCTGCCTGTCCATGGCGAAGAAAGTGAACCACTGCTAGAGGACGCTCCAGGTCCACTAATATTTTGTGACTGCTGCTGTGAATTCTGTGCAGCATTACCATTTTGTGCATCTACATCATCAATCACATTTACTGGTTTATACCAGCTACTCATCTCATCAAAAACAACATCTCTGCTCACTGTAAACTTACGAGTAGAAGGGTTATAGCATCTATACCCTTTTTGCTGCAGAGAGTAACCAATAAATATGCACTTCTCAGCTTTTGGATCCAACTTGGATCTCAACTCATCTGGCACATGTACATAGGCAATGCAACCAAAAATTTTCAAATGAGAAATATCTGGTTTCCTACCAATATACCTCTCCTCTGGAGTCATCCCATGTATTGCTGCAGTGGGAGTCCTGTTCATTATATAGACTGTTGTAGCAACTGCTTCAGCCCAGTAAAAATCTGGCAAGTCTTTTTCATTGAGCATGGCACGAGATACCTCTCCAATATGCCTGTTTTTCCTTTCTGCAATTCCATTTTGTTGTGGGGTATGACTGCATGAATATTGCTGCTTTATGCCATGCTCCTGCAAGAACCTTGCAAACTCATTTGAGAGGTACTCTCCCCCTCCATCTGACCTTAGGCATTTTATTTGCAGACCTGTTTCTTTTTCAACCATAGCTTTAAGAGTTTTGAAATGCCCAAAAACTTCACTTTTCTTTTTCATAAAATACACCCAAACTTTTCTGCTATAGTCATCAATAAAGGTGACAAAATAATGACAGCCTCCAAGAGATGCAGCTTTAGTAGTCCACACATCAGAGTGGATTAATTCCAATGGCTTCTTACTCTCTTGAACATGTCTAGGAAATGGTTTCCTTGCCTGTTTTCCAAACTGACAGGCTTCACATACCTTATGCATTTCTGCAACCTTGAATTTAGGCAATCCTGCAATAATATTTTGGGCCTGCATTGATTTAAGTCGATGTACATTAACATGACCAATGCGTTTATGCCAGATATCAATATCTGCAACTACACCGGTCCCATGTGCAAACATTGCTACACTCAATTCAGACATGTCTGCATCCAACGTAAACATTCTGCCCTTCTTCTTTCCTTTTGCTATCAAGCGACCTTTATTTTTCATATCCTCAACAAAGCATCCATGAGGATTAAATCTGACCTGCAAGCCTTGCTCAACCATTTGACCAACAGAAACCAGATTCTTGGTTATATTCGGGACATGAAATACATCTGACATGTATTTCTTTTTCCCATCCTGCATAGACAAATGAATTTTTCCAATGTGCACAATAGGATGTGCAGTATCATCACCAGTCTCCACAAATCCTGGTTTTTCCATTTTCCTTGCATCCTCCATCCATTCTGCATAACCTGTCATGTGGTTTGATGCACCTGAGTCAACATACCATACATCGTTGCTTTCTTCTGCACTTGTCACAGAATTGTTCATGTGCTGCACCATAAACAAATGCTCATTTCTGTCATCGCCCTGTCTACTAGAAGATGCATAATTCCCTTGTTGCAGTTTTCCATTCATTATGTCATTCTGCTTTTTATAGCAGTCTTTAGTCATATGACCCATTTTACCACAGTAGTAGCATTCAACATTACTGTTTGCATTTTGGCCTCTTTGCCATCCACCATGACCTCTTTGGCTCCCCCTGCCTCTAGAGTTACCACGTCCTCCTCCATAGGACTGGTTTTCTTGAGTTTGCTGCATATTCTGATTTCTACCATGGCCTCCAAATCGGCCTCCTCTACCTCTGCCTCTACCTCTTTCAGCATTTGAGTAGAAGACAGTTTCTTTTGAAGTTCCTCCTGAAGAAGATGCACCACCATTTCTCTGCTCCTCAGAAATTAGAAGAGCAATCAACTCCTCAAAATCAGGAAATCTTTCACGAACTGAAATGGATGTCCGAAACTGTGCATAATCCTTTCCTAGACCATTCAAGGTCACAGAAACTAAATCATCATCTTCCACTGGCGACCCAATGGAAGCAAGTGCATTTGCAATCTTCTTCACCTTCATGTGGTAGTCATTGATGCTCATATTTTCTCTTTGCACATTATGCAACTCTTGCTTGAGCTGCATTTTCCTGGCTTGCGTATTTGTGCTATACATTTTTGACAGAGTATCCCATGCCTCCTTTGGCGTACTTGCATCCTGAATATGCACAATCATAGAGTCTGAAATGCTGATAGACAGCCAGTACATAACTTTCCTGGCTCTCTCATGCCATGCTTTAAATGCCTGCATTTGCTGTTGATTGGGAACATCAGGAAGAACTCGTTCTTCTTCATTTTCTGCAACAAATTCCCAATATCCTTTTCCCATAAGGAAATTCGTCATTCTAGACTTCCATGCTTGGAAGTTGTTCTTGTCAAGCTTTTCAATGACAATCTGTGAGAGAGAATCAGACGCCATTACAGAATACTGCAAAAAATTCTGTCACTGCAGAGAACACAGCTTCAGCCTCACAAAGGCAAATCTGCAAAACTGACGAAAGTGGTATTTGACCACACAGTCACTTCCTAGTGATGATTTTACATATACAGGAACCAAGGATGATTCTGTAACTCCCAATGTCTCTGCACACGAGCATACGATGCAATATCTGTGGTAACTTTTCACCGACTTGTAGAACAGTGGTCGCATAGCATAAAACAGGGCTTTTTCCTGAGTGCGTGCAGAAAACTTCCGCCTCCAAAACAGGCCCCGAAATGGCCTCAAATAAAAAAAAATAGGGTACTGCCCTCTTGCTTCACTGCGAAGGGCATCTCAACCTGAGACAATGCACTCTTGCAATTTCCGGCTGTGCTACCTGCAGAGATCTGCTCCCAAAACAGAAAATGAAAGCAACACTGCTCCTCTTACCAAAACACCGCGAGCTTGGCTTGCTTTCTTGAGCTCCTTACCACAAACAAGGCTCTGATACCATGTCAAGATTGTGGGAGAGAAGGAATGATTCTCACTTGTAGCTTTCTTGCTTGCACAATGGGGGAATACACACAAGGGTGGAGGCTGAAAACAGTTTTCCTCTTCTTAGTTGTGTAAGCCAAAAGAACTCTAGTACATAGAAATAGAAGAACCCTATATATGGGTCTCAAACCAAACTCAACTAACTAAGGTGGTATACTAACTGAGCCACTAACTAGAGTAGATAAGGATAGCTGTCATGTAGCTATTATTCATGGGTGATGTACCAACCGCATCTGCAAACTGACAAGTCGGTGACATAAATGCACAACGGTCACCCTGGCATATCACGAGTGGAGCTCGATATCTCAGCAGCCCTATGTGTGGACATCAATGCAACAAGAAATTTTTGAGGCTATGAAACATGCAGTTTCTATTGACCCTATTCTCAAGGTAGTTGATCCTGAGAAACCATTTGTTTTAGAAACAGATGCAAGTAGCATCGCAACAGGTGCAGTCCTTAGCCAAGAAGGCAGGCCTGTAGCTTTTGAAAGCAAGAAGCTTTTCCCAAGCCAAATAGAATTGGCCTGTTCATGAACAAGAGCTTTATGCTATTGTTCATTGCCTTAAAGTTTGGCGGCACTATTTATATGGTGTAGATTTTAAAGTTTATATAGATCACCATCCACTTAAGTATTTTTGTAGTCAACCAGATCTTCAAGGGCTCCAAGCTCGATGGGCTGAAATGATGCAATAATTTCATATGGAAATTCTATACAAGAAGGGTAAGGATAATGTTGTTGCTGATGCATTATCTCGTATAATGTATCAAATGAGCTTTACAATTTTAGAAAGCTCATTGCTTCAAGAAATAAAGGAAGCACAATTAGAGGACTCTTATATGACAAAAATTTATTAGGCCATAGAACCAAATACTTCTGTTTCATTACCTACTGTTATTTTTTATAAGGGAAGTTCATTTAAGAACTTTTCAATTGAGAATGGGTTTCTTAAATGAAAAGGCAAGATCTGTGTTCCTAGTGCATGGGAACTACAAAATAAAGTTTCGTTTGATAACCATGATGTGCCTTGTGCAGGACATCCTAGTATTGATAAGACCATACAGCTTATTAGAAGGACATTTTGGTGGCCAAAGTTGGTCAAGGATGTCTACCAATATGTCCAACAATGCTTTCAATGTCAAGTTAATAAAGCAGAAAGGGTGAAGCCACTAGCTCTGCAAATGCCATTACAAATTCCAAAATCTAGTTGGAAAAGTATTTCCATGGATTTCGTTGTCGACTTACCTAGAACCCAGAGACAAAAAGACACTATCCTAGTGATAGTGGATCGCTTTAGTAAAATGGTTCATTTTATAGCCACTCGCAAAAGTGTGGAAGCTCCACAAGTCACAGATTTGTTTATTGATCATGTGTTTAGGTTGCATGGTTTATCTACGTCCATTGTGTCCGATAGGGATGTGAGGTTTACTGGTCATTTTTGGCGCCATGTCTTTGGTCGTTTAAAAGTGTCTTTAAACATGTCAAGTGGTGATCACCCAGAAACAGATGGTCCAATAGAAAGAGTCAATCAGATACTAAAAGATACACTGAGAGCATATGTATCTGATAAACAAACAGACTGGGATATGCATTTGTCCTTGTTAGAATTTGTGTATAACAACAGACCTCATAAGGCGAGTGAAATCATATGTGGGTGATGCCACAATATTCATATCTCAAGTGCTAACGTCTACGTGATTTGATTATTTAATGGAAGTCCAATGATTGCTTGATTTATTATGGCTAGACGTATTTAATTAATTAATTAAATTTCTAGCATGATTTTCTAAATTTTTGGTTGATGTGTAGAGCAAGATGAATTGGATACACTTGACGAGCGCAATTTATTCCATAGACTTCTTCATTGAATTTAAATAGACACATTGAATTTATTCCATAGATTTCTTCATTGAATTATTTAAATAGACACATTGTCATTTATTATAAGGTATGCACACATCCTCTTTGTAAATATTTATTGGTGCTTGAGATTTTAGATGATATATTGAAGATATTCCAAAAATATTTTATGGCTCTCAATAGTTGTGAGTTATGCAATTGATTATAACCATGTATTCGATGAATTCAAACTCTTTTATAAAAAGAGTGATTGTAAAGGACCTATCTTTGGGCAAAGCAAGATTCATTTTAATATTATAAATATGGTATGGAGGAGATATCCACTCCATGTACTAGGGGAGATTGCATCTAATAGTGTGTTGCTCAATTTTATTTTACTCTACTTTAAGTCTATTTTGAGTTTAATGAGTTGTGATTTTATATTTATGAGTAAAAGAGAGTGAGGGAGAGTCTCTTCTACTCGTTATACGTGCAAGCCTCACATCCGATCTGTGCAACATACTAAGCATAAATATTGCCTACGATTCAAAGTAGTAGCCAATTCAAGAGATCAAGAAGAAACCTTACGATAGGTTGTTGTTGCCTAGGCATAAGAACCACCATGCAAGTTCTAAAAGCATGTATGTGTTCAATTTGGCTTTCTAGGGGTTCAGAAGATTTTCTATAAAGGATGGCATTGTACGTATGTTTATTAATCAAAGTAAGGATATACCACTCTCATAACAAAAGTCTTTATAGTAGTAAGAGCAAATCTACAATTATTTATTTAGCATTCACTTGCAAAGGGGTTGACTTCCAAAAGGGTCAGCAACTTAGCAATGATTTCCAAAGGGGTTGCCATGAAATTTTGGGAATAAGCACTATCTCATCTTGGATTCAACAATCTTGATGAACAGAGCATGCTATTATGCATTTTTGTTGAGTGTGGGTCAAAAACTAGACAAACTTCCAATGGCTAACAATATCAGAGTCCTCCTACATGAGATGTGGGAAGTAAGAGATATGCTCCTTTTTAAAGGGACAAGCAAGGAGGTTAGTTGGAATAAAATTAAGTGTAACCCATGAAATTATTGAGGGATTGCAAGTATGGTAGGGAAAATAGAAAAAAAAAATTGCCAAACTACGGTTCCTTTTGAGTCCACCACTATCCAACTCATGTATTGAGGAATGTTTTGTTAATATTAATGTCTAAGTTATTAGGACATGACTTGTACTTAATGGCTATAATTGTATATTATATATTAGTAGCCTTAACTATGGGGATACATCTAAAGTCCATAGATGTATATTGCAAGGCCCATACTCAATTTTTGAAAACGTGGTGGGTTCCATCATTGCTCATATGGGTCAACATAAATGTAGGCATATCATATTGTATCATAAAGAACTCATAAACAACAAATGCATAGTTTGCCCCAACATGATACACACTTGACCTAGAGGCAATTACTCACTATATGAACCAAAATGTACGTAAGGATTATGGGCACGAACAGTACTAAAAGTGCTTTTTATTGTCTTAGTCTATCTTGAGACCTCATATAAATCACTTCAAGGTTATTGTTAGGAAGCACCCCATATTTCTCAGAAGAAGCAAAAGGAGACTTGGAAGTAATGGCAAAGGGATAGAGAGAGGGTTGTTTAGGAAACTCTAACTCATATCTTTGACAAAATGGTAAAGGACAAAGAATTCAAGTAATCATGCAATGCTAATAAAAGAACAAATGTGGATGACAGTTTCTATGAACCTTCAAATGTTTTTGTGAGACCGCATGCTAGCTTTTCTACATTAGTAAAATTGATCGATTAGGTGCAACCTTTGATGATTAATAGAAGAATCACAAGAATAATTACCTATCACCTCTTAAATACAACCAAGGTATTTGCTAAGACCTTAGCTTTGATATTAAAAAAGCACATAGAAAGAAGGAATATAATATACAAAGCTTTAAGCCCTATGATAGACTACAATGGCCATATATATGATTAAGGCTCACATTCAAAAATGAATGCTAGGTTGCTTCATGTGAAAGGATAGCAAAGTCTGTTAAGAGAGAGAGAGAGTACGAGAGAGATACACAAGACATGCTCCCAAAGAATGATTCATATTGATGTAGAGTTAGTATATATAGGTGAGACCCAAGTCAAGTGAGAGATGATATATATAGTTGTAACATCCCACTCAAACAAAGGTCTCTGGCTGCGAATGAAAAAAACCCTTGGGGAGAACAAGGGAAAAACCCGAGCCCCTACACATACCTACGATACAAAAATGATTTACTATAAAGTTTTCTTGAATACAATTATACATGCCTCAATCAGTGAGACAAGAACTTGGAACAATACCAAGTGCATGTCTTAATGAACTAAAGCGAGCTTCACTAAGAGCTTTTGTGAAGATGTCTGCAACCATTTTATCACTGGGACAATGCTCCACCATAATGGAACCTTTCTTGACTTCATGTCGAACATAATGATAATGGATAGCAATATGCTTTGATTTACTATGTTGTATATAGTCTTTGGTAAGACCAATAGCACTTTGGTTATCGCATCGAAGAGGTGTACTAGATGATGAAGGATGTCCAAAATCTATAAGTAGTTTTCGAAGCCAAACTAGCTCGCGAGCTGCTAATGATGCAGCAATATATCCGGCCTCAGTTGTAGAAACCGCAACACATCGTTGTTTCTTGCTGGACCAAGAAACCAAACATCCATTTACAAAGAAACAATCCCCACTTGTAGATCGCATGGATAAGTGTGAACTTGCCCAATCAGCATCTGTATATCCAATAAGGTCAAGAGAAGTTGAAGAAGATAAAGAAGAATCCTCTCGACGACGATAAATAAGACCAAATTCCTTAGTACCCTTGAGGTACTTAAGAATACGTTTTGCAGCACTCCAATGAATAGTAGAAGGGGAAGAAAGATACTGTCCCAAAAAGTTAGTTGCAAATAAAATATCTAGTCTTGTGTTTAAACCAATAAATTGAAGACAACCAACAAGATTAGCGAAAGGTTAATGAATGGCTGATTCTTCATTGCATGTTGTAGATGTACCCTTGGTAGAGCTCGAAAGAATGGGAGTGTTGGCAGAGTACGCATTTGTCAACCCAAACTTCTTAACAATATCATTAATAAACTTTGTCTGGCGAAGAAGAAGAATGCCTTGTTGTCGGTGTCGTTGAACTTGAATACCCAAACAAGAATGTATCTCACCAAGATCCACCATTTCAAATGCAGTCGATAAAAGCTTCTTCATAGCATCCAAGAAAGCAATATTATTTGACACAAGAATAGTATCATCAACATATAGAGCAAGAACAATAAAACATTTGTCCTCCCTTTTGATGTAAAGATTTGGGTCAGCAAAACATGCAACAAAACCTTTAGATGTGAGGAACTGATCAATCTTAATATACCAAGCACGAGAGGCTTGCTTCAATCCATATAATGCACGATGAAGCTGGCATACAAGATGCTCCTTTCCTGCAATCATAAAACCTTCAAGTTGCTCCATATAGATTTCTTCTTCAAGATCTCCATTGAGAAAAGCCGTTTTAACATCCATTTGGTGAATTTCTAGATCAAATAGTGTTGCAAAAGCCAAAATCATACGAACAGTTGTGGAGCGCACAACGGGAGAAAACGTTTCTTGATAATCTACTCCTGCAATCTGCGAGTAACCTTTTGCAACAAGTCGTGCTTTGAACTTATCAAACGAGCCATCAGCTTTGGTCTTGGTTTTATAAACCCATTTACATTTGATAGGAACACGATTTGAGGGGAGTTCAGTAAGAATCCATGTACCTTTGGAGATTAAAGAATCGTACTCAGCTTGCATAGCTTCTTGCCATTGATCCCTTTGAGACGAATTGATAGCTTCCATATACGATATTGGATCCTCTTGGACAGACATAGCATCATCAAAGACATCATATTCAATAGAATAAAATCCATGCTCTATCTCAATAGGAAGATCGACATTGATCTCCAAATTTTCATCAATCTTCTTTGGAGGTGAAGGAGGTTTATGATCATCAGAATTAGTAGACTCACAAAGCAAGTAAGGAAACGCACTAAGCAAAGATTGTATATCATCTGAAACATCTGACGACCATGTGCCACCCATAGTCTTCTCATCAAATATAGCATCACGACTAATGATAACCTTTTGGGTAGAAGGATCATAAAATTTGTAACCTTTGGAATGATGTGAATAACCAAGAAAAATAACCTTTAAACCTGGAGGATCCAACTTATGTCGAGTGTCCTTGGGC
The DNA here is from genome assembly GCF_053477565.2 of Lygodium microphyllum. Lineage (NCBI taxonomy): Eukaryota > Viridiplantae > Streptophyta > Polypodiopsida > Schizaeales > Lygodiaceae > Lygodium > Lygodium microphyllum. Next base: position 89,088,178 of record NC_141162.1, read on the forward strand.
ACATGAATATAAGCAATGTAGCCAAATGTGCGAAAGTGAGAGACTGAAGGTGTCTTCCCTGTCCAGATTGTTATAGGAATTTTACCAGCAGGTGTAGTAGTTGGAAGATGATTTTGAATAAAAACAGCTGTTAGAAGTGCTTCAATCCAAAACTTTTGAGACAAACCAGAGTGTATAAGCATGCAACGTATAGCATTAAGAATAGTGTGATTTTTGCGCTCAGCAACACCATTTTGTTGAGGAGAATAAGGAACTGTAAACTCATGATGAATACCTTGATCCTTACAGAAGTCATCAAATAGATTGGATACATATTCACCACCATTGTCACTGCGAAGCGTCTTTATAGAGAATCCAATTTGAAGCTCCACACTTATCTTGTATTGTTTAAATATAGATAAAGCCTCAGACTTATGTCAAAGAAGATAGACATGTGTGTACCGTGAGAAATCATCAATGAAAGTTATAAAATATCGATATTGAGACTTTGAGGCAGGAAAAGGACCGCAAATATCGGTATGAACCAAATCCAAGAGAGCATAGGAATGTGATGAAGTAGAAGTGTGGAAAGGAGAACGATGGTGTTTTCCAAGTGCACAGTACTCACATATTCCCATACGTGAATGAGATTTAAGATCCATACCTTGTACAAGACCATGACGATGAAGATCAAGAAGTTTGGCAAAATTGGAGTGTACAAATCGTTGATGCCATAATTTGCAATCTGCATCTCTAGGAGCAGTAACAACATTTGCAACTGTATCGTTCAATGATAGCTCAAATAGATTACCATGTCAAGGAGCCACTGCTATAGTATGTCCGTCTTTCTCTATACGACATTAATTATGATCAAAGCTAACAAACAAACCAAGATCAACTAGATGAGCAATATAAAGAAGATTTCTTTGCAAATCTGGAACATGAAGAACTCCTCTTAATATTCTAGTGGATGAAACAGTCCCCAGATATAAATCACCCACTCCTTTGACTTGACAAGTCGTATCATCCGCAAGGTAAACAAACTTCTTGACAGGAAGAGAATGATAATTGTGAAGCCACTGCGATTGGTATGTCATGTTTCCAGTGGCACTTGAATCAACGATGAATAGAGAACCATCATGAACATGAAGTACCTTTTCTGGAGAGATATCATGATGGACGAAATTGAGCTCCTGATGAGTATGATCATCATCAGTTGTAGTTTGTTGAACAATATAAGCTCGAGAACGTTCTTCATCATATCTGCGTTTATAACAACGATGAGATGGATGATCTGTATGTACACAATAATCACAAGGAGGAAAACTTTTGGACGAGCGAGGTTGCTTTGTAGTAACTCCATGCTCCTCATCATATTGACGTGCCCAGCAATCAGAAGCCACATGGCCTTTCTTATCACAATAAGAACAATGTTTGTTAGGATAAGCAAGACGAGAAGATTTACTACCTTGATTAGGGTGTCCACCCTGCTGAAAACATGAAGCGGGACGCTTGCGAGCAACAAAAGCAGCATCAAAATCCCTTTGTTCGCGAGTGACCAAAACAACATCAGATTTTTCCAAATGATGCTCATGACGTTGAGAATATTCAATAAGAGATATACATGCTTTGTCAAAGTGGATATCATCCTTGTTAGACAAAATAGTGATGATATTGTCATATAAAGGATCTTTGATGGTATGAAGAAGTTGAGTAACAATCTGATTTTTAGCAACAGGAGCGCCGGCAACACCAAGCTGATTGATAATGTCTTTAAAAGCCTCGATATGAGAGTGCATAGAAGTACCAACCTTATATTGAAGATTCTTCAAACAAGTTTGGAGATATAAAATTTCGATGACCGATTTCTTCTCAAACGTTGAGATAAGATACTCCCAAATAGCATGAGAGGTTTCCAGATGAAAGACATCCAACAAAGTCCACCCTATTGCATCATAACCTCACTTCTTGCTTCTTCCAACCCAGTGTGTCAAGGTTTAGGATCTTAGAATTTTGCACACACACACACACACACACATACTCTCTCTCTCTCTCTCTCTCTCTCTCTCTCTCTCTCTACACACACACACACACATGCACTCTCTCCTTTCTTTTTCTCCCCCCTCCTCTCTCCTTTGCCTCATTGTTTTTATCCTCTCTCTCTCTCTCTCTCTCTCTCTCTCTCTCTCTCTCCACACACACACATGCACTCTCCTTTCTTTTTCTCCCCCTCCTCTCTCCTTTGCCTCATTGTTTTTATCCTCTCTCTCTCTTTCTCTCTCTCTCTCTCTCTCTCTCCACACACACACATGCACTCTCTCCTTTCTTTTTCTCCCCCCTCCTCTCTCCTTTGCCTCGTTGTTTTATCCTCTCTCTCTCTCTCTCTCTCTCTCTCTCTCTCTCTCTCTCCCCACACACACACACATGCACTCTCTTCTTTCTTTTTCTCCCCCCTCCTCTCTCCTTTGCCTCATTGTTCTTATCCTCTCTCTTTCTCTCTCTACACACACACACACACACATGCACTCTCTCCTTTCTTTTTCTCCCCCCTCCTCTCTCCTTTACCTCATTGTTTTTATCCTCTCTCTCTCTCTCTCTCTCTCTCTCTCTCTCTCTCTCTCTACACACACACATGCACTCTCTCCTTTCTTTTTCTCCCCCCTCCTCTCTCCTTTGCCCCATTGTTTTTATCCTCTCTCTCTCTCTCTCTCTCTCTCTCTCTCTCTCTCTCTCTCTCTCTCTCTCAGCCTAGGCACATGTGCTCTCCTATTTGGTTTCCAATTGAAAATGTGCCTATAAAAAAAATTTGGAAACAAGAGTATATGCAAGCTTGGATTGTGCTGAATGTTGCTTGAATAGTGGCATGAGCTATGGGCACAAGATTAAAAAAATTGTGTGAAGCTATCAACTAGAAGTTGATGATAGTGTGACACCTGTGGCTACCAAAGCTTGCTTGTCGACTACTTGCATGTGTAGCATTAAGTGCTCCATCAAGTTGCAATATTCTTGTGTTTGCATTTTTTCATGAAAGTGTAGAGTTCTATTGCCAACAAAAGCAAAAGTGAGCATAAAATCTAGTAGATTCATTCTCATGTTCCCACAATCTCTCTCTCTCTCTCTCTCTCTCTCTCTCTCTCTCTCTCTCTCTCTCTACTTTATGTTATCTCTCCTTTGCTAGTGCTTGTCTCTTCAACTTCAATGAGGAAGCTAGCTTCTCTTTGTATCCAACTAGCTCAACTAGATTTACACCCACTATAGAAATGTTTCTTATCAAGTTTACATAATTATAGTGCAGTTGCTCCCATATTACTCTACAAACCTCTCTCTTTGTCATTTTGTATGTATATGTGCTATCATAGATATGAAACTCTTAAATGCATTTTCATGATGAAAATATAAATTTCCAGAGGTCCCTTTGGGTGGAAAAGGACAAAGTGATAGCTTTTCAAGATTGTAATGTTGCTCATGTAACTATCTTAAAGAATTAAGTTCTTTGCTTCATTCAATTCGAAACATGTCATGTGGGAACAAGATGAAGCATATAGGGTTATAAAGGTCTTTATTTGAGTTAGCGTGTTAAAGTTGTTGTTTGTGTGTGGTTTTATAAAATGTGTGGTTCTCTTAGAGCTAAAGATAATTCGTAAGATTAAATCTAACTTGATTCCCTTTTGAAATTAAGAACACATTGTATGTCAAATGAGGTCTAGATGTACTTAAATTTCATTCTAAAGGGAAAAACTCAATCCTATGGCTTTGTTCTCTTTATTATCATCGTAAATGGTTCTAACTAGGTTTGTTGTATCCAATTAAAAGAAGGGAATTTTGGGGAGTTAATCTTGTTGACAATTAAGGTCTAATGTGACTACAATAGTATGGAAATGCCAACATTTTCCTTGTAAATTAGACAAATAATTAATAAGAAACTTTTTAGGGGATTGTGTATAGCACTTTTGAAAACCATCCAGCTTGGTGGTGGTTAATCCTTTTAAGAAATAGGAATGAAAAATCATAACTAAGAAAGCCCCAAAATCCCTTTTGAACCTTCAAAGAAATGTCAAAAATCAAAATAGTCTGACCAATAAGAAACCCACGTGGGATAGTCACTATTAGAAAAATGCCATCATGTTGTCTGCATTCAACTTCTTTGTGGCTTGATGCCTGGGGCACAAAGTAGCATGTTTGGTATTGCATTTGCACCCCTGAATGCTTATGGGGCTCAAAGAATTACAACATCCCCAATGAAGAAAATGGATCTATTAAAAGGCCTCTATACTTATGTTCTTAAATCTAGCTTCTTTCTTTAACAGAAGCTTGCATGTAAATCATCCCTTATGTATTAACAGATAAATGGATTTCATGTCTCTATTTCTCAAATATGGATTGAGGTGGTGGAAACCTTTCAAGTGAAAATACTAAGTGAAAAGAGTTTTAAGGCTCTCTAGCATGCATGCATTTTTTAATTGAATGTCTCCTCCTTATATCTTTTGTAACCATTTTACTTTTTATGAAACATAGAAAAAGGCAATCCCCAAAAGTATGTCCAACATTGTGTTGGGAGGAAACAACAATAAGCCAAGGTGACTTAGGATTGTCTAGCTTTTGCTGCCGCATGTATTAGAAGCAAAATGTGATTGATAAGTTAGGTGAGGCAAATCATCTTACATTTCAGATACGAAGTTAACCAATAGATCATAATGTTTTACAATAGTCGTTCTGGAAGTCTCCCTTCATGGTGATAGATGATCTATCCCTACATAGATAAAACCAAGAGATGAAGCAGGCTTGAGAATTTCATACCTCCACAAGCTAGTAAATGAATTGCTAGAAATTGAAATTTATAAAGCCATTAAAAAAAAGATGTGTTTCAAATGTTCTTTTATTTTTAAGGCAATATGCCTAAGGAATGCTAGGTACTCCCCTATTGATCTCTCCATATAGTTCTCTCTCTCTCTCTCTCTCTCTCTCTCTCTCTCTCTCTCTCTCTCTCATATTATTTCTTACATTTTCCCTCTCAACTTATCACACACACACACACATGTGATTTGTGTGCAGAAGGTCTATACAATGTGGGTGTGGGCACAAACATCATAGTCGACACGAATGTAGGTAAGGTCAGTGGTGATGTGGTGTAGGCAGGCATTACCAACACACACACTCACACCCACACACATATAGAGGACTCTAACACTCAAATATGGTAGGTTCTTGACGTTACTATAAGCTTGGAAAGGCCTTCGAGGTTTGGGACCTCACTTGATCACACCAAAAATATATTAAAGATGCATTCATTTCACATCACTCGACAAGATAAATGAACGAAGGTACATCATAGAAAGTATTAATTTTTTCTAAAATTAAGTACGAGGTTGACCCCTATTTGAATAATTGTAGAGTTCCCTAAACCCCATGTGAACGTTCATGCTAGGAAGGGAAGGAGGTGATAGATTCTGGTTTGGATTTGGAGGAAGAGTTTGGTTCCATTCATGTTAGCTTGCACTATATCGCAAAGTTTCCATAAGGTAGCATCACAAGGAAAGTGAAGTTTCCATCCGATTGCACCATAACTTGACTTCCCAACTTTGGCACACACTCTCATATCTTCTTCCTATACTCTCATTTATTTTTCTTCCCCTTCCTCTCTCCTCTCTCATCATTTTTATCCTTTCTATCTACACATTTCTCTATCCTCTTCTCTCTCTCATATTTTGTTTTGTATTCTCTCTTGTAGTTTTTTATTCTCTCTCTCTCTCTCTCTCTCTCTCTCTCTCTCTCTCTCTCTTTCTCTCTCTCTCTCTCTCAATGTGTGCCAATGTTCTCTTGCCTACACTATTACTCATCCTTGTCTAGACCACCAATAGCCTTAGGTTGCCTTTGCCCTTGCGGCCAATCTTGTCCACTTGCACCTGCTATCCCCTAGTGTCGCTTGGTGTGGCTCACTACCGCGCCTATCTAGCTGCTACTTCACTATTGTGCTACTAGTAGATTGAAATGGTTGCACTACTAGTATTCCCAAGCATTTGGGGTCTTTGAAGCTACTTCATGCATGATAGGTTTGACCTCCATTAGAACCTTTTCTACCCTATAGACCAACAAGGATAGAACAACATGATAGGTTTGACTAAGAGCACTTTAGGTCTAGAGAAGTAACCAACAACATTATCACACACACACACACACACACCCACACACACACACGCACGCACGCACGCACGCACGCACGCACGCACGCACGCACGCACGCACGCACGCACGCACGCACGCACGCACACACACACACACACACACACACACACACACACACACACACACACACACACACACACACACACACACACACACACACACACATGCCCATGCATGCATGCACACACAAAGTGTGATGCATATTCAATTTTAGCTTGGGGACCATGTACAGATGTATGAGTTCGAGAGGGACTTGCACATTCAAATTTGGCTCGATGACCATGTAAATGTTCAAGAATCATTGTGGAGGTTCTAAGATTACCAAATCTACAAGCAAAAGAATAAATAGTATAAAGTATAGATAGATGTGCTCTTTAACTTTATAAAAGGGTATACACATATTTCTTAGGTTATCATTGGCACCAATCATAAAGGTATATTATTAGTAAAGTTTAAAATCATTTGCAACTTAATTATGCAAAAAACCTTTTGGTGAACAAGGGATGTATTTGTGAAACCTTATTGGCTCTTCCTTGCAAATCCCAAACTTGTCTTAGCAAGGTTATAATATAGGACTTGGAAAGGAATAATACAATGAAATGAAGGTAGTCGCTTTGTTGTTTGAAGATACTCCCCACATTTGACTTATTTATAGAGGTGCTCTATATGTTCAACTTATTTATGGATTGAACATTACTAGTTTGAGTCCTCATCATTTCATTTTTTGTGCACATCTTTGAATTTGATTGTATATAAACCGATGCAAGTAGGAGTATAGATAAACATTAATATAAGTTTCATGGAAAGCTATAAAGGATAGAATGATAGTGGTGATTGCTTGGAGAAAAAGGGAATGAAGGCCTTAAAGCATTGCTTAATGCACAAAGGGCATCATGATTACATGGATAATTAATGAAGACACTTATTTTGTAGGGTGACCAAATAATGTTCCTATCCATGATTTGGGTCTATGCATAGGAACATTGGAGCATGAACCCTCAAGGAATCCATGATTTGGGTCTATGCATGAACCCTCAAGGAATCTAGAAGAACAAGACTCAAGAAATCACAATTGGAAGTAGAGGAAATTGCTAGAAGACTAGCAACAAGATGAGACAAAAGCTCAAGACTCAGCAATGGTAGGAGATCATAAACCAAAATCCACATGATAAGTGTAATGAGAGAAAAGAAAGCAAATCAACTAGAGCTCACAATAGCTGGTACTCTTCGGGCTCAAGTTAGAGTGTGCCACCGAAATTGAGAAGCAAGAGATTCCATGATCCATGACACATGAGCCTAGAGACCTGATAACAACAACCAGAAACATAACTAGAAGAGCAAAAAACAACCACATCCAAAAAGGAAGGAATAAGAATTATTATCATTAAAGTGTTGACCAAATGAGGAAAGACCACTAAAGCAAAGAAAGAATTAGAAAGAGCCAAGGAACATCAAGCTTAATGCTTTCTTGTTACCAATCTCAAGGCATTTAATTGAAGGTCAAGGCAACCTCAATGTGGCAACTCCATGTTTCCCTAGCCGAGAAGCCTTCTAATAGTCACATGTCCCCCAAGCACACTGCAACTTGCCCCCAGCAAAAGTAAAACCCCGCCCAACACACATGAAGATCGCTCACCCTCTTCTCTAAGAGCACTATTTATGCCATAGGTAGAATGGCCAAGAGAGAAGACTTAGACACGTAAGGTGCCTTCTTTCCATGCTATTTTGGCTTTTACTTGAGGGTGGGAGGTGCAAGAGCCTTACCTAATTGGGTCGAAAGCTTTGAGAAGCTTGATAATATACAAGCTTGATAACACTGATATTATAAAATAGTACGATAATATGTATTATTAATACAATTTTTAACATAAATAAACTATATATTAACAATTATACATTTATCAACATAAATCTATTATTGATTAATGATCATACAATTATTAACATATAATAAATATGTGTGACTTGTGTGCATGTGTGCGCGTGTAGAGAGAGAGAGAGAGAGAGAGAGAGAGAGAGAGAGAGAGAGAGAGAGAGAGAGAGAGAGAGAGAGAGAGAGAGAGAGAGAGAGAGAGAGAGAGAGAGAGAGAGAGAGAGAGAGAGAGAGAGAGAGAGAGAGAGAGAGAGAGAGAGAGAGGCATGGTGTGTGTACAAAGAACTGGCCTAAGTATAATGTACGACATTGTATTAGGAAGAATTACGAGCATGTGTCAAAAATATGGTAAAGAATGTATGCATCAAAATATGTTAAATAGTGTATAAAAATTACAAACACATGTTAAGATACTTTGAATAACGTATCAAAATATCATAATTAACATATAACTTGTATTATATTATATATTGTATAAATATATTATGTTATATATATATATATATATATATATATATATATATATATATATATATATATATATATATATACATACATATACATATTTATCTATATATATAATGTTTATCTCATATATATTACGTAACACACATACACCCACCATTGGCACCTAGTAACCTCAATTAAAAGTCCTTGTGTACTTTTGTCTCATTAATCTCTTATTCTTCTCTAAAAAAGGAGATGTAGCTATTTTGATTCTTCTACCCTTGATTCTCTAAAGCTTTCATTTGGCCTTTACCACTACTTTGACACATTAGGCCTTCTCATCTTGTAAGTTTGCATGGGTATTTTACAATTTCAAGGATTCACAAAAGATAAACATGTTTACCAGAAGTACATCATAAAGAATATATGTTAGAATCAAATATATACCCTAGTGAGAACTTAGTAAAATCATTAGATTTGTGAAATAATTAAGCACTTGGTCACCTATTTACTCAATTAGTTGACTAGTTGTATAAGATCCTCCACCTTAAGGATCGCATTTGGCAATTGTGTTGTTTTGCCCCTCCATTGTGGAACAATGTCACATGTGGTTTCCTTTTACTTGCCCTTTTTTACCTCTATCATGTCATTTTACACATTAATGCAAATAAAAGAGGATGAGAATGCCATGGACTACTTGTTGGGTTTGAAAACCCAACCATCAACACTAGATATTTTATCCTTTTTGTGGTATTTTATATCTCAATATGCACGCTTATCAATGTTAAGATTTTGATATCTACTTTAAAAAAACAAGAATATAGATAAAGCCAAAAGCAAGCTATGTTGTTAAGATGACATATGCAAAAATGTCATTACTTCAAATATCAAGTAGACTTGTTCATACTCTATGTATATATTCAAGAGGTCAAAAGTGAAACTAAAAAGCTACTATAAATTTTGCATGACTTTGATAGCAACCTTACGTAGCTTTCTGACAAAAAGGAAAAGGTAGAAAGGTAATTGTTAGAATCTCAAAGGAACATACACAATTATTTGTGCACATGTACTCACAAAGTTATGTTTCTAATGGGTTCGATCACATGTAGAATGCTGTAGAAAATATCATAAACTAGTCATAAATGTGTTCATGTATTTTAATGCATTTGATAATTTCAACATACTAATTCTCCATTTTCTTTTGTTTACAACCCTTCTTTATTGGTTTTTACATACATGGAAAGTGCCTTCATGACAATCTCATAAGTAGCATCTAGCCATGCATCAAACACTTCAATTTCTTTTTAAAATCTGAAATTTTGTGAATGTTTTGTCTTGTTTGAATTTCCCTTTCTCAATAAGATCAAGATATTGACAATAGCCTATCATAGTCCAAAAATTTTATATGGTAACAACTACCTTATCAGGATATTCATGTGCAAAGTAAGACTTTCTTGTCATTATGTTCATATTAGAGTGCAATGTAGGAGATTAGAGTGTCATGCAAATCCCTATCACTTAATATTAAGTCCTTATTGTTCATAAGAGTGGGCTATTTCAAAATATCTTATCCATTATAGACCTCATTTATGAAGACTTTCGCAAAGGGGTATCTCTTACTTATGCCATGATCCTTAAAGAGTCCTTTGATTTGAAAACTATAAACCTCTTGTGAAGGGATACTTCTTACTCTTATTGTAACACTAGAAAAACTATGAGCCTCTCATGAATAGATATTTGTTATTAATTGCATGACACTCAAAAATTCCTTTAAAAAGTTTTCTAAGTAGTGACAAAAACACACAAAAGTTATGCAAATAGTAAACTATGAAACTTCTAATCGGCATGCTTCGTTGAGTGCCTTGGCACAAAAAAGGTGTGTTGGGACCCAAATTTCTAGGATGATTGGAAGCATTTACCTTGTCTTCTAGTCTAATGCTATACTTGTGTTCCGTGTATGCTTTGCGTGCATGGAATACTAGACCGCTTCGCAGTAGCTCAATGCTACCGTGCAGAGCTGCCACAAAGCAGTGAGCGAAGATAGTGTGCTATCGCATAATAACTTTGCTCAATAATCCATTTCTCCTCTTTCTCTCCCCTTTTTCCCCTCTCTATTTCCAAGTTTTCTCATTTATCCCTCTCTCTCTCTCTCTCCCTCTCTTTGTGCCCCACCCCCCTCTCCCAAAACTCCCCATGTTTAGATATTTTTCTCCTCCTATCTTTCCCCCAACTCTCTCTGTAAATCTTATTTGTCTCTCCCTCTCCCCCTCTGTCCTTTGTTTTATTCTATTCTCTCACATCCTCTCTCTCTCTCTCTCTCATGCTTGTTTCATGCAATATTTGGAAATGGTTTCCTCCCTCCCTCCCCATCTCTCTCTCTCTCTCTCTCTCTCTCTCTCTCTCTCTCTCTCTCTCTCTCTCTCTCTCTCTCTCTCTCTCTCTCTCTCTCATCAAACTTAAAACCAAAAGTATATAAAATTTGCAACATAGAATGCTAGGAATACAATTTTAACTCTTCCATTCACTATACTTATAAATGTTCAATTTTACACAAAGGCAAGAAATCACCTACTTGCTTTGCATGATACTTAGAAATAGCAATGTTATATCAAAAAATGGATCACAATTGAAGAAACAAAGACCAAGCACTGCAAAAGGATTTTCTCCAATCATGAATTGTTTTTATCTCCAAGCAGGAATTCATAGGTGAAGAAGATCTCGATGCCGTTATCATTGGCCTCTTTCTATCAAGCATGCCATAAAGAGAAGGTATAAGACATCCTACTTTTCATTAATAAGCCATGAAGGCCAAGTTTAAGACACCCTATCTTTTGTCCACACATGCCTGACTATTTCCAAGTACCACATGTAAATGGCCAATGCCAACCAAAAAAGGCACCGCTTCAGAGCATCCTCAAACAAAACATGCAAAGATGAAGCAGGGGTTGATTCCACAGTTTTTGTTGGTAATCGCATAGGGGATGCGATAGTCCTACCTCTCTTTGCAACACCTTCATTTGAACAAAACCTCAACATAAGTACATGGAACAACTAACAAAGCGCGTATCACTCCCAAAGTAATAATACTTGGTCGAACACTTGTGAACCATTTAGTAGGTAGCACCAACAACAAACATTGATGTAGTGTAACAAAACAACTCAAATCCTTGAACCCATACTTAAACCAATGCCTCGGTATCTTATTAGTGTGAGAGCATTGAAACTTCTTCATCCGGTCAATCTTTTACATATGCACCCGAAAACATTGTGTGTACTCACAATGCACAACTTGAATAAAAATTGAGAGCTTAGTGTCTATGTTGACATCTTCATGTGAACACTCAACAACTATTGCAAGCATCCTTCTTATTATATCAATGCTTGTTGCACGCAACATGCATTGTAGCTCCTTTTGATAGTCAAAAGTTGGGTAATAGCCCCACTCCAAGATAGGCATTTGCAAAAGTCGAATAAATACTAAAGCATAAAAGATAATCCACCTCCAAAAGAGCAAATGCTAACCAAACATGGCATGAATAGCAATTCACACATATGCCAAACTAGTGACCCTACACGATTATCAATAGCAGTGCATATCACTGCACCTTTCGAAGTTCATCCTTGTACACAATGTTTGTGGTCATCTCCCCATCCTTGTCACCCAATAGGACTCTCACACCATGCAAAGATCTCATCCTTGAAAATGCAACATACAACACTGACAATGTGTAAATACCGAGGCTTTTAGATAAAGCCCAACAAAGGATAGAGTCTATCCTTTTGTGACTTGTTGATCGTCATAGTGAATGCCAACAATCAGATGGGAAAATGCCTTCATTTCATAGTAAATGGTAGCTGCACAGCAATGGAAATAAAAGTAATCCTAGGAATAAAAACCCGTTCACCCACATTTGCATCTATCCCTGAAGACCTTATAGATCAACCATGTACCATTACACAAACCCCTTTAGGTTTCTAAGAAGAATTTATCAAACCAATTCAATAGCAATCTTACCCCTTCTTTTCCAACCTCAATCTTTTCCTCAAATTCCCATATTTACCTATTGCTCTTTTATCGAGGATAGAGTATTTTCCCCTTCTCCACCATGCCCTTCACCATCTATCCATATACCTTCTACCTTTCCTATTTATCAATTAACACCCTTCCTAACCGATTCCCTAAAATTTTCAGCCAGTCCTTCTTTAACTTATTCCTCCTTTTATGATTTTGCCTACCCATCTCTTCATCCTCTTTTACTTATTCCACTTCCATCTCCTGCCACTTCTATTTCTCAACCCCTTCAGTTGGTTAGTGAATATGAAGGGCTTGATCAGCAGATTCGGCGCCTCATTTTTCCCCATTTTTTTAGCATTTTCTGATCGGGTAAATGGAGAGGAACCCTCCTAGCTGTGGAATGAAGATTCTCTGTACCTCTAATCGCTCTAGACCACGCGAGGAATGATGCACTGAGCAAAGAGATAAAAAACCCATTTTTCTCTCTCCTGCATAGAGGCACTTCATGTGGCAAGAATCAAGAAGAGAATCGGGTGATGGAGGCTTGTCTGGGAGGCACCGGATTGTTCCAAGAGGCTGAGGAGGCTGAAGGCTGAAGATCTATGCTGAAATCCATGGTTGGTTGGTGGATACACAGTCCCAATTAATTATTCAAAAAACACGTGATGCTAGGAGGCATATTCCACGGTGGATTCTGTGAAGTTTTGCGGCGGATTCCGTAAAATTTTATTACCAAGGCTCATACACAAAGTGGATTCTTTGTGCGAAAAGTTGATGGGGATGCCTATCCTCTTCGGGTGTTTTGTTAATTTAATGTGTAAGTGGGTGATTCCATAATAGGTGATTCCGTAAAATACATATTTAAATTAATAAAAGTTTATGAGTTTAGAGTGTGCACTTATAATAAAATAAGGTTAGGATTGATTTCTAACCAATTTATTTTTGTAGCTGAAGACTGCTAGGTATTCACTTTTGTTGGTTTAATTGTATTATTTTTCTAACAATTGTGAATGCTTCAGTTGATGTGTAGAGCAAGTAGCAGTGGCAGTGGAAAGCATTAGAGGATAGCGTGTATTCAAATTATCATCAATTTTTTATGGCCGTGTATCTTAGACATGGCGCCTATATTTTGTCGCACTTATTTATTAAAGCGCTTGACATTTATTTATTATTTTTGTATGCGCATGGGTGCACGATTTAAATATTTGTATTGGACATTGTATTTGGGTACCACCTGACTTCTTGGGCGCCCAATAGCTTTAACTCTTTAGTGGCACAAAAGCAAACACAAAAGCTAAAGCGTGCTATTTTGTAAATTGGGCTATTTCTTGAGCTTGAAGATGAATAATATATAAAATACATGCTTTGTGGAGCGCTCACACAAGGCATGGGGAGAGATTGCACCCAATTGGTCTCTTGTTCATGTCGTGCAAGCTTTCTTCATTGGTTTTGGTGTAAAAAGTAGAGTTATTTTGTTCTTGAGGACCTTCTGACGCTCACTACGCGCGCATACGGTGACCGATCTGTGCACCAGTGGTATCAGAGCGAAGCTGAGATCGAGAGCTTCCAATCGCTTACCATCTCGCACGAAGGCGGAGCTCTTGGAACGATCGAGCTCTACAGTCAGAACGGTCGATACCAGCATGTTCCTGGCAGTCGAGAACCCCCTGCTATACACTCAGATCGCGAGGGACCGGCCTCTGCAGAGGCGGAGGACCACGCGGATAGTTCCTTCATCAAGTCATTGATTATAGATAAGAAATTCTCCTCTATAGCTTCAAAGCTTTCAAAGCTTTAAGAATAAGCTTATTAAGCTTTATAAGAAGCTTATTAAAAAGCTTTATAAAACGAATTTATGCGCCTGCGGCGGCAATATGAACTGGCCACCGTCGACGCTGGCGAAAAGCTCTTGAGGTCCACGAAAATTAAGCTAAGTCATAAAGACTTAAAACTCTAATTTCTCTAAGCAATCCAAGTCACAAAGGTCATTAAAGTCTTCTTCAACAACTACCTTAGAGGCAGTTCGTACTCAGCAGCACACGAATCATTCCACTACCCTCTGGAAGCCCCTATTCACACCTGTGAACCGACAGAAGCAGATTACAGCAATCAATTATCAACACGCAGACTATACGCTGTCTATATGCAAAATTATTTTCTTGGAAGGTGATTGTGACATCGAATTTCGCAATCGTAAAGGAGAAATACTACAAAATCCAAATTAAAAAAAATAATACAAGCCTTGTAAACCTGCCTTTGAGCTACGCTCATCCCGCTAACAAGGTTTCGAGTGTGTAAGGTATTTTGGAATTTTGCAGGATGACTGGGACGATCTTATGGGTGAAGGTGATCTACCCGAACCAACAATGGAGCAAAAGTTGGATTTGATTATGATGCAGTTACAAGAGGAACGAAGAACACGACAAGCTTTGCAAGCTCAATTGGCCAATCTGCAACGATCTACCATCGACCAAGATGGATCGCAACCTGAAGATCTTATACGACATACCATCAATGCAACACTTGAAGCCCAATCTATTCGCAAAGAAACAAAGATAAGTAAAAGAAACTTCAAATTTCGTACTTTCAACGGATCACGCGATGGAAAGACTGTTCTTGCTTTTATCAGTCAATTTGATGATTACTTCCATAAAGAAACATATGCTGAGAAAGACAAAATTAAATGTGTCACTAACCATTTAGTTGACCGAGCATCCTTATGGTGGACTGTGGTCCGCAAAAGTGTTGATTGTCCCACTACCTGGGAGACTTTCCAAAAGAAATTTTTGCAGAATTTCCTTCCTCCCCAATTTCACGAAAAATCCATCAAGCAATGGGATCTTCTACAACAAAGGGATCGTGAACCTATTTCCCAATATACTGAACGTTTCTGGAATGCTCTATTGCAACTACGCATTGCTCGAAGATGTACCTGAAGTAACTCATAAACGCAAGTTTATGTCTGGCCTACTTGGACATTTTTATGCGGAGGTCAATATGTTCAAGCCAACAACCCTTGAAGATGCAATTTCCTTGGCCCATGACACTGAAGACAAAATTCGCGGACGAGACAAGCGACCACAAAAATTTCCAACTAATGGTAACTTCGGTTCCAAATAATTCAATTCAAATTTTCAAAGATTCAATCAAAGTCATTTTCTTCCATCTTCATTCCATAAATCTTGGACACGACCACCTGCCTTGCCATCTAACACAAATCCAAACCCTAAGCCATCTCTATAGTCAAATCCCAACATTCCTAAACTTTATGTCATTACCAATAATTTATCCAAAGCAAAACCCATAGTTTGTTACAAATGCCATCAACCTGGACATCTAGCAGCCAATTGTCAATCTAAAAAGCCATCCGTCCATATCAATTATCTTGAAGCAATAGAAGATGAAGAACGTGAGGAAATGCCAGACTTTACGGAAGAGGATGACGACATTGGTATTACTTTAGATGCTTTGCCAGGTATGCCAACTCCCCATTCTTTATTAACAATGAAATGTTTTGTGCATGGTAAAGAAAAGACTATTTGGCATGATGATGAGAGCACACATGACTTTATTTTTGCAAAATTAGTCAAAGAATTGAATTTACAAACTGTTTCTACACATTATCGCATCAAGGCTGCATTCTTAGGTACAAGATATAATGGAACACAAGAGGTGCATAATTTAGAAATTAAAATTGGTGATTATATTGAACGAAGAAATTTCTTAGTTGTACCTTTGCAGTCTAGTGACATTATCTTAGGAATGCCCTGGAGTCATCAATACAATCCTGATATAGATTATTCTACGCATTCAATTAAAATTTATTTTCAAGGAAAACAAATTACACTGCATGGTATGCACACTTCCAATAATTTTCCATTACTTACTCATACTCAAGCTAAATGTGCATTACGTAAAAGTAGCAAATCATATTTAATATGGGTGAATGAACTTCAAGCTAAAGAAAAACAAATGCATCCTAGGCATACACAATTTCTTGCCCAATTCCAAGATTGTTTTGCTGCTGATTTACCACCTGGATTACCACATTCACGACCTGAAGATCATAAGATAGATTTAATTCCTGGAACACAACCACCATGTAAAGCACCATATAGATATAACCAAATTGAATAGAAAGAAATTCAAAACCAAATAGAATAATTACTTAACAGAGGATTAATTAGACCTAGTAGTTCTCCATTTGGTGCACCTGTCTTATTAGTGAAAAAGAAAAATAATACTTATTACATGTGCATTGATTATCATGCCCTAAATAAAATTATTGTTAAGAATAGATACCTGATTCCTAGGGTAGATGATCTTATGGATAAACTACAAGGATCTGCCATATTCAGTAAGATAGATCTTAAATCTGGATATCATCAAGTAAGATTGGACAAATCTGATATATTCAAAACCGCATTTAGAACACAATTTGGACACTATGAATTTCTGGTTATGCCTTTCGGTTTAACTAATGCACCAGCCACATTCAGTCGTATGATGAATCGCATATTTCTAAAACATCAACATTGTGTCATTGTTTTCTTTGATGACATATTAGTTTTCAGTAAAAATGAGAATGAGCATTATGAACATTTGTCTTTAGTTTTTAAGTTATTAAAAGACAATCAATTATATGCTAACCCCGAAAAGAGTGAATTCTTCCAAACATAAATTGAATATCTAGGACATTTTATTTCATCAAAAGATATTAAAGTCGACCCTAAAAAGATAGAGCCAATCTTAAATTGGCCCATACCCAAAAATGTGCATGAATTACGTTTTTTTCTAGGTCTTGCTAGCTTTTACAAAAAAATTGTGAGGAATTTCTCATTAATTGCATTACCTTTGACAAAACTTTTAAAGAAAGGTATTGTGTATAATTGGTCTGACAATCAACAAAAGTCCTTTGATTTGCTAAAACATGCTTTAACTCATGCTCCTGTATTACAATTATCTGACTTCAATAGACCATTCTTCTTAGTAGTTACTGACACTAGTGGATCTGGAATAGGAGCAGTCCTTATGCAAGATTCTCATCCCATAGCTTACTCTAGTTGCAAACTCAAACCATCTGAACTTAAATATTCTACCTATGACAAGGAATTGTTAGCCGTAGTACAAGCCTTACGTCAATGGAAACATTATTTAATGGGATCTGAATTCATGATCAAAACTGACCAACAAAGCATTAGACATCTCCTTAGTCAACCACAAATATCTGACCGACACATTAAATGGGCCGCTTTTATTCAAAGTTTTCATCCCCTTATACAATACCAACCTGGAAAAGAGAATGTTGTTGCTGATACTTTGAGTAGAAGACCGACAATTCAAAATATTTATGTGATATCATTTGATTCCCTTATTCCTATGAAAGATACTTATCATCAGGATCCTACTTTTCAAGCTGATTGGAATAAATTAGTTGCAAATAATTGGATTCCTATTGATTCATTGTCTTACAATAATGGATTTATATTTTATGAAAAAAGATTATGTGTGACTGTTCCATTTCGATCATTTGTTTTGCATGAAATTCATTGTCCTCCATATCAAGGTCATAGAGGAATTATATCTACTTTGCGTACATTGATTGAATATTTTTATTGGCCACATATGGACATTGATGTATCTAAGTTTGTATCTGAATGCTTAATTTGTCAACGAGTTAAATGACACCATGGTAAGCAATATGGTTTACTAATGCCACTATTCCATCACGACCATGGGAATAGATTTCAATGGATTTTATCACTGGTCTACCTAACACTAAAGCTAATCATGATATGATTTGGACTGTCGTAGACAGGTTTAGCAAACAAGCATATTTTATTCCATGCAAGAAAACTTTAACTGCATCTCAAGCTGCTCAATTGTTTTTGAAAACTGTTTTCACTAATCATGGTTTACCAAAAATCATTATTTCTGATCGTGATTCTAGATTCTGCAATAATTTTTGGATTACTTTGTTTGCTAACTTAGGAACAAAGATTGATTTTTCATCTTCAAACAAATGGTCAAACAGAAGCTATTAACAATACTATTTTAGATCTTTTGCGTGCTTACACTATTTCAAAACCACACACATGGGATATATATCTACATTTACTTCAGTTTGCATATAATAACACACCACATACAGCTACAAAGAAAGCACCATTTGAAGTTATTTATGGATATCGATTGCCTACACCTATTACATCATTATCAAACAAAATTCAGACTACTGATGATATTGCTAACATGCATGTTACTATTTTTGATGAAGTTAAAGATATGATTGCCAAAGCCCAAGAATCATATACAAAACAAGCAAACAAGAAAAGACAAGCTATGAGTTTTAAAGTTGATGATTATGTTTGGTTACGAATTGAAAAACGAAGATTACAAAGTGTAGATAAACATCCCGTTGTCAAATTAGCATCTAGATTTTAAGGACCATTCAAGATCATACACAAAATCAATGATAATGCATTTAAACTAGAACTACCACAACATTGGAAAATCCACAACACCTTCCATATTAGTTTATTACGACCTTTTAGAGGCCAATTACCTGCACACCCTGTCTATGAAAACCCTCCTTTGCTAGATGATGAAATTGAAATCCTTGAGCCTGAAACTATTATAGATACTAACTTTATGACCACTAGAACTGGCCGTAGATATTCTAGATATTTGGTCAAGTTTAAAAATCATCCTATTGAAGAGGCCCAATGGATGCACACTAGAGACCTAAATGCTTTCCCCACACTGTTAGCTCCACATTGAGCTAATAAAAATTGAGGACAATTGCTATCCCACCCCAGGGGCATGATACCAGGAGGCATATTCCACGGTGGATTCCGTGAGGTTTTGCGATGGATTTTGTAAAATTTTATTACCACGGCTCAGAAAAGTCGATGGGGACGCCTATCCTCTTCAGGCGTTTTGTTAATTTAATGTGTAAGTGGATGATTCCATAGCGGGTGATTCCGTAAAATACATATTTAAATTAATAAACGTGTATGAGTTTAGAGTGTGCACTCGTAATAAATTAAGGTTAGGATTGATTTCTAACCAATTTATTTTTGTAGCTGAAGACTACTAGGTATTCACTTTTGTCGGTTTAATTGTATTATTTTTCTAACAATTGTGAATGCTTTAGTTGATGTGTAGAGCAAGCAGCGGTGGCAGTGGTAAGCATTGGAGAACAGCGTGTATTCAAATTATCATCAATTTTTGATGGCGCGTATCTTAGGCATGGCACCTATATTTTGTCGCGCTTATTTATTAAAGCGCTTGATATTTATTTATTATTTTTGTATGTGCATGGGCGCACGATTTAAATATTTGTATTGGACATTGTATTTGGGTATCGCCTGACTTCTTGGGCGCCCAATAGCTTTAATTCTTTAGTGGCACAAAAGCAAACACAAAAGCTAAAGCATGCTATTTTGTAAATTGGGCTATTTCTTGAGCTTGAAGATGAATAATATATAAAATACATGCTTTGTGGAGCGCTCACACAAGGCATGGGGGGAGATTGCACCCAATTGGTCTCTTGTTCATGTCGTGCAAGCTTTCTTCATTGGCTTTTGTGTAAAAAGTAGAGTTCTTTTGTTCTTGGGGACCTTCTAATGCTCACTATCGGTGCATACGGCGACCGATTTGTGCACCAACCCGAAACACACAGAAAGGCGGTATGCTCTATTTTATGAAAGAATTTTGCTTGTTTTTTATCATTCATGGTCCTAATGGTGTGCGCATGGGCTAAAATTTTATTTGAATATTCCTTGCATTATGTTTGAGGGCGCAATCACTGTAATGCAAATCATGTATTGATTTACAGCAAGTATAAATTCTCAAAACCCGAAAAAACACTATTTTTTATGGAAATTGATAGTTTTTTTTATTTTGAGTAAAAAAATGAGTGGACATGGATAAAACAATAGAAAATATTGATTTTTAGTTCCAATGATCAGTCATCAGAAAAAAACCAGAAAATACATTTTTTCTATTAAAAATAAATAGAAAAAATAAAGAAAAATAAGAAAAAATTAGTTTCTTGCATTGGAAAAAATAAAAAAATAAGATCTATGTATGTGAATGTCTGACGGGTTGAAGCATGAGGTTAAGCCTCAGTTTGGCCCTTGTCCTTTGTGTCAAAGTGTGTATTTATTACTTTTACATACAAAAAATGACATAAAAGAACCTCTACACCTATGCTTCGCAGCAAAATTTAAACGGTGAGGGGGAGGATGATGTTATACCATAGGTTAAGCGTTGAAATAATGAAAAGTCTAATTGTTCTCTTTATGCATAACATTTAGGATGTGGTTTATTTGAAAATAATGGATCTAGCAGCACGAGGATTGCCTTGGTACTAGGTTCCTACAATGCAGCATTGCGTATTAGCGAAAATTCATTAAAAGGGTTATTTTTGCACGACACATAGACTGATTTTAAACCATAATTGGTTGTGCACAATAAGGCATACACCATTGCATGAATCATACACATGGTATCTATTCCTGGCATGCACTTCAATTGGTTGAAGTATAAATGACCCAGGCTAGAGAGAGTAAGGCACCCAAGCTGTAGGTCTAGATGGTGGGTCCAAGGGGACAAGTAAGTGAGGACTGGTACACTCTTGGAACGATATAATAATGGTATCAAGATCGAAGTCTGTTTCGTATGTGTTGGTGTAATTCAAAGGCCTTGCGATCAGGAGCGTCTAGGATACATTGCCCTGCCATCATACGTACATTTTGTATTTGCATTTGTATCGTGTTTATAGTCCAACCCTTAACCTTTTGCGACTCCTCAGAGGAAGACCCTACACATTTTGGTATAATTCACCATGTAGAACAACATAGGAGGCACCCCTCGGTTGATTGCCGCAGCCCCACTGCGACCCTCCTACACCTTAGGGATTGGCCCCTCGATGCGTCCTAACACATATAACACATACAAAACAGACTCCACTCTTGTTGTGCACAACCAATTATGGTTTAAAATCAGCTGATGTCTCTTGCAAAAACAACCCTTTTGATGAATTTCTGCTAATACGCAATGATGTGTTGTAGGAACCTAGCACCAAGGCTAACCCTCATGCTGCTAGATCCATTATTTTCAAAATAAATCGCATACTAAATGTTATGCATAAATAGAACAATCAAACTTTGTAAAACTAATGTATAACATCATCCTCCCCCTCATCGTTTAAATTTTACCACGGTGCATAGATGTAGAGGTTCTTTTATGTCATTTTTTGTATGTAAAAGCAATAAATACTTACTTTAACACAAAGAAAAAGGCCAAACTGAGGCTTAAGCTCATGCTTCAGCCCCATTAGACATTCACATACGTAGACCTCTTTTTTCATTTTTTTTCGAATGCAAAAAATCCATTTTTTTCTATTTTGCTCTATTTTTCTATTTATTTTTAATATAAATAGGTATTTTTTGGTTTTTTTTATAACTGGTCATTGGAATTGAAACTCAGCATTTTCTCTTGTTTTACCCCATGTCCACTCATTTTTTTCAATTTAAAATCAAAGAAACTACCAATTTCCATCAAAATTAGTGGTTTTTCGAGTTTTGAAAATTTATAATTGTTATAAATCAATACAAGTTCTGCATAACAGTGATTGCAGACCTCAAACATAATTCAAGGAACATTCAAATAAAATTTCAATCCATGTGCACACCATTTAGACCATGAACAATCAAAAACAAGTAAAATTCTTTCATAAAATAGAGCATACCGCCTTTTGTGTGTTTCGGGTTTTTTGAATATTTAATTGGGACTATGTATCGACCCACTAGCCATGGATTTTAGCATAGATCTTCAAACTTCAGCCTCCTTAGCCTCTTGGAACAATCTGGTGCCTCTCGGACAAGCATCGAGTTCTCGATTCTCTTCTTGATTCTTGCCGCATGAAGTGCCTCTATGCAGGAGAGAGAGGGAGGAGAGAGAAAGACTAGTTTTTTATCTCCATAACCATGCAGCCATTTGACGTGCGGTCTGGAGCAATGAGGAGTGAAGATTGAATGTAGGCAAGGCATCCTGTAAGTTGGGGGGGTTGCTTTCAATCCCCATAGCCCCTCCATCAAGCGTGAAGAAGAATGGCGCCTTCTTGATCATGGCATGGAAAAAAAATGCTCCCCCCCCCTTGCATGATTTGATTTTTTTGGTTGGGGCTCCCAAAGGTCATGCATTTTGGCTCCCTTAAAGTCCTTTCACACTTGGCCTTGGCCTTGGCCTCCCGAGCATCCCCATTTCATCATCCGGTACCTGATTCATAGCTTGAAAAATCCTGGGCATTTGTCTCAAAGTCCCCCACTGCCGGCGGGCATCTCCCAGGGTCTCGTCTGACATGCCAAAAAATTATGAAAATTCACCAACTATCGTCCAGTGGGTCTTTTAAGCGTATTGATTGTCACCGCCCCCTTCGATGAAGTCTATTTTTCCTCTGAAATTCAAAATTTTTGGCTATTTTTAAGCACTTCTCGGCATCAAAAATCATCTGTCATTGGCGACCACGGGATAGGGCGACTCAGCCCGTCGAATCCCACGAATAGATCTATACATAAACACAACCACAAAAAGCATCAAGCTGATACAAAATAGATACACAACAAAACACATCACAGCTCTCACCCTATCCCCTGACAAAACCAAGGCATGATTCCACGAGGAGTAGGCCTAGCATAATCTGACAGAAAGTCTAAAGCTAGTCATTAACCAACTGCTACAACATAGCCGAGCTAAAAAGAACTATCAAAGAGGTCATCCTTAAGTGGTGCTCTGAACTACCTACCTAACTAAGGACAACTCAACTAGGAGCTTCTACTAGGCGAGAACTCCTATAGCCTAATCAAGAAATAGTTTCTTTTAGCACATTGCTCTTTTAGCCTCTTATTTTCCATACTTGGGCTCTCGGTACCCAAAAACCTACCAAGCCCTTGCAAGGTGACACTATATTGTTTTCTAACGCTCACTTTTATTTTCGCTCCAACCTTCCTATACATTTCTTATTTTCTAGCTAGAAACCACCCCTAGGAAGACAAGGTATCAGCCCCGGGTCTTGTCTCATCCCCAGGAACCTACCAGGCCTTCACAAGGCGATAAACAACAGCTCAAGAATTTTTCCTTCTTTCCTTTCCTATTTTTATAGGGGTTAGAACCCCTTTTTACACACCTTCGTATATTCATATATTGTTTTTCAGATATTTGGGGTTTTATCGCTTTCCATTATTATTTTAGTAGGCTTTTCTAACTGCCTCACAACTAATAGGAATTCCTAGAGCAGCCGCCTAGCAAGTCAGCAAAACAGGGTCACTAGAATTGCCTTCTAAAACAGGTCTTTCAATGCCTGACAATGCCTTTGCAGGAGGCAATGACTAGTCAGACCTCCCCTAGACATACAGATCCTAAACATGGGACTTCATGCCTTGATTGCCGGTCCCCAACAAAGATAGTAACCCTCAGAGACATATAGCATTAATTGCTTAATGGAAAAGACTCGAAAGGGGATGAAACCACCTCGAATGGCCACAAGAAGCTCCTTCCCAGCAAAGTCTCCCTCCAGCAACTTCCTCAACTTGTGTGATGCAATCACTACAACAAAAAACCATTAACTGTACTTGCACCAAGCAGACATAGGGCCCTCTTGGCCTAAAGAAATCAAGCAAACCAGCTCATATAGATCCCTCCTTGGAAGAAGGCAGATATACGAAAATACGCTCCATTCCAAGGGGAAAAATAGGGCTCTCATCCCTAAACTAAATGCATCAAGTTGTGACCCATACCTCCTGCATATATAGCAAGAGACATACATATAACATATCATCTGATCAACCTATGGGTCTAGGATAATAGTGTTTGATGGGTCTCGGCCACTCTTCACATTACCCATATCAACCATCGCCTGCCATATAACGCATGGTCTGATAACATTCCCCACAAGCGACCAGGTCCCATCTCATTATCAAGAGCGACATCTGGACTAGGACCACAGTTGAAGAAGAGATCCTCTTCATAAGCAAAATTGGCTAATGAATCTACAAACTGATTCCAATAACGTGGAATGAGCTGAAGAGATACGCTCTCAAATTCATCAAGTAGAGTTATAGCAGTGCAATAATACATACGAAGGATGGGATTCTAAACTGTATATGTCCCATTGAGTTGATTTAAGATCAGTTGGGAATCCCCCTTTACCTACAACCACCGAATACAACCTTTCTTGGCAATATTCAGTCCCATAATCAAGGTTTTATACTCTGCCATGTTGTTAGTGAATCCTACCCCAAGATAAATAGCTAATTTCATTGCAACCCTACGTCGGAGATCTCGAATAACTACTCCAACACTCCCTTTTTTATTCGATCCCCCCCGCCCCCCCCCCCCGAGATGCTCCATCAAAGTATAACGTGTACGTCCATAATGGTTTTACACATCTAGCCACTAAGAACTCCCCTATTCGTAATTATGATAGTCAAAATTCAACATATTGAGAGGATGAACTGACGGCTCCATCCAACCTTCTTCATTAAACTCAATAGGGATGCTTGTAAAAATTTGCAAATAGTGATAGCAGAAAACTTTGATCTCCCACACAAAGGCACCATCTTCTTGCTCAATCACTTTGTATCACTTGCTCCACCAAATAAGCTTTCCCTTATGATATCTTTGCTCGAGATATGGGTGCTCCAAACAAGAAATTAACCACCCCATCAACTAGTTTAAGCTCTCTTGCAGATCTCAAATCAACCCCAGCATAAACCTGCAATGCATTTAGTGTGTTAGCATATTCAGAAATAATGAGGTTTAATCTTATTAAGATTAACCTTATTCTTAAATTCCAATCCCTATAGATCAGCTAATAAAGCCGTGGACTTATTTTTACCTAACCAAACTATCTTGTAAGGGCCATCCCATCTAGGTTCTAACTTTCCTGGAAATCGCTCCCTACGCACATTGTAGTATAGAACTAACTGCCCTTTCTTAAAGGTATATTTCTTCACTTTGAGGTCATGCAACCGCTTCATCTGACATTTAGCCACCTCCTAGTGCAACAGACTCTGCAATTTAAGTTCATCCAAGTGGGCTATAGTCGTAAGACGCTCGAATAGGGCATCTTCATCACCCAAAGAATGATTGATTTCGAATCTTATGGTCGGCAACTCAATTTCTAAGGGCAAAACACACTCCTCCCCATAAACTAATTTGAATGGGATGTGGCTAGTGGCTCGCTTAAACGTCGTGTTATATGCCCATACCGCCATATATAATTTTGTATCCCAACCCTGCTTCTTTTCAGAGACTATTTTGGATAGGATACCCACAAGCTACTTATTGGTACTTTCAACTTGTCCATTTTCTTGCGGATTATAGGGGGTCATCTTGTTATGCTTAATTTTACATGCTTTAGTCAGCAGGCTTTTAATCACCTTGTTCAAAAAATGGGTTCCACGGTCCGATACTATTTCCTTTGGTGGACTAAAATGGTAGATGGTCTACTCAAGTAGGAAACTAGCATTCTCTTTTGCATTGTCTTGCCTTGTCGCCCGTGCTTCTGACCACTTTGTAAAGTAATCAGTTACTACTATAATGTAGTCAATTACTACTATAATGTATCATTTCTGAGTAGTAGACGACGGGGTAATAGGTTCCACAAAATTGATGGCCCACTTCTCAAATGGAAGGGTAGCCATAATCGGCGTAAGTGGACACTTCCTATTCTCTCTACTGTCATGTCTTTGACATGTATCACATCTCTTGACATAGTCAAATGAATCCTAGAAGATGGACGGCCACCAATATCCAGCTCTTAAATCCTACTGCGCCGTCAATCGCCTAGCAAAGTGCCCTCCATAAGCGGAGTCATGGCACTCCTCCAATATAAATGGAACCTCGTTAGGCATCACACATCAACAATAGATATCATCAACACCCTATTGATATAGTGTTCCTGTGATCAAGGAAAATTTCAATGCCTGCTTTTTAATTTTCCTCTTTTCCGATTTTGATAAAGTAGCTCCAGTCGCTCCCGTAGAAAGATAGTGCGTTATAGCAGCATACCAGGAGGGAATAGATGACGTATCAATCTTGAACAAAGTTTCCATATCACTTCCTTCAGCCGATACCTCTTTTGGCTCTCCGAAATCCACAAGACACTCTACAATGCCCTGAAGCTTTGGTGGCTTGCTCTTAATCTCATAATCAAATTCCTGCAAAGTGATTAACCACTTTGCTAAACGATTAGGCGATTGTAACTTACTCAACAATAATCGAAGTCCTTCTGCCTTCGTATAAAAAACCACCTTCTCATAAAGAATGTAGTGCCTGAACTTTTTTGTCGCAAATACCATCGCAAGGCACAACTTCTCCATATAGGTGTAGTTAATTTCCAATATATCCAACTTTCGACTAGCAAAAGCTATTAGATGGTACCACTTCCCCTCCCAAATTTGGGATAAGTAGCAGTTAATACTATACATGGTTGCTGCTGAAAATATATAGAATATTTCGCCCCTTTTAGGTGCTTTTAAAACAGGTGCTTTGGCAAGCTCCTGCTTCACATCATCAAAAGATACTTTGCAAGCATCACTCCATGCAAATTGATAGTTAGCAGACAATAGGTCTGTCAATGGCAACATTCTTTCTGCCAATGCATTGATAAACCTCCAATAATACCCTATCGATGACAGAAAGCTATTCACTTCCTTTGGAGTACGTGGCAGATTCATGGCAACTATGACCTTGATTTTTTCAGGGTCAGCCGCAATCCCTACGAAACTGACCACATGGCCTAACAATAGCCCATAAGGCACTCCAAAGACACACTTATGTGGGTTGAGAGCTAAGCAAAATTGTCCACAACGCTCGAAACACTTCCGCAAAATAATCAATTGCCTTTCTCTTACAGTGGCTGCCCCCAAGTCATCAATGAATACTTTCAACTCCTCTGGGGAGATGTCACCAAAGGTCTTGTCGGCTGTTCTTTGCCACGAACCAGGTGCATTACATAACCCAAATGCCATCACATGGTACTTGAAGATAATGAAGACACTGATAAATGTCATTTTCAGCTTGTCTTGCTCAGCAATCGCCATCTAGTCATACCCTGCAAAGCGATCCATGAACGAATATATTTTCCTACCCGCCAATTGATCCAAAATTTGGTCAACAAATGGCAACAGGTAGTAATCTTTAACAGTCTATTTATTTAGCTCTCTAAAGACGGATTTGATTGCTCTTCTTCTTTCTAATCACAATTGGTGAACACCATTCAGTATGCTAAACTGGCAAGATCAAACCCGCCTTCCGCAACTTCTGAAGCTCTTCAATTAACCCGTCCCTTAGTTCAAAAGGCATACGCCTTACTTTTTGATGTACATGGTGGGTACCTTCCTTTACAGGAATGGTATGCATAGCCAAACTAGGAGGAATACCCCTAAGTTTGTCATAGCCCAAGCAAATATGCCACCTGAATCAAGGACACATAGTTCTCTCTCTCTTCCAAACTGAGCATGGAATCTAATTTGATTGGCTGCGAATCATTAGGCATGCCAAGGTCCAACTCAATAACGTCTGCATCTCTTATTCAAACTTGAGGCTCTATCGGCTCATTCAAGGTTATCTAATAAATATCCTCTGTAGTGGACCCTTCTTTAGATCCATCGCTCGATGGCATCTCACTACCAGATGGATCATCCACTGTTTATAGTTCAGTGGAGGATAATGGAGCTCTCTCACTCTAAGGAGACTAAGGGTAAGTATCCACTATTACACGATGGGCACCTCGACCTAGAATCACTCGAACAATGGGTATATCGACTTGACAGTCTGTCCGTAGAATCCATGGCCTGCCTAGCAAAACTTGATAGCTAGGACGTCCTGCAAACCTTATCACCCTAAAGTCCAGATAACATTCCACGCTCACAACTATAATGTGGACTTTAGTGATGCAACCTTTCGATTGTCTGAGACTATCATCAGCCATCCTAAGAAGTGTGGAGTCGTCTTTTTGGATCTCTAGACCTAACCTCTCCATCAAATCTGAACTCATGATATTGACGGAGGATCCAGTGTCCACGATAGCGTGCTCCACTAATATTCCATCCACATACGATGGAACCCTAGGGCAATGCTTTTCAGCATGATCGAACCAATCTTCTCCCACTCTAGCTATGCCCAAAGGTTCTACAATATACCCTATATGCAGGATTTTCTTGAATTCCTTGTGTACTCCTGGAGAAAGTTTGATCAATTGTAGGAGATTTACGTCTGGTTTAACTTTGCAAAGAGAACTTGCTAGGTCAAAGTCATGGTAGTTAGCCAAATTTCTCCAGTGCACCAAACCATTCTCTCCTTTGATCTTTCGATCGGCTTTGGTACCTCTTTTTTAGCCTTTACCTTCTTTCTTGGCAATCCTTTATCCTTCTCGGGATCAACTTTACTACCAACAGGTCTTAAAGGTCCACCTTCCATATTAGGATCCAGGAAGTTTGCGAAGAACTTGCTTTAGTTTCTTGGCATAGGCCTAGACATTCTCATTTGGTTCTTGACATGTTACATTCAAGACACGCAACCAATACTATCCACCTTTCTCAGGAGCAAACTATCTATGGAAAGTTGTAAAGAATTGGGCACTGCTAGTTATGGTTTTGGCTTCGAGATCGTGGTACCATATTGTTGCTCTTCCTTTTAATGTCATATTAAAGAACATCATTAGGTGTCCTTTGTCTTGGATCCGATAGTTGAACATGAGCATTTGAATCTCCTTAATATGGAGTTCTCCATCTTCTTTTGCTAACCCATGGAAAATGGGCAACAATGCTCCTAATGGTGGTAAATCCTGTGTCCCTGCTGGAATTGTGATGGGTTTTGCCATGGCTACAATCGGATTGACAATGGGAGTCTGTGTAGGTACAACTACACCCCTACTTGAAGTGGGTTGATTCACTGGAAGTATAGAAGTACCAAGACTTCCACTCGCACTCAAAGAGCCACTCGTAACACTTAGGTTACTAGAACCACTACCACTTATTTGTAACGGGCTGCTCCTTTGAGGACAATAGTGTCTTACAATATCCAACCGCCGTATAGCCCTCCAAGCACGTTCTGCTTTTTGTATTTCGGCTTGACAGTCCTTGTCAGAGGACATAAACCAGCTATTTGGTCCCTAGAAACCCTAGATTTGAGAACCACCACTTGTTGGCAGCTCTCGGCAGACGTACCACTGATGGGACCTAAAATGGGTTGGCACTGGATATAGCACTAGCCCGACCTTTGACATGTATAAGACAACCCCACAGCCTCGCGGTCAGGAGCATCTACAGGACACATTGCCCTGCCATCGTACGTACATTTTGTGTTTGTGTTTGTATCATGTTTATAGTCCAACCCTTAACCTTCTCAGACTCCTCAAAGGGAGATCCTACACTTTTTGGTGTAATTCACCACGTAGAATAACATAGGAGGCCCCCCTCGACTGATTATCATGGCCCCACTGCGACCCTCCTACACCTTGGGGATTGGCCCCTCAATGCGTCGCTAACACATATAACACATACGAAATAGACTTTGCTCTTGGTAACAATATTATATCATTCTAGAAATATAGCAATCCTCACCTACTTGTCCCCTTGGACCCACCGTCTAGACCTATAGCTTGGGTGCCTTACTCTCTCTAGCGTGGGTCATTTATACTTCAACCAATTACTGTGCATGCTAGGAATAGATACCATGTGTATGATTGATGTAATGGTATATGCCTTATTGTGTACAACCAATTATGATTTAAAAT
Source organism: Lygodium microphyllum (assembly GCF_053477565.2). Classification (NCBI taxonomy): domain Eukaryota; kingdom Viridiplantae; phylum Streptophyta; class Polypodiopsida; order Schizaeales; family Lygodiaceae; genus Lygodium; species Lygodium microphyllum. The sequence goes on from NC_141162.1 coordinate 89,118,484, forward strand.
TAGCCTATGTGTCGTACAAAAACATTCATTTTAATGAATTTCTGCTAATACACAATGTTGCGTTGTAGGAATGTAGCACCAAGGCTAACCCTCGTGCTGCTAAATCCATTATTTTCAAAATAAACCGCATCCTAAATGTTATGCATAAAGAAAACAATCAGACTTTGTATTATTTCAGCGTTTAAACTAATGTATAACACTATCCTCCCCCTCACTATTTAAATTTTGCCACGGTGCATAAGTGTAGAGGCTCTTTTATGTCATTTTTTGTATGTAAAAGCAATAAATACGCACTTTAACACAAGGGATAATGCCAAACTAAGGCTTAACCTCATGCTTCAATCCCATCAGACATTCACATACATAGATCTTATTTTTCCATTTTTTTAAATGCAAAAAATCTATTTTTTTCCTATTTCTCTCTATTTATCTATTTTTTAATAGAAAACATGTGTTTTCTGGTTTTTTTCTGATGACTGATCATTGGAACTAAAACTCAGCATTTTCCCTTATTTTACCCCATGTCCACTCATTTTTTCCCATTTAAAATCAAAGAAACTATCAATTTCCATCAAAATTAGTGGTTTTTTGAGTTTTGAAGTTATAATTGTTGTAAATCAATACGGGTTCTGCATAATAGTAAGTGCAGCCCTCAAAAATAATGTAAGGAACATTCAAATAAAATTTCAGCCCATGTGCACACCATTTAGACCATGAACGATAAAAAACAAGCAAAATTCTTTCATAAAATAGAGCATACCACCTTTTTGAGTGTTTTGGGATTTTTGAATATTTAATTGGGACAGTGTATCGACCCACCATCCATGAATTTCAGCATAGATATTCAGCCTTCAGCCTCCTCAGCCTCTTGGAACAATCCGATGCCTCCCGGATAAGCATCCATCTCCCGATTCTCTTCTTGATTCTTGCCACATGAAGTGCCTCTATACAGGAGAGAGAGGGAGGAGAGAGATAGACTGGTTTTTTATCTTTACAACTAGGCAGCCATTTGACGTGTGGTCTAGAGTGATGAGGAGTGAAGATTGAATGTAGGCAAGGCATCCGAACAGTTGGGGGGTTGCTTTCAGCCCCCATAGCCCCCATAGCCCCTCCATCAAGCGTAAAGAAGAATGGCGCCTTCCTAATCATGGCGTGGAAAAAAAAAACGCCCCCCTCCCCCCACACGATTTGATTTTTTGGTTGGGACTCCCAAAGGGAGTCCCCCAAAGGTCATGCCTTTTGGCTTCCTTAAAGTCCTTTCACACTTGGCCTTGGCCTTAGCCTCCCGGGCATCCCCATTTCATCGTCCGATACCCGATTCACAGTCTGAAAAATCCTTGGTGTTTGTCTTGAAGTCCACCACTACTGAGCATCTCCTAGGGTCTCACCTGACATGCCAAAAAATTATGAAAATTCACCAACTATCGTCTAGTGGATCTTTTAAGCACTTTCGAGCATTGCCACCTAAAATCGTACTGATTGCCACCGCTGCCTTCAACGAAGTCTATTTTTCTCCTGAAATTTAAAATTTTTGGCTATTTTTAAGCACTTCTCCACATCAAAAATCATCTGTCAAGCATTGTTATATGCTCATATGTTATTTTTAAATATCCTACTCCGAGGATGCATACCATGTAACAAATTATGAAATGGCTACGGTGGACATTGCAATAGTGGCAACATTACTTTTCCATTCTGACAATAGTGTGCTTCCCAAACAAAACTAACCCTTGCACTCAAGCCTAGCATCTCCATAATTTAGCTAAACACCTCTCACATATTTCAAAAAACTCCCATGGAATGCACATCTGGCTCTTGAAACAACAACATGATTATTGCTGGATGAACATCAATTACAGGCAAAGCATGCAAAATCGAGCACAACCCACCGTTTTCAAAATCAAGATTCGCAATACATAAATACATAACTCATTAATCATGGAATTTTCCACATTGCAGCGATTCCTAAATCACATCCATCGACTGACATTAAAATGTTAGGCACAACACGACCAACATGCACCATATCAAATCCACATCAACATTCTATTCAACCAACTCATTATTCCCATAAACCACTCCATCATGATTTCCTCCATCTTAGTATCCAAACATTGGAACCTTACTAACTTGAGACTCAATAATCACATGATTTTCCATAGTTCTACGCTTTCGGCCGTTGCAACCACCTCTGTTGATGCCAAAACATTAGTCAAATCCACACCAAATTGTCATTGAGCCAACTCATTATTGCCACTTGCATTCCCAACGTGAAAGGGCATACTGATCACATTATTTTGCACACCTATGCAATTTCGATCATTGCAACCAATCATGATAGCAAAGCATTAGCCAAATCCACACCAAACCACTGTTGGCCTAGTTCACAATGACTATTTGAAATCCCTCATCGAAAAGCTAGGTTTTCAACACCCTTATGAATGGATATGTCATACTCTAAAACCCCTCTCTAAGCCCTGAGCTTTGCAACATGTCATTGTGTTCACACCTACTGGAGCTAAGCACATCCCTACGAACATGCAAATCATAGTCTCTACCAGTTTCTTGATGCGAATACCCCATGTTAATTGAATGCTGATAGAATCTGTTATCAATACGCTTTATCAACGGCATGGCTCAATATATAGATACATGAACGTTAAATGCACCATTGATATTTAAATATTTAAGTATTAAATATAAATATACCAACCATCATTGGATAATCAAAACTACTCCATGTAAACCTCAAGAAAGGGATATCACATTGTATATACTCAATACACTTCACTCAAATATGCCTCCTTACATCAGAAGCATTGCATACCTTAGCACATTCCATGTAGCCTTGCAAAAAAAGAAGCATATATTATCATAAAAAATCATTGGCCTAAGCACTTTAAAACATGCAAGATAGTATGAGATTATAAGTTTTCTCCCATGCAAGTCTTGCACATCTCAACACATCCCACGCAAGCTTCACAAAGAAGATGCACATCATCACAAAAAATGCTCACTCAAGCACTTTGAAACATGCAAGATAGTATGAGCTTGTAAGTCCCCCCCCCCCCCCCCCACAAGTCTCCCTCTCTAGCTACAACCACCCATCTGATGACTCAATTGTTGCAACAAGACATTGAACCTACTAACATTCATTTGAAACTGCAAGAACATCAACCAACAACCCTTTCACAAACCACCCATCATCTGATGACTCAATTATTACAACAAGACATTGAACCTACTACCATTAATTTGAAACTACAAGAATGGCAACTGACAACCCCTCTAGAAAATAACAGCCTCATGGTCATCCCCAGGTCCCCCAGAATGATGCCCACATATCATTCACTAATAGATTCATCAATCTACTTATCTCATAAATAACTAGGGAGAGTGTCCTCACTTCATCACCCAGCTTAGTCAACAAATGGTGAAGAATAATTTGGGTGTGCTTTATCTCACACACAACACCATGCAAACCTTTAGCATGTTCGTGCAACTCCGTCAAGTACATGGCAAGTGCATGATCCACATGTGCATATAGATTCGTCTACATTTCCATTAACTCATTCATCTTTGTCTCTCAAGGTTTTTAAAGTCTGAAAAACTTGGAGTACTCCTCATGTTTATTTGAATCCTTGCGGTCCTTGCACACAGCAACATGTGTTCCTTGTCTCCTTGCCACCTCTTTCATATTTCCCACATTCTCTATTATAACCCATGTTTTGGCTGCAACAAAACATACAAATGGTTATCTCCAAAAATATGCATAGCACCTTTATGCAAGCACAATCAAGACAACTATCTTCTATACCCATGCGAACAACTCCAAGCTAGCAAGTGTCGAAGAGACAATACTATGGTTGTTTTGTTTAACTCTATCAAATCCATTGTATTCAATGGATTTGAAAGCGCTATGTCTGGAACATCTTGCATGGCTCTGATTTATTCCATGGCCACACCAAACCTTCAAGAAAACATAAGAGTCACAGTAGAACAAATAAATCTCGAAGATATTTAAGATATGATTGGAAAACACACTCACAAACGTAAACCTTAAATGCATGAAAAAATGCATATATGGCCATGCAAGAGCACCATGCACACATGGTGCTCACTAAAGGCTAGCCAAGCATTGCCCAAAGGCGTTACTAATAGATATCCATTCATCTACACCTGCACAAAGGTACATCATTGAGGGAAAAGAATGTTCCCTAGATGGGAAGGTGTTAAAGTCTCAAAACTATTATTTTATGTATCTAAACCAAGTGATGGGAGCATTTTAGTCAAATTGTATCCACCATGTTTGAGTTAATGAAACTATTTATCGCCACATTAGCTTCAAGGTACATTAGTTAACAAGAACAATGGAGCATCAATACACAAAATAACTCCAAGGCCAAGTCACAAC